>NC_042998.1:175477416-175756426 GCF_006345805.1 Octopus sinensis
CAATTACATCGACCCTAGTGATTCATTGGTACTTATTTCATTGATCCCCAAAAGGATGAAAGTCAAAGTCGACCTCGGCGGAATTTGAATTCAGAACGTAAAGACAGACGAAATGCCTCTAACTATATTGGCCATCGTGCTAACGATTCTACCACCTCGCCATCTTTATTATAATAATAATAATAATAATAATAATAATAATAATAATAATAATAATAATAATAATAATTCTTAAACATTCTCTTGAACAATACTATGTACAAAACAAAATATATGGCACCCTAGGCATAACACCAACATGAACTTCCAACTTGTCTCTTTAGGTCTCTGGGTGAGACTTGGAGCCAACTTGTACAAATGTAAGGCAAAAGTCAAACATAAAATAATAATAATAATAATAATAATAATAATTCTTTCTACTAAAGGCACAAGGTCTGAAATTTGTGGAGTGGGTGGGGACCAGTCAATTACATCGACCCTAGTGATTCATTGGTACTTATTTCATTGATCCCCAAAAGGATGAAAGGTGTACCTTTATCAAACGGGTAGTCATGATGGGTATATTGGGCTTCGTATATTTTACCCCAGTGTCACTTTGATGGCATGCACTGCTCTCTCACTCAATAATAATAATAATAATAATAATAATAATAATCCTTTCTCCTACAGACACAAGGCCTGAAATTTGGGGGAGGGGGCTAGTCAATTACATCGACCCTAGTGCATCACTGGTACTTAATTTATCGACTCCGAAAGGATGGATGGCAAAGTCGACCTCTGCAGAATTAGAACTCGGAACATAAAGACGGACGAAATAACGCTAAGCGTTCCGCCCAACATGCTGACAATTCTGCCAGTTTCGCAACTTTCATCCACCTTTTCATAAATTCACTTGAGGACAGCAACTCCCTCTCCACCCTCACTTTCTTTTTCAAGTCTATGAGGGCTTTACCAAAGAGGACAGTTTCTGTCCTCATTCCTTTCAGCCTCGTCCACTAGATAACCTCTTTCGCCACAGCCACCAGACAAAGGAAAACTGCCTTGCCAGCCCGATTAAAGGAGGGTGATGAGGCAATCATAATTATGGACTTGGATGACAGACTGATCTCTCCTACATGCGATAGCAGCTGTTCGACATAACTCCACAAGTCAGCAATGCCCGGACACTGAACGAGTGCATGCAGAACAATTTCGTCGGACAAGCCCGTCTGACAGTAGATCTGTGCCTGTAGAGTTTATCGCGAACCGGTAGCGCCCCCTGCTAGCACTGCCAGGCCAAAGACATCTGGAAATTATCCATAACAGTCCCCGACCGGAAAGTCCTCTGGAATAGTCTTGCCAGTTCGTCTTCGTCGACTCCTCGGGTCACCCCGAGGACATCGTCGCACTTCCCCGCTACTAATCCTCTGTAAATATCTAAAGTAGAACATCCACCGATCTTATTGCCCGATTTGTAGAGGACAGTGAGCGCTTGACGACATTCTAAGTGCCAGGCGCCCAATCTCGGCCTATCCTTTACCCAGGACTGCAGCTCCATCAAGGAGAAAAGCTGCAGAAAAGTGTGACTCACAAACGGAGCCCACACAGTTCACATTCTAGAAATTGCTGCAGGTGGCCAACCTGATTGCATGTCTGTGCATTAAAAACCATGGCATGCATAAGCCGCCATGCAAAGGAAACTGGTAACAGACCGACCGCTTGACCATTGGAATGTGTCCCTTCCACAAGTAAATAAACAGGATACGCTCCAATCTAACCAAGCAATAACCAGGGCAAGGCACGACGGTCAGACGATAAATAATGACAGAGGCAATGTAGGCATCCGTCACCTCTGCCCGACCGTTTAGGGACAACTTTCCCTCTGCCCATTTCTGGGTAAGAGAGGTCACCCTGTTCGTCACCTCTTCCCAATTCTTACCCACCTGCAGGAGGATAAGAATCGAGAAGAGTTCGAAACGGAGGCCTCTTAACTGTTCCAACTTCCGCAATAGTGGCTCAAGAGCCAGCACATACAAAAGAGGTGACAGTAGTCAGCCCTGACGGACCAAAAGTGCGATACTAAATATTTCCAATAGGTGGCCATTTACTTTGACCACCAAGCAGGTGCCTCTGTGCATTGCTGCAATTCACCCTCTGAAAGCAGGTCCGGAACTGGTTACTTTAAGGACAGCTTCCAAGTAGTGATGGTCTACTCTATCGAAAGCTTTCAACTAATCTAAATTGATCAGAGCCCCACCTAGCCCACTCTACAAAGGTGGAAGTTGTCGTGAATAGACCTGCTTGGGATTGCGCACGTTTGTGCCTCCCTGACCAGACTACCAACTACAAGCCCCAACCTTTTCGCTAACACTTTGGCCAAAATCCTAAATTCTGTGTTTAGCAGAGTTATGGGCCTATAATGGGTCTCGAAGGTTCATGATACCTGCGGAGTACCTTCTCCCATTATAATTATTTTCTGCAGTCTTAGGATCTGGAACTCGAAGAAGAAGAAACTTACAAGCGGATGCAATTCAATGGTTGTTTATTTTAGTTCTCATTGGTGGGGTTTGCTTCCGACGACCATCTGTATGGCGACGCGTGGTTCGTTATAGCTCCGTTCACGTGAGATACATTACCTCTGGAGATAACGGGTAAAGTTAGAGCGGGTTAAGAATCCGCTGTGAGCTGCCAGTTTGCAGTAATGTTCAGCGTAAGCGCGAACACAAGAGAGAGAGAGAGAGGAAGGGTTCCTTAATATACCTCCTTAAATAGATGTTATCCACGATAGTCTCGCTGTGGTCTTGCGCATGGCAAACATAGTTGTAGGCGAGATCTCGCTCTTGTCTCGGACATGGTAATGGCTGCCGGCGAGATCTCGCACAAAATGGGCTGGTTTCTTGTGTCACGCTACAGGCCGAAAATTCCCTAGCACGTTCCCATTGTCGGTGTCCTTTCTCAGCAGTGTTACCATACACCCGGCTAATAGCATTAGGAATTCTCCTGTTCTGCTGTCAATTACCGTAGACATCTGCCAAGAGGCTGCCAAACAAATCTGGCATGAAAACATAGAATTCGTAGGGTAGACTGTCCAAACTGCGCTATTTGCGACTTGTGCAATCGCTCATCGCCTCCTGTATTTCAGTGGCTGCAATCGGCTTTTCGCAGGATCTCATGTCTGTTGCCGAAATCCGTGGTAGGCTGTCTAGGTACGAAGTAAAGTCCATTACTGTCGTCGACCCATCATCCTCCCCAAACAGCCATGCAGAGTGCTGCTGGAAAGCCGCACACATCTGCTTAGAACCGAGTAGCATGTCCAGATCCATCAAAGATCATTATCAGCTGAATACACGTCATTGATTGGTTGAAATTACCGAAATACGACAACTTTAACAAGAAATAACTTCCAAAATACAGAATTTCCTCTACAACGCCAAGAGTAAAAAATGTTTTACGTGACACAGTCTACCAGTATACGAAGTTTGAAAGTGTTTAGTTACAAAAAATTATTTTAAAAATCTGTCGGTCAAAAGGTAAAGATCCCATGTTTCTTCTTAGTTTGAAACTACACTGATATGACGTGTTTTATACACTAAGGTCCAGTATGGTGTCTTATTGCTTTGTCTAAGGTCAACCATGACTAAGCTGACGATCTATCATCAAAAGTGTTCTAGTTGTCACTATCTCATCTTACACAATGTATCATTCCTTTATTAAGGGTGAGATGGAGGGAGATTAAGCTGTTATTTCTTGAAGGATAAGTGATTATGTTAAAGCTCTCACTTTGACTTGTGTAGAGTTATTTGGCTCCTGTAAACTGCTCCTTGTTAAGATGGTAGGGCTGAGTTGAGGGTGGTTTGGATGCTGTTTCTTACAGGTTGGATTCTTGATGAATGATAAATTTGTGAAAGTATAATCATATAAAATTTCTAACATAATCATAAAATTTTCGATAACATTATCATAACCTACAATTTAAATAAAGTTTATAAAGACAAATTATTTGAGATACAATAATTGGTAAACAATAGGATGGAACGTCGGAGTCATCACCAATTGTAACGGTTTGTTGTTAAGGTGTTTGTTGCCAGTATGTAAGAGGGAAGAAGAACAGTGATCGAAGTTTTATAGAAATATTTATTTACCGTTACTTTGTATATATATCCAAAACCACGACGGGTTGATATGTATAATTAGTAAATGGAAAAGCATGCGAGGTAAAAAGAGTTCATTTCGGCCGGTATATGTGTACACGATCTCATAGTAGTTTATATAGAGAGATATGGTAATGTTACAGAGAAAAGAAATTGAGCTAATCAAAGCGAGAGTGTGGAACGAGACAGCTTCTACGTTGGTTAATTCCATAGTTGTCACTCTGTGAAGTTACCTCAGTCGAGACAGCCTTTCGCTTGAGCCGGTCAGCCGCCTCTCAGTCACTCCCACTAACTAATTTCTTTAGTAGCGGACTGTTTAGTAGCGTACATGAATACGGACGTAGTAGATAACAGCTAGCCTTCGGCCGCTTGGACCCTGTTGTGTCCACTACTCTGATTGGCTGGCATTGGCACAATTTGTCTTTTGCTCTATTACGCGCCAATGTGCAACCCAACCAATCGCAGCCTTCTGATAAGGTAACGTGAGACAGTCTCTTCCAAACATTCCGGTGAGCCGATAGTTCACTATAAAATGCTAGTTTCAACACCGTATTGTCAGTCGGTTCCAGACCCTTTTAGGCCTAGCCGCTGACCATACAGGACACAGTCAGTTCCAGCGACAACAGACCACAGCAGCCACATTGGAGACTCAACATTCATCCAACAGCATACAGCAATCTCCATCTCCGTCGCCTTCATCTTAACGTCGTCAACAACATCTCTTTACGTACAGAGCAACCCTCGCTCAGGGTCTATCTCAACACTGTTCCTGAATTACTTCACCATGGTAACAGCAAATACAACCTGCGAGAACTCCTGTACCAAATAACCCGGCAGTAGCATTGTAGCCACTACTTCGTACAATACGTACCGCACAGGCTCTGCTTCTTCGCCTCAACTTCTTGTTATAGCACTTCACCATCGTGTACTCTGACTACGAACAGCGGTGAGCTGGCAGAAACGTTAGCATGACAGGCGAAATGCGTAGCCGTATTTTGTCTGCCGTTACGTTCTGAGTTCAAATTCCGCCGAGGTCGACTTTGCCTTTCATCCCTTCGGGGTCGATTAAATAAGTACCAGTTACGCACTGGGGTCGATGTAATCGACTTAATCCGTTTGTCTGTCCTCGTTTGTCCCCTCTGTGTTTATCCCCTTGTTGGTAGTAAAGAAATAGGTATTTATCTTCCTTGTGTCTGAACATTCTTCTAACGTCCTATTATAGACTCTTTCAATGCTCTGTATTTTATCTCACACGCATACATCCATGCACGCACACACATTATGTTTACATGACGGCCTGTCTATTGTTTTTGTTATATATGTACTTATGATGCACACACATTAATCTATCAATAAAATCTTTCTCTTAACATTCTACCGGTTGTGTCGCTCTTTTCCTTCTGGCGCTAATACTCGTTTATTCTTTTCGTATTTATCGTAATCGACAGTGCGGTGTCATAAAGGAGCCATACTTCGCCACCTCTCTCATCGCACGATCATTCTACACTTTATTTGCCAATACATGGCTAACATAGAGGGGACAGCACAAGGACAAAACAAAAACATTTAGAGATTGGGGTTATACATTAGTGGGCCTCACAAACATATTAAACCATCAATAAGCAATTAATGACCAATGTGTCTTATATATTTGATTCCAAACATTGGAAGTTGTAAACTTTGACTCCAACTGTTATGCTGGCCATACAAGTATGGCAGTCCCTACCAGATCATTATGTTGTTAAATGATGAACTTAACAAAATTTTTTTAAATATATTTATACTGAATGTTTTTATTTAAATGCAATCTTTTCAAAATAGAAACAAAACTTATCTCCGGTGAGTTGAAATCAAAATAGTTAAGAAAATACTATTGAACAAAGTTAACTATATACTAATAAACAGAGCAATGAATACACTATTGAACAGAGTGAAAACACAGAACTATTGAACAGAGTCAATAATATATTATTGAACAGGGAAAATGCTATTTAGCTGAGTAAAGAAAATGCCATTGAAACAGAAAACAAATAAACTAAAAAGAGTTAAGAAAATACTTATCAAACAGAATAAAGAAAGTGCTAGTGAACAGAGTAAAGAATATATCATCAAACTGAATAAACAAAATACTATTGGACAGAGTTAGCTATTCAATGAGACATGAAATTTCTCTTGGAGATCATTGCTAAAGTCATTTGAGATTACAATGCAGTCAAGGTTTTTAATGATTGGTATGGTAGAAGGTGAATGATACTTTTACTGGAATGTATCTTATAATAATTCTGCTTGTCATTGCGTTACTTATCCCGCGGGTAATGCTTTCACATGATTAGAGAAAAAGGGAGAGAAAAGAGGGAGGAAGAAAAAGAGGGGAGAGAAACGTCCACGTTGTGACGTAGAGAGAATGTAATTGTTACGCTTTCACGTGATTATTTGAAGGGAAAGAGAGGAGAAAGAAAAAGGATAGAAAAAGGATAAGGCAAAGATGATACAGAAAAAGGGAGAAAGAAAAAGGAGAGAGAAGCGTTCAAGATGTGCGGTAGGGGGAACGTTATATTTATTACGAGGTTTAAAAAGTTAATTGAAGGTAGAGGTGTGATGTTCCGAGGGTGAGTTTAAAGAAAGGTAGAGAGAGAGGAGAGAGAGAGAGAGAGAGAGAGAGAGAGAAGAGAGAGAGAGAGAGAGAGAGAAATGATGATGATGATGATGATGATGATGGTAGTGATGGTGGTGGTGGTACGTAAGAAGTTGGTGACAGAAATGTCTCCTTTTTAACGCCGCGCGGTCGCCCTAAAAAAAGAAGCCAAATACATGATATAAAAGAATAAGTGCCAAAAGGAATAAGAAAGACGACACAACCGTTCTGCTGTTTGAGAGAAAGATAGACTTTATTTACAGATGTGTACAATAAGAGTGTGTTTGGGTGCTAGCAAAGTGGAGTGTCTGGGTGCATGCGACAAGTGTTTGTGTCTGTGTGTTTGTGTGTGCGTTACAAGAGTGAACATAAGTACAAAGGTGTATGCGGGTAAGACAAAAATACAGAGCATAGAAAAGAGTCTCTCGGGATATTTTAGACAAGATGGAGTTAATTTACCAGTTCGTAGTAAGGTTACACAATAGTAATAGTCCTGTAACAGGATGTTGGGGTCACAAGGCAGAAAGCCGGTTGAACACGTCGTGTAACGGTTGTGTCGTCTTTCTAATTCCTTTTGGCACTTATTCTCTATACCATGTATTGTGGCTATCTTCTGCGGGACGACCGTGCGGCGTTTAAAAGGAGACATTTCTGTCACCAACTCCTTATGTACGGTCGTTGTCCTTACACCACCATTGAGGTCTTTTAAAATACCTTATTCTATTACTCAAACGAAAAATAAATGAATCTAAAATTTTTTTTTTAAACTTATTTCCATTACACTCAAGAAAAAAAATAAATATGAATTTCTTTCTCTTCGAAAGTCCTCTCCCCTTCCCCTCGGAAAAAATATTTTTCCCGCAAATTTCTTTATAATCGTAATCTATGCCGTTTGAAAGGTATTTATATAAAATTTCAATAAAAGTTATGAGGGAAAAACTCGGACCGTGTGAAATTTCCGAAAGTCCTCTCCCAAACACCCGGTTCGTTTACACAAATTTTTGTTTTATTATTCGTTTAATACCGCAAATCCTCGAGTATAGTCCGCCCTTGGGTATAATACGCAGGGGATTTTTAGGGGGCTGTACCGCTGAAAAGCCTAAACCTTGTGTATAATACGCACCCCTTCTCTAACTTTAGTCGTGCATAATTAAGCCAGCAGCACCTAGTCGAACAAACACTTCTGCGTATGCGTAATACAATAATGGTGATGTTCTTAACTGTTATATGGGAATGTAAATATGTTTGCAAATTGATTTTGTTACATGTTATTCTGTTCTCTGAATACTTTTATTTTAATAAATGTTGCTTACTGCAAGTTGTGGATGATTCTTTTATGACTTCATTGCTTTCAGGCTTAGCTTAAGGTATTTTCGTGCCCGACATCACAAAATGCGTCTGAATAAACATTGCCGGACAGCAAATAGAGACTCGGACATTGCTTAGAAAATATTTTATATTTTTAACCTCGTATATAGTACGTACTAGGGATTTTGGCCGTTAAATTTTGGAGGAAAAATGCGGATTATACTCGAGGATTTACGGTACATATTTTTTCTACAACTATTACACTTTTTTTTTTTGCTTTGGTGACCGGGAGTTAAAGTAAACATAAACCACACCAAGTTAAATACAAAAACTTTTCCTCATACAATAAATTATGTTCATTATCCATAGCCAACACAACTAAATGACGAAAAGCCCCAATTCGTCACCGCCCTCTTACGTATCATCACAGCACACTTTTCGACCCAACGAGGAAACCTCCGTGTAGCTGTTCAACTTGTTTGTATTACCAGCCAAATCTCCTTCAAATCACATCCTAAGAGTTGTCGAAAAGATCACGTTAGACGATGCTTTCTTTCACAATCAGGCTAACAAACAGGTGGTAACTGATCTAAATTAACTCTAAATTAAAAAAGAGAAAAAGAAGATAAAACATAATAGAAATAGGAATAAATATTTCGTAACGGGAATATTATTTCTTCGTGCAGAGGTTAGCAAATAATTTAATGAAACAGAAAATTTAACTTCAGGATGATAATATAATGAAAGAATTAAATGACATGACACGTGAAAAATAGAGCAAATAACACATAATGACACACACACACACACACACACACACACACACACACACACACACACACACACACACACACACACACATTATGTGTATGTTTTCTATAACACGAATCCATGTTTGCACCGGAGGTATGAAAATTATACATAAATACAACTCTGTCATCAGCAGCCAAAGAGATGAAGGTTGTTGGTTTTGTACGTTCCGGTTTTACCACAAATTAGAGAACTAGAATCTTTCAATGCCAACTGAAATGTCATAAAATTTGGGACACCTTTTCTCTAAATTTACACCTCTACTATAAAGTACGCTACCACCAGGATTTAAATTAAAATTTCGTTAGAAAACCTTAACGAATTATTTATTTCTAATGACTCCTTTCTGAATTTTTAATTTTGGCGTAACTTCGGTTTAAGTACCGGAAGTACAGGATACATTTCAAGAAAGTGTTTTTTTTTTATATATATGATGGGTTAGGGCTAGAGTTTGTATTAGGGGTAGGGGTAGGGGTAGGGGTGGGAGAAAAGGGTTTCTGTTATCTTCAGAAATGTAAACAAAGCCACGTGCGTAGTTATACCGAAGGATCGCCTTAATTTTTAATATCAAATAGTGTGTATTTTATTGCTGAGATTTTATAGTTCAAACCGAAAGGATCCCATGTTAGAAACTGCCGTTCAAACCGAAAAGATCCCAGTCATATCCCAGAAAATGTGCACTGCTTGTTCCTCCAACACCATTTGCTTACCCACAAAGATCCGGTTCTATAGTAGTATAGTTTTACCGAGTGAGACATGGCAGAGCACCGTGAAAATCGATAGACAGCTAGATGTGTTCCACCAAGGATGCTTGAGAAAGATTCTAGGAACATACTAGCTGAACCACTTAACCAATGAAGCCATTCTAAAGACAGCCAACTCAAGACCACTTTGTGAAATCATCACAGGACAAAGGTTAAAACTGGCAAGCTACATGCTCTGGCTACTGGAACAGCATCATTCTAAAACGGCTTTCAAACGAATACTAACGGAGGGAAAAAGAAAGAGATCAAAAGCTACATGGCGCAGAACATTCATAACCGACACGAGAGGCCAATATCATATGGCCCGATGCAGAGAAAACTGCTGCCAACAGAAGTCTGAGGTGTCAACTTGTTGCTCAATTTATTCGTGTGTACAGGAGCAACTGATACTGATATATTTTAGTTGGTTTTGAGAGATTCTTATAATATTAGGGAGTACAACCCAAATAATCTTCATCTACTCTTCTCTCTGTGTGCTGATGGCCGAATTATGTATGTGTATACTTTATCTCCGCCGGAAACACTGATTAACTTTCAGAAGAAAAAGAAACCGTAAAACTTATTTATTTATTTCATTATGTATACCGTTATTTTTCACATGTTATATGGTTTAAATCATATATTTATTATTACATTATCACTCTGAAAGCGAGTAATTTTATTTGATCGAATCCTTTGCTAAACTTTCTACGCAAGAGACTTGCATTGTCAGCTATTAAGACCATAAGGAATTAAGCGTATAACACTTCTAAATTAACATGCACACGCAATAAAATACGAAAAAATGTTAAGTGTTTGGGTGGATAATATATCACATCGTCACTCGCCGAAATCTAAAAGAACTATTTGTACAATTTTATCGTTCTTTCGCATATTTTACTTGTTGCACAAAACTAAAAAAATGCATAAAACATTGTACATACATTTTAAATAGAACTAGCAGTATAGTCCAGCGTTGCTCGGGTTTGTTTTCTTTTCGACCCTTTAGAATTGGAATTTTTGAAAAGTAAAACTTTTGCATTATGTAGCTTGTTATTCTCTTTCATTGAACATTTTTCTGGTTGAAAAATGGCGACACAGCAGTCAAAAAATCGTAAAAAATAGGTATTTTCATAGAAAAAAAGCACCTTTTTGATGTAAATAATTTTTGGTCTTAACATAGTCCGATTTGAATTTTTTCTTCTACAGAAGGAAGAGCAAGCCTTTTTCAACAATACTCTCAATTTTGGTCAACTTGCGCCGCAGGGTCTCGGAGGAGATAGTGTTAGTTGAAGGCTACCAAACCTGCCACACACACACAGACAACTTCAGCTTTATATATATAGATTACAAATGAAAGCTGTCACCCTCGACATCATTAAAACTTCTGACCGTGTCGAGCATGCAAATCTTTTATCGGAAATGATAGAGTGCTCCTCATATAGCAGATTTGAAGCCGAATCGCTGGATAGCCGAGTAGATATCACAATTAAATTATAGTCGTTTCACGTGATCGGCCGATTAACCGACCAATCATCGTCAAGCCATCGCATGATTCGACTTCCTAGAACTGGAGCCTTATTTAAAGGTATGTTTTTGATGGTAACTCCAGAATGTGAGGCAGCTGTTCCCCCAGTGTTGAGTTGGCTTGAGTCACCATTCTCATGCTAGTTTAGAAGACAGATTTTGTCGTTGTGAAGATAGTGCAATTACTTTCCAATTGTGATAGGCCAACCACAGATCGCGATATACCAGTTAGATTGTTGTAAATTCCAGAGTATGTCTCTCCTGGCGTGTAATTGTCGTTGTTATTTTTCATCCAAAGACCAACACTGAAAACACTATGTGCAGTAAATAAAGCTTCTGTCAATTGTTGGTGAATGTTGTTAATCATTTTTACACGCAGCCCTAGAAAGATATTTTCGTTTTCCATCAACATCAAATACACAAAAGATAATTCACGTCACTCACATCATGAAGTCTAGTATGTCTGAGGGTTTAGTTTTAGTTTCTATTCTATTCCTCCTGTTCATCAATGGTTTACTCACCATCATTCCGACGTAAGCCTTCATTCTTCCTCAGTCTTTCATAACTATCTATCACCCTCACGCGACATAGATACCACACGCCAAATCTGCACCAACTCCATGAACAGAGACCTCGAAAGGATCCCTCAATGGGGTCATGCTAATCTTGTTTCTTTCAACAACAAAGGCACTCAAATGCAGTTCATATCAATGAAATATTATCGCATTGCACATCTCTTAATCATGAGCATCGTGCAGTCAGAGCCTTCTCGAGAGCTTCAAATATTGGGCGTGGAAAGCACACACTTAATATGGAACTTCAGCTCCTTACAATTGTTGACACTCGACAAAGCTCTGATGAGGTCTGCAACTGAATATTACTTTCACATCAAGGACGCTGCTATTGTTATACACTCAGATAATATGGACCATATCTAGAAAAGTGTTATCCGACTGACAAGCATAAAATCATTCACGGACACCCTCCAGTCTCTGGTCCACAGGTGCACTGTCACTTCTATTTGCCTTTTCTACAGTTATCATAATGGACTGTTCCTCGGAGCTGTGAATGCTCACCCCCAAACCGATAGAATAAGTGTCAGGCTTTAAAAAGCGTGTTCTGGGGTCTCTTTGTTTGACTAAAACCCTTCAAGGCGGTACCCCAGCATGGCCACAGCCCAATCACTAAAAGAGAATGACCCTAAACTGCATCCAGTGGTGAGGCTCCAGTGCGTGTGTTCTGTGATTCTGAGGAGAATAGAGTTACTCCTTAGTCGCCATTACTCCCCGTTCCGCTCTTACCCGGAGCGGTAGTACCGTTTAGAGTATTACTCATCTATGGGTTAAATAGTCTTAATGGCTAGGTATATTAGACAGACATGACGTGCCAGGATTCTGGGTCCGTGGACATGTCTTGTAGCAACCGGTAGCCACGTACAACCAAGGTGACTGCTCCCGCGCTTCGGAGGAAGGTTTTTAAGCCAGAGGCTAGGATGATGAAACTCTGACGTAAAACCTACGACCTGAGGACCTTGCTGTTACCGTCCCAGCTTTCCGCGCCATGGCAGATGAACCTCATGTGTAAAAGGTGGGGAGCAGTTCAGCGCACACTGCACATCACCTAAAAGCTCCACTGCTCAGGTTCGACGGACCCGTCCGCAAACACCAATCATACCAAACCCAGTGACGATGGGAAAGGGGTATAAACGGCAAGTGGAAGATGACTCTGGAAGTTGCGGTCCTGTATGCAGGCGATCCAGGATGTTGGTCGTCTGATGTTGACCCGGAGATGACATCGTCATTCGGCACAACCTGAATGACCAAGCAACCTTCTCTAGGACTGCTTGCTTTACATGGAGAGAGACCTAGAAAAAGTGGTCTAAACAAATTTCATCTCCTATACCCATATTTGGCAAACCGCGGTCAACGGATATCTTCTCTTGCGGTCGAACAATATCAAGAATGAAAAGGTACACACCAACCTATAACGGCGTGAAAGGATTGAAAATTGCATGTTAGAACATCAGCACCATGATAGACACAGCCGACAGCAGACGTTTAGAACGTAGCTCCGCTTTAATCGCACACATACTGTCAAGACTGCATGTTGATATCGATGCTGTCAGTGAAGTCCGCTTTCCAAAGGAAGGTAACCTACAAGAGCTTGATGCCGAATACACTCTCTACTGGTCTGGCAAAACAACAGCAGAGAGGCACCTTTCGGACATTGGCTTCATGATCAGAAACTCAATAGCTTAGAAGCTTGAAAACCTGACAACAAGTTATTCTGGCGGATTCAGAGCCTACAGGCTTGTTCTCAGGCAGCTTCGAAAGAAGTGCCAGGAACAAAATAAAGGGCTGTATGTAACATTTGTTGACCTGACTAAAGCATTTGACACTGAGTAGGAAAGGCATGTGGCAGATCATGGTTGTTCCCCAAAGTTCTTGAACATGATCATTCAGCTGCACGAAGACTAGTGTTGTCACGTCAGGCTTAGCAGTGACCTCTCCGATCACCAACGGAACCCTTTCCGATCACTCCGACGACTACAGGCCCACAAAAGACCCTGGAACAACTGGTCCGAGACCTCCTCTATGACGACGATGCTGCCGTTATTGCCCACTTAGAAAGAACCTTGCAGTGTATCAATTCCTGCTTAGCAGAAGCTTCCCAGTTCTTTCGGCTGGAAGTCAGGTTAAAAAGACGGAGGAACTTTACCATCCTGCACCTCGGGAAGAGTACCGCCCTTCCCATATCACGATTGGCGAGACTGAATTGAAAACGGTCCATTAGTTTATCTACCTGGGGTGTACCATCATATCAGATGCTAAGATCAATAGGAAAGTCGATAACAGACTAGCAAAGGCGAACAGTGCATTTTGTAGATTGTACAAACGTGTGTGGAACAACAAACTCAAAAAAGGGCACTAAGATCAGCGTGTACAGAGTCATAGTTCTTCCCATCCCCTCTGTATGGCTCAGAGCCGTGGGTCACTTATTGTCAACATCTATAATTCTTCGAGCGCTTCCACCAGCGCTGCATCCGCACCATCCTCAACATCCACTGGACTGACTCCATCACCAATGTTGAAGTCCTTAAACAAGCAGAAGTCGCCAGTAGCAAAGCCATGTTGTTGAAGACCCTGCTACGCAGGGTAGGGCATGTCTTCAGGATGAAGGATCATCTCCTGCCCAAGACCAAAGGAACAATACAGGTATTGTCTGAAAAAATCCTTTGGTGCCGGTCACATCGACCTTCACCAGTAGTTCGCCCTAGCCGAGGACCTTGACGCCTGGCATCTCACAATCAACCATGCTGTCTCCTCCTTTGAAAAAACCTCGCAGGGCCACTCTTAAGGACAAAAATGTGTTGGAGGAAGAACCGAAAAACCGTGCCATCAAATCCTGACCAAACCTTCAACTGCAGTCATTGCGGCCGTGCCTGTCTGTGCCGCATTGGCCTTGTCAGCGAACGTGCCTTCGCGAAGACAAGTCGAAATGTGTGTGTGTGTGTGTGCGTGCGCATCTGCAATGCGTGTGTATGTGTGTCTGTGTGTGTGTATGAGCAGAAAACGTAGACCAGCTCCTTCTTAATCTTCGTTCGCGAAGCCAAGCCGAGATGTGTGTGTGCGAGCGCGTCTGCAATGCGTTTATGTGTGTGTGTGTGTGTGTATGTGTCTGTGTCCTCCACCACCGCTTCACAACTGGTGTTGGTGTGTTTACATCCCTGTAACTTAGCGGTTCGGCAAAAGACACCGATAAAATAAGTAATAGGCTTAAAAAAAGTACTGAGGTCGATTCGCTTAAGATGGTGCCCCAGCATGACTGAAACAAGTATATATATATATATATATATATACATATATTCCTTTATTCGTCTACTAGTTTCAGTCATTTGACTGCGACCATGCTGGAGCACTGCCTTTAGTCGAACAAATCGACTCCAGGACATATTCTTTGTAAGCCTGGTACTTCTTCTATCGGTCTCTTTTTGCGGAACCGCTAAGTTACGGGGATGTGAACACACCAGCATCGGTTGTCAAGCGATGGTGGTGGGGGGGACAAACACAGACAAACACACACACACGCAAACACACACACACAACACACGTGTGTGTGTTTATATATACATAAATATATATACACACATGTGTGTGTGTGTTTATATATATATAAGTATATATGCACACACATACATATATATACACACACACACATATATTTACATATATATATATATATATATATACATACATACGTACGTACACACACACACACACACCTTCTTTTCCTTCTCTCGTGAGTTTTTCGTCTTTCCTCTTTCTGACGATGAGCCATGCTTGAAACGTCACACTCCCGTTTTCGTTCTGTCTGATATAATCAGTGCGCGTCCTTTTGACATTTTGTTTTTCCTTGATTTTTCCTGTCTTTGTCTTTATTTTTGAATTCACTATGCATACATAGTTACATTTATTCATTCATACATACATACATACATACATACATACATACATTTATTCATACATACATGCATAGACACATACATATATACATAGACACATACATACATACATACATACATACATACATACATACATACATACATACATACATACATACATACATACATACATACGTACATACATATACTTATATGGGCGTGTGTGTAATAAATCCTCAATTGTAATGTTTTTCTTTCGCCCACAACATACACAACAACACAAGCTTTGAAAAGTGCAACTGGATTAATATTACTTTCGCTGGCGCGTTTGATCTTCCATAGTTTCAGATTACCTCCCACCAATCCGACGTTGACATTGTCAATAGAACAAAACAAATCATGACGGAACTGCGAGACGATAATTGAATGAACATTCTGTAAATCTCTTCCTTCTTCTTTTTTTTCTTTCTTTTTTCTCTCTCTCTCTTCGTCTATCAGTTACTTCAATACCCTAAAGGATAAGCAGCAGAATGGTTCACAAATACCAGTCCCCTGTCAGGGTCTACAAATACCCTTTTGAATTTGTAATGGCGGTAAGCAGATACTTCAGAATTTATTGAACAACAATTAATGATGATAATTGTGATAACTGTGATGATTGGAGGAGGAGGATTTGTATAGCAACAAACACATATATCTATCTTGATGTGACTTTAATTGGCATTAATGTAGTTTGTTCCATGTTCCATTGTTACTTCGTAAAGGAAATACATTTCCCCAAAGACTGTTCGTTATTTATAAATAGTTAAAAAGAAATTTCATTTTTAATTATAACTTTCATTCGCCATCTCAATTCTTCTCTCTCACCTCTTGTCCCAATGTCCTCGTACCTATATTTTTGTCTCATAATCGCGTTTTTTTTCTCTCATGCGCACACATTATACAATCGTTCAATCAATCATTCATATATGTATTTATATATGTATATATATACACACACACTCACTTATACATACCTATACATGCATGCATACATACATACATACATAGACACATAGACACATACATACATACATACATGCATACATACATACATACATACATACATACATACATCATACATCATACATACATACATACATACAATATATACATACATACATACATACATACAATATATACATACATACATACTTACATACATACATGCATACATACATACATACAATATATACATACATACATACATACAATATATACACATATACACACACATACATACATGCATACATGCATACATACATACATACATACATACATATACACCCACACACATTTACATATGAAAACAAGACGTGGTGTCTTCCTGATCTTTAATATTATTGTTTATGTTTCTGTAAATTGCACTCCTGCACATATCTCGAACATGTACACTCCTTGGAGCTACTTCCTTAAACTTGTATCTTTTATTATTAGGGGGCTCCATTTTTTAAACTCTTCTTCCATCGGCAATTTGTTCAGTTTTGCATGGGATCCCCCACTGCAATAGTTTGTCTGATAATGGCTCCTGCTAAATAAAGAAAGGCGCATCACATTTGATTCCTCATCTCTCCTTTAAAACACGGAGATAACTATGCTAAAAAAACAACAACAATACGTGTATGAATGTTTGTATGCATTTATGGATATATGTGTGCGTGTATGTATGTATGTATGTATGTATGTATGTGTGTAATATATCTTTCTCTCCCCCTTTCTGTCTGTCTTTCTCTCTCTCTCTCTTTTTCTGTCTAAGTATTTTTACGTAAATGTGAAGTTTTAGACTTTTGAGACGCTACTGGTTTCAATGCCTTTCCTTATATAAACATATATATATATATATATATATATATATATATATATATACGTTTCATATATATATATATATATATGTACACACACACACACACACACACACACACACACACATATATATATATATATATATATATACATACATATATATATTATTATATGAAAGACATACATATATATAATTATTATATGAAAGACATATACAGTCCCATTTTAAAAATGGGACTGTATAATCACAGGGGCTTTGAAAGACAAGAAAAGTAGCTAAAACAAATAATTGTTCATGTAACATGGAAGCAGTTCCCTACAGAAGTGGGACTGTAATAATCACAGGGGCTTTCAACGACAAGAACAATAGCTAAAACTAATAATAGCCTGTGTAACATAGAAACGGTTCCCTACGACCCAAAGGTAGCTCGATCTGCCAGAAATAAAAGCCAGATTTCACTCAAAACATAATTCTGCTATCTTGAAAAAAAAAAAAAAAAAAAGTGACGACACATTGGATAATGTAATCCTTGATAGGGTCTTATTAAACGACGAAATGGTCACAGTTGGAACGTCTTTGATCAAAGTTTTGCTGGATCAGAGCTGACCTAGCAATAACAATACACATTCAAGTAAATGGGAAAGAAAGTTGTTTTTCTTTTTTAAGAAATTGCTATAGTTTCCCCCTCAATTGTTTGATAGACGAAATAAAGTATAAAGTAATAAATATATTCAATCTACTCGGGTTTTTTTTTTCATTTTGATCTGAAATCGTGCCTTAACACAGAAATGGTTATATTTTGGAAGTGTCAAATGTACCACACGCACTTTTGCACTTTTACAAGCCAACGAATTATACATATATATATATGTGTGACAGTTGTATGACATTACTTTTCCTTTTGACTTGACCCTCCCTCCTGTCATCTTAATGCGGTGTACGGGTAATGACCGGTATTGGTGCTGAGAGGGAAGCTAAATGCTAAACTGTAACGATACAAGCTCTCTCTCTGGGGAGTAGATAGACAGTCGAACTGATGAAGGGTCGTTCTCTGTATTCTTTGTATTACTTGTCTTTTTTCCCCATTTTTTTCACTCGTTATTTGCGTATTTAACTCATTTGTTTTCGTATTTCATGTTGTTTACTGTTTGTGATGTCCTGTAACCATATATGTATATATATATATATATATATATATATATATATATATATATATATATGCATATGTATATGCATTAATATATATATATATGTGCATATATATATATATATATATATATATATATCATTTACATTATATATATATGTAGTCGTAATCATCAATCGCTTTACCTCCAAACTGGGTGCATGCATGATTAGAATGTTATTCGATGAGTTGTAAAGGTGTTCAAAATCCCTTTTATATTTTCGGTTGGAATTACTAAAATTCGCCAGAGTTAAGAGCCAACATTATTGTAGCGCGAGTTAAGAGCGAGCATGCATACACGTACCATAGCTTCCTACAACTGCCCCCTAAAGAGGAATCTCCCGCATTTTGCTCAGATTTATATTAGACATTATTGTATTTTTAGATCAATGGTTTCTTACACTCCTTGTTAAATTAACTATAATTCAGATTCGTTTGAATGGATCCTTACTGATTTATACTTTAATTTTAATAAAAACACTACTATCAATGCACACGCATAATCTCGCGCACACCGCCTCTCTTCTTCGTCTTCTTCTTCTTCTTGTTCTACTACTACTACTACTACTACTACCATTATTGTTATTATTATTATTAGCAACAAACAGTAGGAACAGCTGAAGCTTTTAAATTCTCAACTGAGTTTCACGTTGCCGCTTATTTAAACGATTGATTAATCGGCAGTTGCTTAATTCGGAATTGCGAATCGAGATGCTTCAGCCTCCAATAAAATATACACACAATCTATGTATTGAATACTTACTTCATCCCTAGTTCTTACCAATCAATCGATCAATGAAAGAACCAGTCATATTTATGTGTGTGTGTGTGTGTGTGTGTGTGTGTGTGTGTATAGGCAACATATTACGTTGCCTGATGTTTCTAAACTTTTCCCGTTTCCACCCCGTCTGTTATCATTTGCCTCCCACATTTATTAAAAAAAGTGATAACGAAAAAAAAAAATTCTTAATTCGTCTGACAGATTGATTTTACTCAGACAGCTGCGCCGAAATCTGGTGCTATGCTTGTTACCGTTTTACTGTTGAAGAAAGTCATATTCCTTGCTATTTTTAGCCATCATCTCCTTCCCTTCCATACTCTTCTTCTTCGTTCCTTCCGTCTTTCAATCATTCTCTCATTCTGTCTCTTTCCCTCTTTTTTTCTCTTTCATTTACAACCACGCATAATCGATTGTTTCGTTCGCCCTGTTCTTAAAGGGTGATTTCGTTGTTGAATGCATTTCAAAAATGTCCAACGGAGCTTGTCCTAAAAGAGAGAAAGAGAGAGGGAGAGAGAGAATGTGCGTGTGTATGTACGTGTGCATCTGTGTGTGTGTTCTGTGTTAATCCTTCTGAAAATTGGAGATATAGTGAAGGAGACTTTCATGGTTCAATGCTTAGTTAAAGATGCTGTAAGACTTAAGAAAGTGACTGAATGAATTTTACTGAGATTTTTGCGGGGTTTTCTTTTAGTTATTGAACAAATGTTCTTCATTCTCTTTCAAATTGGATACCAAAACAACACACTCATATACACACTGGCTTCTTCCATCAAATTGATTTTTTAAAAATTGAAGTATAGGAATCAGTGAGTGTATTCTCTATAGAATGTGTGTGTGTGTGTGTGTACAAAAAGTTTTAAGATTTGAAATTTCACTGCTTCATTAATTCAAGTTTCATGCTGAGGGAAGGCAATCATTTAATGAAACTTGAATAATGAGATTAGCAAATTTCAAATCCTATCAGTGTGTGTGTATGTATGTGTGTGAGTGTGCGTGTGTGTATATAACAATATCGGTTTCAAATTTTGGTACAAGAACAGCAGTTTGTGGGTATGAGTTAAGTTGATTATATCAACCCCAGTGCTCAACTAGTACTTATTTTATTGACCCCAAAAGGATAGAAGGCAAAATGAACCCAGACAACATTTGAACTCAGATAGTAAAGACAGATGGAATATTGCTGGGCATTTTGTTCTTGGCCTTCTAATGATTCTGTCAGCTCACTACAACAATATTAAAGATTATGAAGGCGGCAAGCTGGCAGACACACTAGCACGCCGGGTGAAATGCTTAGCGGTATTTTGTCTGTCTTTATGTTCTGAGTTCAAATTCCACCAAGGTCGACTTCGCCGTTCATCTTTTCGGGGTCGATAAATTAAGTACCAGTTGCATACTGGGAGTCAATCTTATCGACTGGCCCCCCCTCGCCCCCAAAATTTTGGGCCTTGTGCCTAAAGTAGAAAAGAATATTAAAGATTATGAGCAGGAGTGGCTTATATAGGCGCAGGAGTGGCTGTGTGGTAAGTAGCTTGCTAACCAACCACATGGTTCCGGGTTCAGTCCCACTGCATGGCATCTTGGGCAAGTGTCTTCTGCTATAGCCCCGGGCTGACCAATGCCTTGTGAGTGGATTTGGTAGACGGAAACTGAAAGAAGCCTGTCGTATATATGTATATATATATGTATGTGTGTGTATGTGTTTGTCCCCATAGCATTGCTTGACAACTGATGCTGGTGTGTTTATGTCCCCGTCACTTAGCGGTTCAGCAAAAGAGACCGATAGAATAAGTACTGGGCTTACAAAGAATAAGTCCCGGGGTCGATTTGCTTGGCTAAAGGTGGTGCTCCAGCATGGCCACAGTCAAATGACTGAAACATGTAAAAGAGTAAAAGAGATGAATTGCAAAGATTTTCAATGTAAAATGACAGACATTACAAGCATCAATCTGAGACAGTAAAGAGCACAATGCTCACTGTTCCCTTGGTGGGATTGTTGCTCTTTTGCTAGTAAATCTTGCATATTTGTATCATTCTATCAAAACACTTAACTTGCCATTATGAAAACCAGTTTACAGGCATTGTGAGGTTTTGACTACCAAATCATTTCAAATTCTGTCCTGAAATTTATGTTATGGGAGCCAAATATTTAGAATTGATTGCATTTCTCAGTGAAAAGCAATGAGTATGAAATATTTGGTATCAGTGTTAATGAAAGCTATTGCAGTTATAATAGAAATTCTAAAGTTTCTAAAATAAATAAATAGAGTTGCATAAGTTAACAAGTTGAATATTTTATTCAGGTCTTGTTTTTGAAAAGCATATGTAAGAATATGGGAAAATAATTGCTTCAACTCTTCCCTATTTGTTCAGATTTAGAGGAATGAAATGGTAAAAGTTAGGTTGGATTAATTTCATGCTAAAAATAGAGCACTGTTGCAAAGGCGCCAAATTTAGCTATCAAATAGCAAGATTATCTTTATAAAAGTACATTTGTTTTCATTCTTAATTTTATACTGGTTATATAGAAAGCTTAAAAACGGAAATGACTATTATATTTTAGCTAATTTCTTTATTTCAACTGACAGTATATATATGTATATATGCGCATGTGCACACAAACACATGTATATGTACATATATTTACATCTATCTATCTATCTATCTATCTATCTATATATATATGTATATGTATGTATATACATATATTTATACTATAAAATTAGATTTAATCCTAAATCTAATTTTTCCCTGTAAGTTTACTCCCTAATATTATTATTATTAATTATATATATATATATATATATATATGTATATATATGTGCACATGCACACATATATATGTATATATACATATGTATATGTACATATATATATATATAAATAGATACATAGATAAATATATGCGTATATATTAACTACTTTATGCTTTAGAATGTGCTTCTTTTCCAGATTTATGATACATCGACGATATATATATATTATATATATATATATACATACACACACACATATACCCATGTATATGCATATGTACACACACACACACACACACACATATGTATGTGTATATGTGTAGGCCAAGTTCTTGGTTGGAATTGTGTAAGGCAGTAAGCAAATATAAAAGACTCCATTCAGTGAATGATTTCTACTTTTAGTATTTTTCTTATTTAAGAAAATGGAAAGCAAAGGAAAACCAATTAAGCCATCATTAATCCTCAGCACCTATTTTAGATCAATTTATAGAAGAGACACCCCTCCCCCATCGTTTCTAGTTTATGTCATTCATATATTCACATATTCAGTATACCACCTACTGAAGTATATTGTACACCTAGAAATGGCTATGAATGTGTTATTTTGGGTATCTAATTTTAGCTTAAAGACTAGCTTGGAATTTAGATTTACATAAGGTGTATTAGGAATCAGTCTTTAAGTGTTTCCTGTAATAATTGGATGCTCTGCAAGTGCATGTGTGTATGGGTGTGCCTATACTCACATGTACACACAGTTTTTGTTATGTTTTTCTGCTACATTGGAAGGTGTTGTTCATAGAGAAGTTTCCTTGGCTATATCACCATACTGTGATAAGAATTATATCTATTTGGTGTATGTTTATTATTTCAGTACATACTGGTCTTAATGTGGCAAGCTGGCATTTTGTCTGTCTTTACATTTTAAGTTCAAATTCCCCCGAGGTTGACTTTACATTTCATCCTTTTGGTGGTGGTGGTGGCGGCGAGCTGGCAGAAGCGTTAGCACGCCGGGCGAAATGCGTAGCCGTATTTTGTCTGCTGTTACGTTCTGAGTTCAAATTCGGCTGAGGTCGACTTTACCTTTCATCCTTTCAGGGTCGATTAAATAAGTACCAGTTACGCACTGGGGTCGATGTAATTGATTTAATCCGTTTGTCTGTCCTTGTTTGTCCCCTCTGTGTTTAGCCCCTTGTGGGTAGTAAAGAAATAGGTAGTGGGGTGGGTGGGTTTGTCAATAAAATAAGTACCAGTTGTACACTGGGGTCAATGTAACTGACTTTCTTTCTCCCCTGAAATTACTGGCCTTGTGTCAAAATATGAAATCCATGTTTACTGATCTTCAATTTTTTTTACCAACTTTCTATAGAAATTCATTCTTCAGTCATTGCATTCCTTCTTCACAAAATAAGCTTTGTGTTTCCATCCTTTTAATTAGTTATTTCAACTTTATGTATTAAACATAGTTGCTTTGTGTGCTTAATTTTATTTTGTAGTCTATGTTTTTTTAAAAAATTTTATGTCTTATTCTTTTATGCATCTGTTTAGAAAGTTTCACCCCTTTATTTCGGAATTTTAGGTAAACTTAGATAACATTTCTGAGATGGTTAAATTCAGTAAACTAGTTTTATATTTTAATCTAAGCTTCCACGTGGAAAGAAAACAAAAAAATTAGAATAAACCCATATGAAAACAATATCAATATTCTTTCTTGAGTCTGAAAGAATTGCATATTCTTTGATGGAATCAATATGTAAATGTTAGACTCCAGTCTGCATTATCTGTATTGTCCAACAATTTTGATCAATATATCTTATTTCTATTATTACTTGTTGCTCTTAGATTTTAAACTCCTCTTGAGGGCGATTTTATCAATTAATTGCTTGGGTAATCTCAAGTAATTGAAGTTTTTCAAATTACTATATTACATATGTGAAAGCTTAATGGATTTGCAAATGTCTGTTAACTCTTTCAAAACTTTGCTTTCTTTGAAAAGAAAATCAAAAGTTAAAAATAGAAAGCATTTATTAAATGGAGTATTTTTCATTAGCTAGAGTTTTAGACAATTTCAACCAAGAAGGAGCTGTTGACATTGTTAGTGTGTGGCCACATAAAAAGCACTCTGTAAACTGGTTAGTGTTAGGAAAGGCATCCAGCCATAAAAACCATGCCAAAGGAGATACTGGAGCTTGATGCAGTCCTCTGGCTTGCCAATTTTTGTTAAAATGTCCAACCCATGCTAGCATGGAAAGCAGATTTTATATAAAGTTTTGTTATAAAGTTGTGTTATATAAAGTTTTAGTCCTCTCGGTTTTAAAGCGTTCCATGTAATCAGTATAAAAATAAGAGTGAAATTCCAGGTGTGGAGCAAAAACCTGGAATCAAAGGACCTTAACAAAGACCAAGGTCCCAGTAAGCAAGAAAATGGACAGGCCCCTACCGCATTCAGGTAAATGGCCCTGCTCAGTATGTAGGGAAAGGGTAGGCAGGAATTCTGTTCAGTGTACCCAGTACAATCTATGTACACACAAGAGGTGCAGTGGAATAATAGGAAGATTAATAAAGAAAGTAGTGTTTGTATGTGAAAGATGCACAGGAGCCAAAAAGTCTGCAGATACATGGGGATTTGATTTTCTCAGCTGCCCTGGAGGCTCTCTAGATGTGGATAATTTCTGCTACCTATGTGACTTAATTAGCAGTGGGTAGAGGCACAGTGGCCCAGTGGTTAGGGCAGTGGACTCATGGTCGTAAGATCGCAGTTTTAATTCCCAGACTGGGCGTTGTGTTGTGAGTGTTTATTGAGTGCAAACACCTAAAGCTCTATGAGGCTCCGACAAGGGGTGGTGGCGAACCCTGCTGTACTCTTTCACCACAACTTTCTCTCACTCTTTCTTCCTGTTTCTGTTGTACCTGTATTTCAAAGGGTCAGCCTTGTCACACACTGTGTCATGCTGAATCTCCCTGAGAACTATGTTAAGGGTATACGTGTCTGTGGAGTACTCAGCCACTTGCACGTTAATTTCACAAGTAGGCTGTTCTGTTGATTGGATCAACTGGAACCCTCATTGTCGTAACTGATGGAGTGCCACAAATTAGCAGTGGAGGAGGATGTACTGAAAGTATAATTACTGGAATAAGTACTGGATGGAGAAAGATTAGAGATTTTTTACCTGTTGGCAACCAAAGATTTCTCTGAGTGAAAGGAAAATTGTGTGATGCATATGTATGAACAGCAATGCTACATGACAGTGAAATGTAGGCTCTGATTGCAGAGAATATGCAAAGACTAGAGAGGAATAAAGCTAGTATGCTCTGCTGGATGTGTAATATCAGTGTACATGTGTGACAGAACACTAGCATATTGAGAGAAGAATTAGGCATAAGAGGAATTAGATGTAGTGTGCAAGGGAGAAGACTACACTGGTTTGGTCATGTGACATGTATGGATGAGGACAGCTTCATAAAGAAGCACTGATCACTTAAAGTGAATGGAACTTGTTGAAATGAGAGACCCAGGAAGACATGGGACAAAGTGTTGAAAGCCTGTCTCAAGACACTGAGCCTCACAAAGGAGATGACAAAGGACCAAAATATCAGGTACCTTGCTGAATTGATATCCTAATTCCACTTTGGTAATGCTTGTCCATGAGGGGCTCTGCCCCTCCCCTCTTCCATCCTCTCTGCCTCATCAACCTTTTCCCCCAACATTTCATCCCTTAACACCCATCACTTCTATCACCTGAGAGTAGAATAGGCACATACTACATTCCCTGCTTTCTCAGATACCTTTCTACCCTCACCCTAAATCACTTCTATTTCCTATTATCCCCCCCCCCACCTACTTTCTCCACCAGTTACCTCCTTTCTGTGCCTTCTTTCACTTGTGCTGTTCATTAACATCTCACTTATCTGCTATCACTATACTGTACCCCCACTTCCCTCAGCCTCTCCTATATTTCTCTCCATCATCTGTTACAGTCACCTTTATTCTGCCCATTCACCCAGCTCAAACCTCTATATCAGCTTACTTATTCTCACTACCCTAATGTCCCTCAAGAGTATGTCCTGACATACCTTTGACATCGTCTCTCTCACTATTGCTCTCCTTACCTTACTCTCTGACTCTCCTTTCTTTTCCATCTGGAGTATCCATGTATCTACTCTACAGCAAGACATCTATCTGAAGAAACAGAGAAGAGTTGAAGAAATTATTTTCTCATATTCTTACTCATGCTTTTTGAAAACATGACTAGAATTTCTATTCAGTTGATTATCTTAGATAATTCCCTGCTTTTAGAACGTTTAGAATGTCTCATGAGTGCAATTTTTCTGATTGATATATATTTTACACTTCTTGTTTATTATTGAGAAATGCCTTCAGTTTTAAATATTTGATTCCCTTAACATATTTTGGAACATAAAATGCTAATATTCTTGTTATGTAATGAGACCCTGTACATAATTAAAAATGACTTATTAGACTCATGTTAGAACCAAAGAATTATGTTTGAATATGTGAGGCCTAAGTCTTTACAATGTTGTTCGGGATTTACTTAGAAACTCTTTTTGTGGATATTAGCTTCAGTTACTTGACTGGAACATGGAAACATTATAAGTGCTAGGATATATTAGGTAACATATTATTGATCTTGTGTGTATCTTGTTTGTGACACAGAAGAATGCTGTATTTCTAGACTTCATGTGGTGTTGTAGTACTAAACCAAAAGTTCTAAAAGCCTGAATAAATATTTTAAATGCAGCCCCAAAAGCTGGTTAGGTTCATGATTCAGTGTTGATTAGCAAAAGCTGCTCAACAACAATTATTTCTTCCCAGTCTGTTGGGTTGAATAGTAGCTGTAGAAAACAAAACATGATAATGTGTGAACTTGAAAAATCAAACAATCTATGACTTATTCTGCAAATAAATGTAAAGAGGATAAAAAAAAAAAAGTGATTTCTGCTGTTGTCATTTGTAAAAGCCAGTTTGTTGAGAATTACATCTTACTTGTTTAACTGGTCATTATTTCTGGTGTCCACCCATTTATTTAACAGTATGTTTTATTGACATCATCCCATAAATTACATTTAGTGTAGTCTGGAGATAGTAAAACCATAATGTGGTTAGAGGAATGATTCTAGAATCAGGTTGTCTAATAAAAGTTTAAGTGAGTGAATCAGCTTCCTTCTTGTAAATATTTCATCAAAGAAAATTTGTTAGTGAATATGTGTAGCGAGAGCTTATATAGGTTAAACAAGTATCTTTAAAATTGCAGTATCATGGTGGTTAAGGAGTTGGTGGCTGTTACAGCTTATGGCTTATGAATTCATATCAAGTCAAAGTAACTATGCTGTGTTCACATTAATTTTTTTCTTTTTTTTTTCCTTTATGGCTTAGTCAGAATAGGAAGGTCAATGTCCATGACTCTTTTCAGAACCTCTGAGACTTTAGAAGGAAGTTATCTTCAGACTGGTGGCCTTCACCAAATACTTGCTTTGGAATGCATTCTTCTTAATGTGTCCAAGGACTGTGTTGGCATTACCTTGGGTGACAGACTGAGTCTCTGTCCCAAGAACAAGAATTGTCTCTATGAGAAGCATTTACTAGTTCCTTTCCCAAAGCTGTGGTAGAAGATATCTGCCAAGAATTTTGATGTATTGATAATGGGTGTGTTGTAAAATTGTTAGCTTCTCAACCATGTAACTGCAGGTTCTGTTCCGCTGCATGGCGCCTTAGGCCAGTGTCTTCTACTATAGCTTTGGACAAACAAAAGCCTTGTGTATAGATATGGTAGATGGAATTTAAAAAGCCCATTGTATATGTATTTATATACATATCCTTTTTATAACCTTGCACTAGCACCATAGCTTTTTAATATCCTTTTTATAACCTTGCACTAGCACACACACACACACACACACACACACACACAACACACACACACACACACACACACATGTACACACAAACACACATACACATGTGTCTCTGTGTGCATTTGTGTCCATTGTCTTGACATCATACACCAGTTGTAAACAAATATTGCTATTATACAAATGGTATTGTTTGTTTCTAGTTTTTCATGAAAACACATGTGACCATAGAGAAATGTTACTTTGTTTGGAAAGAAGTGAGGATTGGTGACAGGAAGGGCATCCAGTGACAGAAAATCTGCCTCACTGAATTCCACCTGACTCATGCAAACATGGAAAAGTAGACATTAAAGCAATGCTGATGATGTTGGACTGAAATAAATCCATCTATTCATCTTCTCTGCTTACTATTCCTGGGAGGTTTGTTGGGATAGAGTCCTCAGGTACCGCTTCCATAGGGTCCTATTAGAAGCAGTCATCATTAGGTTTTCTGGCTGGATTCTCAATTATGACCAACTGAAACTATGGATGTTATCCAGCCATCTCATTCTTGGTCTGTTCTTGACTTTCCTGCTGTTTAGCTTGGTTTGAAGAAACCATTTTGCAATTTTTTCCTGCAACATTCTGATCAAATGTTCATAGTACTGGAGCTGTAACCTCTCAATGTAGACACGTTGCAGCTCTACCTAGAGAGACTCCATGATTTCCAAGCTAAACTCCCTGTCAAGTAATGTTATTGCAGAGATCCTTTGGAGGAACCCCGTTTCAGCTTCTTATATTCATGATCATAGTCTTTTGTTCATTACTTAACTTTCATGACTGTTAGTGAGGACAGGCACAGAAACTAAATTGAAGATAGTGCATTTGGCCTTTTTATCTATTTCTCTTTTTCTGAGGATTGAATGATGGATGTGACACATTACTGTGTGAGCACCTACAATTTTAGCATCCAATTCGGCTTCCTACTTTCCATCACTTGTGAATATGGCAGGTCAGATGTAAATACCAGTTTGGCACCTGGCTCGAATAAGGCCTCAAAAAGCTTCAGTATAAAAAGGTTTCAAAAAGAACAACCATATCGCATTGTCCATAGTGTGAGTTAACAAGGGGTGTGTTCAGATCCTAGGTGAAGGGATTTGTTCAAAAAATATATTACAGTTTCCACTCAGTTCTGGTTCAACTGGCAATAATCTTGCAGCTTCTTCTGGGAGGTGTGGGGAGGAAGTTCAAATGATGTGACCCAGGACCATGAAATAGGTTCAGGAGGGGACAGCCATTAAATATTGGAAATTGGAATGTCACATCCCCTATGAGGAGAGAGCAGGAAGTAGTGGAGGAGACCAAACGTTACCAGTTGGATATAGTCGGTGTCTCCTCTACAAGGTTCCATGGCTCTGGTAGGTTTGGTTGGAGGATGGAAACTCCACTGAAATAATGTTTAGAATCATTAAAACTGTAGGTCTGAGAAAACACCTTTGATTATAATAAAATAGATCTTGTGGCAAAATGGTGACTAATGCATTTAGTTTTTGTGGCAGAGAAGTAAATGCTAAAGAATTCAACTTGTAAGTTGATAAATCTAGTTTGACAACAGTAAATTATAAGTCTACTTTGACAACAGAAGATGAACTAGAAAAATTTCTAATGACTTTGGATATAGAAAAAAAGAAGAGCAGCTTGTTTCTATTTCTGCAGTTCCAAACTAAAAATATTCTCTGTATAAATGTTAGTATGTCATTAATATATGAAAGAAGTTAGAAATATCAGCAAGAACACTGTTGTGAAGACATTCATATATCATTAATATCATTTAAATGCTACTCCTTAACTAATATTGTCAGAGAAGGCACAGGAGTGGCTGTGTGGTAAGTGTCTTGCTTACCAACCACATGGTTCCAGGTTCAGTCCCACTGTGTGGCACCTTGGGCAAGTGTCTTCTACTATAGCCTCGGGCTGACCAAAGCCTTGTAAGTGGATTTGGTAGACGGAAACTGAAAGAAGCCTGTTGTATATATATGTGTATATATATATATATATGTGTGTGTGTGTGTGTGTGTGTGTGTGTGTGTGTTTTTGTGTGTCTGTGTTTGTCCGCCCAACATCGCTTGACAACCGATGCTGGTGTGTTTATGTCCCTGTAACTTAGCATTTCAGCAAAAGAGACCGCTAAAATAAGTACTAGGCTTACAAAGAATAAGTCCTGGGGTCGATTTGCTCGACTAAAGGCAGTGCACCAGGATGGCTGCAGTCAAATGACCGAATTAAGTAAAAGAGTTAAAGAGTAAAAGAATAAAAGAAAGTAAAACAATATTTGTATTTCTCACATCTGCGCATATTAAATACAAGAAACATAGCATTCTGGGTGTACAATTTATCAGTGTTTCATTTATTGATGGCAACAAAGAATTTCTTACAGTGATTGATTGGTCAATAATACTGTGATAGTTTCCATCAACATTGATAAGAGCAGTGAAACAAATAAGTTGAAATTAATGGTGATTCAGCAGAATGGATGGGTTAAAGAATTTATTGATTATGGAGAATAATATCTCATAGTTAACTTTTGTCAGATAAATTTTTTTTTTTTTTTGTTATTATTACTGAGCTTATAGGAATTATGGCCTGTGAGATGGCTGAATGGATAGGTTATTGGCTATTGATTTATGATTCCAAATTGTGTCACAGCCATTTCATTATCTTTGGGAGAGTAAAGGAAGTTACTTCTAATAACTTGTTTCACTTTAGTGCAGAGTGTATTTTAAGCCTTTTGCCTATAATAATGTCCTGCGTAGTTGCCAGATATTTGCTTCATCCACTTTTGGGATTCAGAAGAGGAATTAAGCAAAAGCTTATGAAGACATGCCATTTGTGTTCACCACTCCCAGCAACACCATCAACCTCCTCCTCCTCGTCATCGTCCTCCTCGTCATCATCATCATCATCATCATTATTTTATGTATGTTTTTACATGCTGATGTAAACTGGACTGTCCTCCCTCTTGTCAAGGTCTTTCATCATCTCTTTTTGTGAGGTTCAGTATCCTGATATTAGCCTCACCACTTCTTGTATTCTTCAGTCTTTTCTTTTCCACAGGCTGCAGCCACATGGATTGTTTGGCACTTTTTCACCCAACTGTTATCCTTCATACACATTATACATCTGTCCAAGTGCAGTCTTATCTCTTGCACATTACAGCTGATTCCACTCATTTCACAAGTGTTCTGTTCTTCAAGCACATTGACATTACATGTCCATCAGAGCATGCTTACCTTATTTCTTTGTAGCATCCACACATTCCCCACATTCAATTGCCCATGTCTCCTTACCATGCTGCATTGCATGTTGTACACAAGCATTATACCAATTACCCTTCACTTAGAGTAAGAAACCTTTTGTTGCCAAAGATGTAATACTTCATTGAAACCTTGCCTTATGCCCTTACTCTCCTGTTGATTATATCACCTGGATAGCAGAAACTACCAACTACTTCCTGTGAACATTGTGAGCAGTTGAAATACTTCACACCTTTGGAGGTCTTATTGCTAACAACTCCTGTGCATCTATTACTTATGGAGTTTTCGTCAGTTAGCCTCTGATCCCACTACATCTTTTGTGCTCACAGGAAAATTTATCGGAATTGACAATGATGTTTCTTGCATATTCTTGACAAAAATATATTTACAGGTGTGTGACTTTGCTCACTGCTAACTATTCACCAACAAAGTAGGAGCAGAACTTGTTGTTAGTTAGGTACACTGAAAGAAGTAGAAATGGATGAACATAATAGCAGTAAAAGGATTTGAACATATGTTCAGAAGTTTAGTATACTTATCCCACAGCTGCTTTGCCTCCATTATTTAGCTTTCTTTCTTATTGAAATTCCACCTACACAACTTTGGAAAATCAATTACAATGAGGTAGAACAGGTTGTGTGTCAGCTGTCTGTTGTGAGTTTCTTCAAGCCAATCTCTTATCTACATTGTTCTAAAGACAAGAATAGTCAATAGAATCAAGTAAGAAACTGATATATTCTCGATACATTTGTTCCATTATCCATTTGGAATATTATATTTATTCAGAGAAATGGTGAAGATTAGATCTATAAAAAACAGAATAATAGTTGCTTTTTTTAGCATAGAAACATCATTTTGTAAGGAAAATACGTTCCTTGACCTCAGTATAAAATTGATATTTTTACAACATGAGCAGAGCAAAGCACAAAAAAAAAAAAATACTCAGAAAGATTTAAATGTGGAACAAAGCGTTCCAGACTATTTGCAATATTTGCAAGGTCTTAGGTTTTAATTTCTTTGATAGTTTTATAGTTTAAGAAACTAAGAATAATAGCGCATAACTTTGAACTACTTCTGTTTCTGTAGCCATATTTGTCAAATAAAAAAAAAAAGTGCAAAAGATCCAGAATTTCTATGCGTGCACAAGCCTAGTCATTGCTCAATGCCAAGAGTTGCCATAATCTGGGTAGAAGCTTTGTGGATTCTGGAACAATCTTTTAAAAGTTGTAGTTAAAAGCAACTCTGAATTTGAAAACATTTTGTTTTAATCTCTGGACTGTAGCTTTTCCAGGTTATTACCAATTATTCCACTTCTGGCATTTATTTTATCGATCTTTATTTCTTGAACTGATAAGTTATGCTGTAACACAAACTAACTCAACAGTTATTTATACTTCTCAATATTAATGCAGGCACATAAGGTGATGAGCCGGCAGAATTGTTAGCATGCCAGGCAAAATGCTTAGCAGTATTTTGTCTGTCTTTGCATTCTGAGTTCAAATTCTGCCAAGGTCGACTTTACCTCTCATCCTCTCGAGATTGATAAAATAAGCATCAGTTGAGCACTGGAGTCAATGTAATTGACTAACTCTGTTTCCTGAACTTGCTGGCCTTTTTCCAAATTTGAATCCAATATTAATACAGACACAAACACATGTGCACACATATATACATCATACATACATTCATATATATATATAATGTGTTTCTGCATAGTTTTTGTCTACCAGATTCCACCTACATGGTCCATCTGAAGTGTCAGTAGAGCACATATGCCTATGTTATGGAAATGAATTTATTAATACGTAATTAATTCCCAAGTTGAAACAAGCTTAGATAATGAAACCAAAGTGTTGATTACACTAATCCAGGATCGCATTCTGAAAGATTACTTTTGAGCTGCAGTGAATTGCCTTCCTCTATACAAAAGGTATATACACATCCAATCTATATTCCTTGTGAGATAAGACATGAATACTCCTAAGGTTTGCTCAATCAAGTTTGGCTTGGGGTTAAAATAGTAACAGCAACAACAAATCATGTAATAAGTTCAGCTGTAAATATATACACATGTAAGAGAAGTATATTAGAGAGAAAGCTACAAGTATAGTTGTAAGTGGTGTCATGAGTTTGGTAATTTCTCATATAAGGTATTAATATTATATTTAAATATACTAACCCTGAACTAGACATCTCACAAGACTCAAATAACTCTGTAAGCTTCTAAAATCCACAGAAGGGTCTTTTAAGTGACAGAGAAGCTAAGTTTCTAACATATTTAGGAAACATTGTTTATGAGAAAAAGGGCTGTTATCTTATGGATTCCTTTTCTTGAGTTTTGTAGTGTTCATTGTAAAATTATAAAGTTTGTTGTTTTGTAGACTACAATTTTGTAGTTTGTTGAATTTCTTTTTTTTTTTTAAAGTATGGTGTAGTTTTGTAGCATTTCATTTTGATACTGTTGAAAGAGATAGAATCATCTATTTCATATTATAGTATGTTTGGAAGTCCTTATCAAGGTGGATGGGTGTACAGATGAAGTGGAAGCTGTTGAGTATATATGTCTATAAGTCTGTATGTAGAAGCTAATGGATATCATTGTTAGAGAATTAAGCTGTGGTTAAAGATGTAAAGAATTTGTATGTCAGTCAGAATTGATTGTAAATTTGATTTTCCCTAGAACTTGCTTGTGTAACAAAGCAGAGAGGTAGGGGTTTTAACAAAATAACTTCTCTTGAATTGAAGTAAAAAAAAATCTTCAGACATAGGATGCTAGATATAACAAGTCATTTTAGCATTTTTATCTCTTTACACACCTAAATGAACAAAAATAATATGACTGAGTGAAAATACCCGAAGGTTGCGGTCTGCAGAAAGAAAAAAGATGAAAAAACACAGAGGAGTTGTTTTACAGGATTTAAGAGTTATATTAGGGCCATAAGAATAAAGATATTATGCAATTCTGTACAAAATAAGGTTTTGTTCTTTCAACATAATTAAAGTAAGGGCTGGTTTCGCATTACTCATCAAACTGAGAGCTGAAAAAAAGCAACTCTCAGTTTGGTGAGCAATGTGAAACTGTTCGTTCAATTATGTTGAAAGAACAAAACCTTATTTTGTACGAGATTGTATAATATCTTTATTCTCGTGGCTCTAATATACTCTTATAGCCTGTAAAACAAATCTTCTGTGTTTTTTCATCTTTTCTCTTTCTCTCTCTCTCTCTCTGTATATATATATATATATATATATTGGGTCATCCCATAAATAATGCGTTTTTTTATACTTCTTTTATTTTTGAAAATTAAGATAAACAAAGTTCTTTATTATTGATATAATTCCTATTCACCTGCAGGAAGGTCTCACCTTCATAATACAGTGAAGTAGAAAACTTTGATTCAATTGAGATCATTCGAGCAACCAGTCATTTGGTGCTCTATTTATGTAGTTGCTGCTCTTCAAAACAAGTCAGTTTTTCCATTTAATGTAGAATAAATGTTTATAATAGGTGCAGGTGTGGCTGTGTGGTTAAGAAGTTTGCTTTGCAATCATGTGGTATCAGGTTCAGTCCTACTGCACAGTATCTTGGGCAAGTGTCTTCCACTATAGCTCCTGGCCGACCAATGCCTTGTTGGTGAATTTGATAGACAGAAACTGTTTTGAAGTCTGTTGTGTGTGTGTGTGTGTGTGTGCACGCATGCATGCACGTATGTGCAAGGGCTTGTGTACGGTATGAACTATTATGTGTGTATGTTGATGGTTATTGGTAATGAAAAATTTTCAGTAATTTTGAGAAGATAATCCATGTTCTTGTGTCTCCTGAGAATATGAGACATGCTGAATTTGTTTGGGTCTATTGCACTTTCTTCCTTAGCTTAATGTGATCTTAGCAAACTTAAGTTTTATTTGCTGAACTATTAGTCAAGACATAAGTTTTGCAAACACCATAACTAAAATAAGTACTTTTGTTATGCAGCTCTCAGATGGTGGTGCTGTTAATGTGAGCTTCTTACTTAGTTTGGAATAAGACTACTTATGTAAACAGCTCTCTCTTACTTGGTGTTACTGTTGGTGTGAGTTTTCCCATTTACTTATGTAAACAACTCTCTCACATGGTGCCACTGTTGGTATGAGTTTCCACCTGTGCTTGGAATGAGAAAAGTATATAAGACAGCTTTCACTTGGTAATAGTGTTGATGTGTGCTTCTTAGTTCACAATGTGATGGTACTTAAGTATTTTACTTACTAAACATTGAACCATCTCAAGAGATCCTCTATTTGGTCATTTGTCCTGCTAGAAACAGCAGCCAAATCTCCCTCTGTTCATAACCTATTTATAAAAATGATGGACATATTAGATAATGCTGTCCTAAATACATTATGTTTGAAAAAAGACTGGACAGTTATGGTTGGAATGTTTTCAATCAGTTGAGCTGCTAGATCAGAGCAGGGCTTGGTTGGGGCTTACCTGTTTGCAATTTGCTTTTCCAATTCTTACTGTCAAAAGAGATGACATATTTAGCTTTGAATCCATTTCTCAAGTTTCCTCTCATACACCTTAACAATGAAGAAATTTTTGTACTTTAGAATAGTGAAAACATGAAGTAACAGTAAATAAAATCAGTGGAGATTCATGTATTTTTGTTTAGGGCAGGAATTCAGGGACTGTTCTTTGAAGTGTGTTTGGCTTTTACATTTTGGCAGTAACATTCTTTGTTATTAAAGATTCCCTTCCATGTATTTTTATGAGTGTGGTTTTTGATGGAATCTTCAATGTTTTAATGAAACTAAAAAAAGAAAAAATTATACAAAGTTTAATCCCATTTTACAGTGTGGTTGTTTACAAAGGATAAACATACTTGTGAACTTATGAATCTACTTATCTGCTTGACACGTGTGTGAACTATTATAGAATAATGAATTCATGTTTTCTGTTGTTCAAATATTTCATTGTCCCTGGGAAAAATACTTCTCCTTATCTCAAGTGATCCAACTTGGGAAATTGGTATTGGATTGTCTGGGAAAGTCAACTGAGAATGACCAGCTTTCTGTTCCAAGCAAAATTTGTATAATCTGCTTAATAGTTCAGAAAACAATATGAGTAAGCTCTATGAACAGTTATGATGACTAATCAAATATATACATTCACACAAATGCATGCACACATACATATAAGGATGTGCCCCCAACACACCGAGGTGGATGGTATTGATAGATTAAGATGTTGGATTTTATTAACCATGACTTGTGAAACTACAGCAGAGGTAATCTGCAACTATCATAGGAACTCTTAGCTAATAGAGATAACTGGCGTTATTTATAGTCAGAACTGTGTAGTTATTATCTGTGCAAGCAAGGTCCCCTATGTGAAAAGAAAACTGAGTAATATTCATTCAACACACATACATGCATATTTATGTGTATTTTTATTGCTTGTATGAAATAAAGAGAGCAAGTATTCAGTGATAGTTTCTGAAGTGTGTTGGATTTCATGAGTTATATTTTGGCAATAACAACATGAATTGCTGAATCACATGATAAAGGTTGATAGATCAAGACTTACAACAGTTTTCTCACACTATTTAGTTGTATTTGATGTAAATATAGTTTTATAGTCTGTAAAATAAAATTGTAATCAACTATGTACCCTTTTCCCCAAATGTTAGGGCACATATCAATAGCGAAAATCAATAATCGCACTGTTAATTGTTGGACAATATTTACATCCACAAGAATAAAATTTCCTTTCTTCTGTAAATATCTTTTAACATTAAACCTCTATCCTGTACATGGCAACAGTAGGTCTTAAAATAAAGGTACTGGCTTATATATATATATATATATATATATATCATCGTCATCATCATCGTTTAACGTCCGTTTTCCATGCTAGCATGGGTTGGACGGTTCGAACAGGGTCTGGGAAGCCAGGAGGCTGCACGAGGCTCCAGTCTGATCTGGCAGTGTTTTTACAGCTGGATGCCCTTCCTATGTAGTGGGTGCTTCTTACATGCCACCGGCACAAGTGCCAGGAGAAGCTGACAATGGCCACGATTGGTTGGTGCTTTTTACATGTCACCGGCATGGAAGCCAGTCAAGGCGGCACTGGCATCTGTCACATTCGGATGGTGTTTTTTACGTGCCACCGGCACAGGTATCACAACTACAATTTCCATTTGACTTGTATTTTGATGTTGATGTACTTGACTCAATAGGTCTCCTCAAGCACAGCAGGACACCCTACGATCCAAGGTAAGCACAGCAGGCCGTCCTGCGATCCAAGGTATTTTGGATAGGCTGGGGCTGCTATGTGAAGCTGGTGCAGGAAACAGCCATGAACTCGTGTTATTTGTCAGGTCATCGCAGTCACAGCATATCTGCAGAGATCTCGGTCTTTCGTCATTGCCTCAGTGAGGCCCAACGTTCGAAAGTCATGCTTGACCACCTCATCCCATGTCTTCTTGGGTCTACCTCTACCCCAGATTCTTTCAACTGTTTGGGAGTGGCACTTCTTCACACATCTCTCCTCATCCATCTGTAGTACATGACCATACCAGCGCAAACGTCTCTCTTGCATACTACATCCGATGCTTCTTATGTCCAGCATTTCTCTCAAGGTGCTTACACTCTGTCATATGTATATATATATATATTGGGTGCAATGAATAGACTGTTGTCTAAATTATGCAAAAATGAAAATAGCACTGACATTACATTGTAACAGATATATTTACCAAAGTTACATAAAAATATTTTGAAATACTAAAGAGTAAGTTTATTCAATAAAATTGCCATTGACTTTAACCATGACCTCCAGACGACTTCAGAATCTCCTGCAACTCTTCTGGATGCTCTCCTTGTTTGAGTTGGTGAATGCTGCCATAATCCTTGCCTTCAGTTCATCTTTGGTGTTACAAGGAGTTTTGTTGGTCTCTTGCTCAACTGTACCCCACACATAATAATCAAGGGGGTTGCAGCCTGGAGAGTTAGGTGGCCAGATGTTAGGAGTGATGTGGTCGCGGAAACTGTCTGTGCAGTGGAATCATATTCAGGTCGTAAAGACCATAATAATATGGTGTATAAAATTGTGAAATAAGAGGAAATACATTTTAAAGATGAACGAGTCTCCATATTCTTTGTCGTTATAATTATTGCTAATACATATATGCGTGTGTGTGTGTGTTACAAAGCCATAAATGTAAAACCCTTACAGAATTTCCTCTCTGCACATATCATTTTGTAACAGTTTAAATGGGATGTTTGTGGCAGGAATCTCACTGGTTTTGGAGAGCCCCTTCCTACATATCAAACTAAATTAAAAAAACAAGCAGAATGATTATTAATTGTATTAATAACTAGCAATATCGCCCGGCGTTGCTCGGGTTTGTAAGGGAAATAACTATAAAGCATTTTTAGAGAGTTATAGCCAAAAAATAGCAAAAAAATGCATTAAAAATGGAAAAAAAATTATGGTAAATTTTTTAAAAATCGTTAACTCATCGTAGACATTTTTAGAGAGTTACTTCCCTTATATAATAGCGAAAAAATGCATTAAAATGGAAAAAAATGATGGTAAATTATTTTTAAAATCGTAGACTCATCGTAGACGCATGCTAATACCCAGAAGGGCTCGATATGAATCACGACTATAAGATACCCAGTTTTGCTTAAACTGCACCACAAAATGTGGGAGTAGTTAGGAATCTAAATCGTAGGAGACAGACACACAACCTTACTTTTATATATAAAGATTGACTGATTAGCATTAAGTTACTCATAGTTAATAACTTCTAGAATAATCAGTTAAAGCAAAGTCAGGTCTGACAGGATTTGAATCTCAAACTTATGAAGCACTAGACAAGATTGGTATAAAGGGTTTAGTCCACTTAGTTTGTTGTATGTGTCAATACTATCACATTACTTGCTAATATTACTCATTAGATTAAGTTTTCAGTGTGTTTACAAAGACAATTTAGCTTTTATTTGAAGGTGGTGGTCGAAATAGGAACAAGAGAACTTGGTTCATATATTTAAATGTAAAACAATAGTGCTTCTTTTAGATGGGTTGATGGGACAGAATAAAAAACAATGAAATGTGATTAAGGAAATTCATTTAATCCCATAAATAGCAAATGCATTCCATTCGGTCATTTAACAAGTGTTAAAGTCATTTTTAACATACATTTTAGTTGATAAGAAATAAACTTACAAAGACCTTGTTGTTGAATATAAACAGGCTTTGACTGTCATCCTTATATACATCTATTTTTTATTCCAAATATTTGCAATGTGTTTTGTATGTGTTTTTATACAGACGTTTGGTTATGTACATAGCCACAAACAAGCATTTATTTACTAGTGTGGTCAGCGAGTCGAGAACATTTAAAAATCTCTTGAATAAATTCTCACTGGCAACATCACCAACACCACAGTGGATAACTGAAGCTCTAGCAACACCTCAATATCCAGTTAGTTTGGTTCCCTTCAAACTAAATTCTGTTTTTTTTTTCTACTGCCAATAAAAGGCACAGGAGTGGCTGTGTGGTAAGTAGCTTGCTAACCAACCACATGGTTCCGGGTTCAGTCCCACTGAGTGGCACCTTGGGCAAGTGTCTTCTACTATAGCCTCGGGCCGACCAATGCCTTGTGAGTGGATTTGGTAGACGGAAACTGAAAAGAAGCCCGTTGTATATATGTATATATATATATATGCGTGTGTGTGTTTGTGTTTGTCCCCCTAGCATTGCTTGACAACCGATGCTGGTGTGTTTATGTCCCCGTCACTTAGCGGTTCGGCAAAAGAAACCGATAGAATAAGTACTGGGCTTACAAAGAATAAGTCCCGGGGGGTCGTTTTGCTTGACTAAAGGTAGTGCTCCAGTATAACTGCAATCAAAATATTTCGCAGAAGCATATTCCACATAATATATATTTATAATACAGTAGAGTCTTATATATGTAACATAGTGAACAGAAAACTTCAATCGGCTGAAATTATCTCTGTAATTTGAAGACAGATTCTCTTTAATGGGTATTCAAATCTTAAAAATGGGGACATAAAATTTGAATAAATAGATGAGCAGTGCTAGCTATCATCATCATTCTAATATCTACTTTTCCTTGCTTGTATGAGTCAGAAGGAATTCATTGAGGCAGATTTTCTATGGCTAGATGCCCTTCCTGCCAACAACCCTTACCTGTTTCTAAGCAAAGTAATAATTTCCCCATGGCCAGACATGTTTTCACAGAAGATTGGAAATGAATGATGCCATCACTCACATGATGGTGACATTCAATTTACAACCATCATGTGATGTCAAGATGAGACACACACACTTAAGCACCCACACATATATGGCAGGCTTATTTCAGTTTTCATTTACCAAATCCACTCAAGGCTCTGGTTGGCCTGGGACTATAGTAGAAGATACTTGCCCAAGATACCATACAGTGGAACTGAACCCAAAAGCATTTGGTTAGAAAGTGAACTTCTTAACCACATAGCTATGCCCATACCTACCACAACCATACATGAGTGAGTAAACAAATGAAAGATAGTAGCACTTAACCTATTTATTTGGAGTATTTAATAATGTTTGGTTTAGCTCCATATTACTTAAAGTTTTGTGGGCATTGAACATATCCACATCATCAGATATTTGGAGTCAGAATGATGAGAAGTTGAAAGAAATTTAAAATGGCTTCTTGGTGACAATATTTAGGCCTTCTTTGATCAGTTCAGGTTGGGTGATTATTTTAGCAATCCTAGTAACATCAGTTCCATAATTCTTTTCTACTCTAGGCCTAAGGTCTGAAATTTTGGGGGATGGGGCCAGTTGATTAGATCAACCTCAGTACACAACTGGTACTTAATTTATCAACCCTGAAATGATGAAAGGCAAAGTCGACCTCAGCAGAATTTGAAATCAGAACGTAAAGACAGACAAAATACCACTAAGTATTTTACCTGGCATGCTAACGTTTCTGCTAGCTCGTCACCTCATCAATCAGTTCCATAAGTGGAAGCTCTATGTGATAAGGTAGACAGGATGTGGCTTCAGTATATTTCAGTAATATTAGTTCTTACATTAGTCACTGTGTGATAGTGCAGCGAAGATGTTGGCAACATAGCTTACAGAAAATCAAATGTGATCTATTGCAAGCAAACTTAAAGTTTGGATATAAACTTTAAATAATAAAATTGCAGCTACATCTATAAGCATTTCTCATATAAATTGAGAATGTATTTTCATAGAAAGTCTCAGATGATTAAGTATAAGACAAAATGAGTAACACGTGCATGCAGAGGGAGAGAGAGAGAGAGAGAGAGAGAGAGAGAGAGAGAGAGAGAGAGAGAGAGAGAGAGAGAGAGAGAATAATATGAAAGCAAATTGAAGTATATATTGAAATACACACACACACACACACACACACAGATTTTGTCCTAAACATAATTGTCTTTGAGAGAAAGACTTGTCAAAAACAAAAACAAAAAATACTTTCATAACACCCAAAGGGTAGGCTTTGAGTAGATTTGCATGGTAATATGGTAATATCGTTGATGTATTTGACAAATATATATGTGTGTGTATGGATATCTTTATATATAAAAGTAAGGTTGTGTGCTCTCTGTCTCCTACGATTTAGATTCCTAACTACTCCCACATTTTGCGGTGCAGTTTAACCAAAACCAGGTATCTTATAGTCGTGATTCATATCGAGCCCTTCTGGGTATTAGCGCGCGTCTATGATGAGTCTACGATTTAAAAAAAAATTACCATCAATTTTTCCCATTTTTAATCCATTTTTGGCATATATAAGGGAAGTAACTCTCTAAAAATTTATTATTAAATCTCAGAACGTAAAAAGCTACAGTAACACCCCCCCCTTTGTGGTTAGCCATATTGAGATGGCTATTATACTTTACATCTCTAAAAATGCTTATATAGTTATTTCCCTTACAAACCCGAGCAACGCCGGGCGATACTGCTAGTATATACATATATAGGGAGTCTATGTAATCAACTTAACCATTAAAAGTGTTGTGTGCAATAGTGGTTGAAGTGGTGACAAAGAGTGCAAGAGAAGGACTGAATGCAGATGACCTTGTTCTGATGAGTGAGATGATGGAGGGATTGAGGGAGAAGTCTTGGAAATGGAAGGAGGCATTTGAAGGTAAACCTCGGGAAGACAAAGGTGATGGTGAGTGGGGTGGAAGGAGAAATGTTAGTGAGTAAGGTGGATCCATGTGGTGTGTGTGTGGGGGGGAGGAAGGTGATGGAAAATGCGGTGTTGTGTACAAGATGTGAGAAATGGATTTATGGTAGATGTACTAAAATGAAGAAGGTGACCCCCAAGACTGGCAAGATAGTTTGTGAAAGATATAAGAAAGGAGCTGGGTGGCTGGCGAAGTCAGTGGAAACACTATGTGATGTGGTGGAGATGGTGAAAGGGTTTTGGGAAATAGGGTGGATGTAAAGTAGCTGTGACAGCAAGAGCGAGACTTGAAGTTCAGGGTATGTAGTGTGTTATTATATGAGAAAAGGTTCTCATTGAAGACTAAAGGAAAGGTCTATAGGAGCTGTGTAAGAGTAGCAATGCTGTACGAGAATGAGACATGGTGTTTGAGAGAGAGAGAGAGATGGCAGTTTTGATAAGGACTGAGAGAGAAATGGTGAGAGAATTGTGTGGCTTGAAGCTGTTTGATAAGAGGTGGACTGAGGACTTGATGGGAGATGCTGGGGCTGGAAGAATCAATGGAACAGCTGTCAAGGGTGGATGGAGTGCAGTGGTATGGGCATGTGTTGAGGAGGGATGAGGAACATGTTCTGAAGAGGGTGCTAGAGTTTGAGGTGAATGGACAGCAAAAGTGAGGTAGATCGAGGAAAATGTGCAGGGAACAGATGGAAGAGGAGATTGGGAGGGTTGGCTTGAGAAGGGAAGACGTCCCAGACCAGGTGAGATGGTGTGAGGGTGGTTGCTATGGCTTTGAGGTAGATCCAGGCACCCCTGTTAATGGGGACAAAATCCGGATTCAAAATGATGGATGATGATGATGATGATGATATATATATATATATATATGTGTTTGTGTGTGTGTGTGTATATATATATATGTGGAGGCGCAATGGCCCAGTGGTTAGGGCAGCGGATTCGCGGTTGTAGGATCGCGGTTTCGATTCTCAGACCGGGCGTTGTGAATGTTTATTGAGCAAAAACACCTAAAGCTCCACGAGGCTCCAGCAGGGGTGGTGGCGATCCCTGCTGTACTCTTTTGCCACAACTTTCTCTCACTCTTCTGTTGGCTTGCTTGCTTAGCCAGCGAGGTAGCGTCATTTGAAGGCTAAAACAATGCGAAGCGCATTGTGACCAGCGATATGTAGCAACATCTGATAGCCTGGTCGGTCATGGTGATCACGGTGATATATATATATATGTGTGTGTGTGTGAGTATATATATATACATACATATACATATCCATACATATATATGTATATACACACACATATATATTGGTGAGTAGATGGCAGAATCAGTAGTGTGTTAAACAAAATATGTTGTGCTATTTGGTTACATTCCATTACATTCTGAGTTCAGATGCTATCCAGGTCAACCTTACTTTTTTCTCTTTGTGAAATCAATAAAACAAGTACCAGACAAAGTACAGGGAGTCAATGTAATCGACTGAACTGTTAAAAGTGTTGTCCCAGCATAATCCAATAACTGAAACCACTAAAAATAAGAGGATATATATATAAAATATACACATTTAATTAGTGTGTTGGTAATGGTTATGAAAAGCTCGTTTCTTTATTGAGTAATTATCAGAAACAAATACACATTTCAAATTAAATTGCTTTTGTATTTAATTTCAATAGGTTTTGTTTTTGAATAGCATTGGTGACATTTGGTTTTGTGGTTAATACACTTTGAATAAGTGAGAAAAGTTTGCCAACAGAGAAGTATCATGTTGTCTTCAGCATCAATAATTTATATTTGATTAGAATTGTGAAAGTTTATGGTGGAAATTAAGTAAGTAAGTAAATAAATAAATAAATAAATAAAAATTACAAATAAAAAAAAAAGAAGCAACCTTGGATTTTTCAGGCTGTTGTAAAATATAGGTCACGTATTAATGAATCCCAGTAGATGTTTGCAGAATTTTTATAGTGCATTTAAACTGGTGATGTTCTGTCAAAAAAAAAAAGAGTACAGAAGATATTAAAAATAAAAAAAAAAAAAATAGTTGCTATGGTTATTTGAGATTCGTACATTTAACTTAGAAGATTTCATTTATGTTTTTAATTTTCAGTCTATCACATGTTGCCAAAAGTGTTTTTGTTTATTGATGCAATCTATTCTCTTTATCAATAAATTATTTTGCTACTAAGTATATTATATTCTCTGTTAAACTAGTTTAATCAATTTTATTTATTTATATAATCTTGCTTTATGAGGGAGCAGGTGTGAAATTTCTAGAAATTCACAGTTTATGCATTAGCAGAATAATATAATCCTATTTTTTCACAGAACTGACAGAGAATGTGAACAAATAGGAAACTATCTTCTTTTACTGCTCAATTAGGGAGAGAGAGGGTGGGGTGAAGAAATGCTGCAGGTTTCCTATATATGCCACAGAGGTTTCTAAGGTTCTATCATATACAAATGTTGGAAAAGCTACTAGTTTATCTGGACTAGTAATTGAAATTGTCAGAGTTGTTAGAAGACACAGCTGCTACTATTAGTCATGTCAACTGCGTTGCTTCTGATCAAAAGGATAAATGTTAGTCTAACTCAAGAAGCAATGTTGTAAATTGATTTAAGTGAAAAAATTATTCTTTTGCATAACAGTTATACAGGACTTAAGTTGTTCGATCGGGTGTTTAAAGTCAGTGAAAAAGTTTTGGAAATTTATTGAAGGAATTTTAAACCATATGCTGGTGTCATTAAAATGATGTTTTCTGTTGTCTAGCCCTAGGTCAACTGTAACAGAGTAGACCTATAGATGAATGAAAAGCAAAACTGAGTTCAATAATATTGAAGTCAGGATGTTGCAGGATGCAACTAAATACTATTGGACATTAAGTAATTCACCATTTGTGCCACTTTACTGCTTTTGATACAACTCAAGTAAAAAACAGATATACCACTTGTGACCATCCTCTCTTTCTTGTAGGGTCTAGAACTACATTATCTAGTGTGACCTATCCATTTTTAAACTGGTCGGATGTGATTTAGCTGCTATTTCTTGTAGATCAAGCAATCACCTAGAAATCCCATCTTTGGTGTACAAGTGTTGCACTGACATAAAGGGTGAGCTGAAACAGAACTGAATTCATTTGCAATACCTGGTAAAATATTTCTGAAATATTCCTGTATAAAACTTAAAGGAACTACTTGTGGGCAATGAAATCTTCCTCATTGTTGAGGAACCCTAACCCTAACCGTAACCCTAACCTGATTGGAGTAACTAGTTGTAGTTTTGACACAACCAATGTGTAAGTTACTTGAAAGAAATCGCACAAACTATTTCTTCTTCTCACTACATCGATCTTAGCATTGGTGTAGTGCTATTTCTCTGCAGGTTTAACCTGACTAGGAAATGATTGGGTACTTAGACAATTTTATTTAGAATGACAGTGCAATATCTGGACTTTTTGAGAGAAAGCCTTTGCTGGATTTAAAAGGTGTCTGTTTTTTTGTTAATGAAAATGTCAGGTGAAAATGGCTTTTGTAAAATTGACCCACAACTAATTGAGAACAGGAAAAAAGTATTTGGCTTCCAGTTTCATAGATTTACAAGCAGTTATTTTCTTTTAGAGACCCAGTAATAATGATTTCTTACATTAGCACCAAGCCACAATTTCTGCATGAGAGATATGGTTGATGGGATTAACCTAAGAACACAACTAGCACTTATTCTAGCAATTTTGGAGTGATGAAAGGCAAAGCTGAGATTGAATTCAGAACACTGGACAGAACTAAATACCATTAGGCATTATGTTTACTGGTCCTACCACCTCTGCTTGTGATGCAACACAATTAAAAAACAAAATCAAAATTTCTATTGTCATTCTGATCTTCACAAAGTATCATTCTGTTCCACAGTGTACTTTTAAATGACAACACTGAACTATACAGTCAAAAGTCTCTTATTTTTTTACTTTATGTCATGCATTTTTGTGAACAATTGCCTCATTGGTTCTCAGTGTTCCTCAAGGCCAATCTCTGATTCACTGGATTTCTAATGGCAAGAGTGACCAGAGGGTAACTGTGCAACTTGAGGGACATAAATAACACAATGCATGCGGAGGTGTAACTGTGGCTATGTGGACATTAAAATGCATGGGAAAGTGGATATTAAAATGAAGATATTTATGTGTGTGTATGTTTGTATGTGTGACTGTCCATCCAGCCATATCTGTTTATATTGCTGTAGAAATGGTTTGTGTCAAAAATTGATTCAATGACAAAGATTGATACCACTAGACTGAAATAAGTACTGTTGTTTATGTGATCAAGTCATACTCTTTAAGTCCGTGCCTCAGCATGGTCACAGTCCATGAACTGAAACTAGTACAAAAGCAGAGCACCCATTTTATTGCAAAATTCTAATTGAATTATGTTGTGATATTAACAAAACTGTAGGATTTGGATTTTTACGTACTGAAACCACACAACTTGTCTTTGCAAACAGATTAGAATAATATAGCTATTCTTATCATTGTGTAGCTCCTGATCTTATAGGAAGATGTTAAAAAGTAGTAGTAGCAGTGACTGTTAGTAGTAATAGTTGTAAACAACAGCATGGACTAGGAGTGTTACTGAATGTATCAGGATGTTTGTAGGTGTTTGAGAGCATATATATATATGTATAACCCGTGCTAGCACGGAAAACGGACGTTAAATGATGATGATGATGATGATGATGATGATATATATATATATATATATATATATGTATGTATACTAGTAGTAGTAGTACTATAGAGTGAGTAAACAACAATCATGACTGAAGTGCACTACTTGTCTATTAAGGTGTGCAAACATTAAAAGGTGCAGGCATGATTGTGTAGTTAAGAAGCTTCCTTCATGATGTCACCATTGTCATAATAATAATAATAATAATGATATACCCGTGAATTTGCATGTGTAATCTGGGAATGCATACAATGAGCTTCTATGCCCTAGGTGTACGGAAAACACTCGACGAGAAACGGAGGAAAATTTGAAGAAAGAAGGAAAAATAATAATAATAATAATAATAATAATAATTTTAAGTTTGTTTGCATGTTTGCATGATTTGGATGGATCTTCTAGCCCAGTATATTTGTTATTTCCTTCACAAAATACCATCTTGACAGATCATCTTTCATGACTCCTTCCCATATTTTTCTGGGTCTTCACCACCTACAGGTTCATCCCACTACAATTGCTTGGTGTCTTTTTTCACACTTGCTTCACTGAAACACCTCATAACATTCATGCAAAACTTATTATTAATCATTAAGTATGTGGAGCAAGCTCATTGTGAATGACATCTTTTCAGTCAGAAACAATGATCATCACCTTCACAAATGAGCAACTCTGAATCAAGCAATGCTTTGTGAATGAATATGGTAGCTGGGAACTGTGTAGAAGTCCAATGGATGTGCGTTCTGTGTATGTGTGTGTATGTGTGTGTGTGTGTGTGTGTGTGCGTGGAGGCGCAATGGCCCAGTGGTTAGGGCAGCGGACTCGCGGTCGTAGGATCGCGGTTTCGATTCCCAGACCGGGCCTTGTGAGTGTTTATTGAGCGAAAACACCTAAAGCTCTACGAGGCTCCGGCAGCGGATGGTGGTGATCCCTGCTGTACTCTTTCACCACAACTTTCTCTCACTCTAACACCTGTTTCTGTTGTACCTGTATTTCAAAGGGCCGGCCTTGTCACTCTCTGTGTCACGCTGAATATCCCCGAGAACTACGTTAAGAGTACACGTGTCTGTGGAGTGCTCAGCCACTTACACATTAATTTCACGAGCAGGCTGTTCCGTTGATTGGATCAACCGGAACCCTCATCGTCGTAACCGACGGAGTGCTTCTAAAAAAAAGTGTGTGTGTGTGCGCGTGCGTATTTACAGGAGGTTAATTATATGGCTGGTCATATGCATAAGCACTTAGCCTGATAGATGAATTGTCAGACTCCAATGGCCATATAATTAACCTCTTGTAAATACATTACTGCTCTAATTTTTAGAGTGTGCTTCTTTTTCGGATATATGATCCACATATAATATGTATATATATATATATATATATATGTAAATGAAAGTGTATGTGTATATGTATGTATATATATCATGGACAGGCTCTCAAATGATGCATCCTCAAGAAAAACAGATTTGATTTTTGAAATCTGCATCCCAATGGGTAAGTTTTTATAATTAGGAATAAAAAGATGCAATTTGCTACAAGAAATAACTCAACTTTTAAGTCGCCAAGTCTACCACTCTCTCAGGCAGGCTCTTAAAGCATTTCTGAAGTGCTTTGAGATCAATCCTGACACATGGAAAAATGTAAGCACAAGACTGCTCTACCTGGCTAAAACTGCACCAACAGAAGTGCCATGAACTACGAACAAAACAGGATTGCAGGAGCACAAAGAAAGCATGAACTGTGCAAATCCAGAGCCAGCTCCTTGCCTTCAGTCCTAGCAGACCACTAGTAGTGGAACTTGTGGAGATGTCGATTGATGGTGTTTTGTGAAAAACTAAGTTCTGTGTTCGGCTGTTGTTAAGCCATTTAAAACAAGGCCTCATCTTCCACAACACAAAGTCTCCAGCTGGTGTTACCTTCCTTGAAATATGTCTGAACCAGTTTTGTGCCACGTGTTCTTTGATAGTTCCTGGACAGTCCACGTCATTAATTTCTTTTGCCACTGCCTTTGCACTCATTCCTTTTTTCCACAGTTAGTGTAAAAGGGTTCAAATTGCAATTTTTTCACCACTCATTATCAAAGCTGTAAAATAAAGAATAAACATAAATATTTATATGATAATAAAATAAATATTTATATGTTATATATATATATAATAATAAGAATAAACAGTTGGATAACAAGTATCAAATTAATGATATAACATGAGATACAAGTTGCTAAAAATCATCGTTGAAAATCTGAAAAAGACTTTTGACTCACCTGGTATATATATATATATATATATATATATATATATATATAACTAGTATCTATTTAGACACCTGTTTGAAAGTATCATATGCACTCTACCTGGTAATCCTTGCACATAATTCTGAATCTCTTGATGTATCAAGTTTCTTCTGCTTTATTTTCTGGAGAAAATAAGATTTGTGGTGGTTGTTATTGACATCTTATTGTAATGTATTTATTCTACAAAGACATAATGTTCAGTAAAAACAAGCAAACCATATATGTGCTGTATAAATTAACAATGTGTTGTGACCATAAAATGGATGAACACTTTATCAATGAATGCATATAATACTCAGCTGGGGTAATATATTATAAAAGCACAAAAATTTAAAATTAAAACGTTATGAGCTGCTGAATAAACTTCAACTGATTAATGTAATTTATAAATTTAGAGGTAGACATTAAAGTTATAAACCTCATGACTCTAACTGTTGCAGTGGGCAGAAATGTACTGTACTTTCTTGCTAGCTGATCATGCTTCTACAAGAAGGAGCCATTGCAAAACAAAATATAGAATTCCCACCAAAATAAAAAAATTGTCTGTTGAAAAGAAAGTGCATTAATAATGAAATTAATCACACAACTTTATATGATTTTAGTTAACCTTAGCAACAAAATGACATTATAAGTGGGCATAAGTAAACCAGAAATAAATTTGTCAGATGTCAAAAAAATTTATGTATTTCATTTATGATGTCTAATAATGTCTAAAATGTGATTGTGAAAGATTCAAATATGAGAAAGCAAATATCTATTATCAGTATCAAGCACATCAGTCAGCATTATTCTGAAAGACACTTTATCTTAAATGAGAGATGATAACATTTATCATGAGAATACTAAGCCTTGTGATAGTGTTGGTAGTGCTAAGACCTTTGGCAGACATATGCTATATCATAACATTGGCAGTTCTTTAAAAAATAAATATAGTGCTAAATTATTCATATCACCACAAAACTAAAGTTGGGGACTGTTCTTTGTGAGTCCCTCCAAACTTTGGATGCATTGTTTTACTCCACCTTTACACAATCATTAGAGCTTGGATAACTACCCCTCTCCTGCTCTGCCGCACTTATCTCAAACTTTAACCCCTTGTTCCTTAGCATAAAGCCAACCCCTCCCTCTTGAGTTTCATAGTCTTGTGAGCTGCATGGCAACTTCCTAGTCCTGGTGGCATGAAGAAAAGCACCCAATACATGCTGTAAAGTGGTTGGCATTAGGAAGGGCATCTAGTTGTGAAAACCATACCAACTTTGTGTATGATGCAGTCTTTGGACCCATCAGATCCTGTCAAACCGTCCAACCCATGCCAGAATAAACATTGATATTAAATGATGATGATAATGATACACTGTTCCAAATAGTTTTTTTCCAAACTGGAAAATCTGTTTTTGGAATGCATTTTCAGATTTTGTGCACAGTTCTTGTAGCAAATTTTCTGCAATCTTGTCCATTAGCTAAGTCAGTGACCTTTCAGGATGGATTTCACCTTTGGGAATGATTAAAAATTTGCAGAGGCGAAATCTGGAAAGTAGGAAGGCAGGAAAAGGAGAATCAGTTCATGCTTTGCCAAAAAATTGCAGATAAGGAGCCATGAATGAGTAGTTTTGTTATTTGTAGTGCAGCATTTGGGTCCTTCCTTCACACTGCATCCCTGAAACATCTCAGAATATCTAAGGAAAACTTATTGACCATCAGACCATGTAGAACAAACTCATTATGGACGACACCCTTCCAATCAGAAAAAGTTATCAACACCATCTTCACATTTGAGTGAGTTGCTTTGGTTGTGGTGATGATGATCTATCCCAGTGTGATAACTGTCTTTTCATTTCACATTCATATGCTCACATTCCTTCATCTGTTATGATGCTTTTCAGAAAGTTTTGATCAAGCTGATCCGAACTCACTGACTTAGTTCGCTTTTTGTTCACCTGCTATCAGACACAGAAAAATTTTGCAGCAACATAATGCATCTTTTTTTTAAAAATCTTGTGGCATGAACATTTACAGATGCTTACTTCTTCAGACAGCTGACAGTGTTCATGGATTGCAGCTTTAATTTTTACTGTGTTATCATTGTCTATGGCAGGTCATTTACATATGGGATGATCTCTAGTGGTTTTCCTTCTTGGTTTAAAACACTAGTGCCACTCATAAAGGTATTGACAGTTCAGTCATTACTTCCCATAAGCCTATTGCAACATTAGAAAAGACTCGAGAGAAGTTTTTTTTAATTTGAAACAGAATTTCACGCAAACAGTTACTCTTCCAAATTCTTCCTTGTTCAGCTTGCAGAAAATTACCAAGTGCACTAAACATACATCAACTCTAGCATGTGTAGATCAGTGACTAACTTATGTGGCATGATATGGATATTACTAAACTGAAGATCAAATTTTCTTGTACATGTGACTATTGCTGTGAGCATGCTGCACCAACTAGTTATAGTGTTGTTTTAAAAGTTCAATTTTTCTTTCTGGCGAGACCTCATATGCAACATAAGGTGTATTAGAAACTAATATTCTTATAAATGAATTTAATGTTATACTGATATGTGAAGTACAAATTCTTTAAGACTAATTATTAATTCTGGAACTAATATTCTCCAACTTTTACTCCATAGGCATATGAGAAACGGTTTCCCACTTGCAAAATGATACCGGTATTCCTTGGCAGTGACATCATAAGTGATGAAACCAGTGAAGATGGGGCCATTCATATAGTTCAAAGAAGGTGTAAACTTGATGTTGATGCTCCCTACATACTGAAAAAGGTAAGAATAATTCAGTGCTGTTTTCACATATAAGATGATGAAATACTGACGACCTGGAACCCCTTTTTTGTGCAAAGATAACACATTAACTTCATTACTGTCACTCAGTCTTCAACTTAAAGAGTGCTTAGATGCAAAAAAAATAAATTATAAGCACTTTTTATTGCTTTTGACTGAGTACATTATTACACATGTATGTTCACATTCATGTTTGGATAGATATACACAAGTACATATATGAATAAATAATTTCTCTTTAAATCAAATAAATTTCATATTTAGATATCTGGTTGTTTGTGAGCCTCTCTTCTCCAAGTAAATATTTAAAATACTTTAAACTGTAAACAACTCTATGCTTTCTTCAAATACAGGTATGAAAGACAGTAATGAAAGGAAAATTCCAGCATAATAGCTGCAGACTTCAATAATTTTGTTGAAACAGGATCTTGCTGATTACTTTCTATAGTGGATAGTCAGTACATTTCTCCACAATAGTCTATAAACATGAATCAAAGCTTGGATTATGTATTTGAAGTCCAACCGCTAAAATCTAACATCCTTGCTGGTTCTAACCACTGACCTAGTCAGTAATGGATTGTAATGCAATATTGTTGTTGCTTAGACTCATGGCAGCCTTGATGACACTGGCCTTTGATCAAAGGCATTCCATCTGTAACATCAAAGGCATTCATCTGTGACATAAAAGGCATTCAAATGTTTAGGGTTAATTAGTATTACATTATCCGATGTGTCCTTACTGTTTTTGAGATGTGGGGATCTGATTTGTGAGAAATTTAGCTGCTATTTCTAGTAATTCAAGTGACCATATCGAGGTTCCCTCATTAGCTTATGTTGTGGAGTTAGTACAAATGGTAGCGAGCTGAGTTGGACGTTTTTAATACCTAATTTATTGGTTTATATTTCTGAGATTTTGCTCTGATCTGTATTTAATTTTCATCTCACTGGTTGATAAAACAAACGCCAATAATAATATAGTAGGGTCAGACCAGTTGTTATTAGAATTAGTCTTGTCCTTTTGTAATAAATCATTATTGATATTAAAGATTCAGTTGCTTAAAATTAAGCTTGTACCAGGAACAAGCCAATAGTCTGGTTAAATCTATTTCACTTAACATCTAAGGCTGCTTGTAAAAGCATGGAGTTCACAATTTCCAAATTCTGTCTCTTATATTTCTGAAACCTGTGTTAATATAGAAGTTGATGTCTTATTGAAATAGAAGTATCTTGTGTTTGTAAGAATATAAGCACCCTCTTTCTCTTTCAATGTACACCACCGCTACACTTTGTAATAACAGCTGCTTTGAGTTAACTTCCACCTATCTGTAAGAGATTACCAGCAATGTGCTCTGTGAAATATGGTGCTTGAGTCAGTGGGATGGGTTTGTGGACATGCTGTTTTGACTCACCAGGTTTTATGAGTCATCAGTCTCCTTATTTGATGTCATCTATGTTGGAAGGCTATAAATTTGTTTTAAAAAGTCATGGGTTAAGTACAACTGACCTATTGCCTCTAAAGGGCACAAATAAATGACTTAGTATATTCATTTTTATAAAAGCCAGCAGTAAGTTTCTCTAAAATATCAGTTACTCTACTATTTTATCAAATTTTCTTAGAAAATTATTATGGTTGAGAATTATATTTAGTTTTTCTGATCTCTTCATTTTTCTTTTCCATTTTTTCTGACTTTAAGATGTTAAAGTTGTTTGTTGTTGTTGCTATTGCTGCTGCTGCTGCTGCTACTGCTGCTTTTGTTCTTGTTGTTCTCCTCTTCGTCTTCCTTCTTCCCTTAGGCAAAGCTTCCACTGCACCATCAAGTGTACTTTTGTGTTCCAAGAGTTGCATGCAGTTTTTGTTTTTTGTCTTTTTGGCATGTGAAATTGTGTGCTGCTTCAGTTTTCGCTATGTTGTGGGCATCGTTTTGTTGTTTCTAGTGTTAATTTACTGTTTGGCTGGTTTTTTTTGAGTAGAATATGTGCCATGTTGTTGAGTGATTTTTATATTTCATGTGTTGTATGGTTTGTGTTATGTGATATTGTGCTTTGTGGATTGTATTATATTGGTGTGTGGCTGCTTTTTCTAGCAAATTGAGCAACCATATAAAGGCTTCCTCATTGGTTCAAGGGGCATATAGTATCAGCTACATGTTACGAAGGAGTATGTGGTGGTTTACTTTAACCCTTTAGCATTTAAACTGGTCATATCCAGCCAAAACATTCTTCTTATTTTACGTCCAAGCCAGCCAGATCTGGTATCTTACACCTACCCTACAATGTCATTCTAAAAAATAACCAATTACATCATAGAAATCTTGAATCTATGAGATAATGCATGATTAATTCAAAGCAATGTGAATAACTAAGCATTACATTTGAGAGAGTAATCTGAATGCTAAAGGGTTAGTGAGTGGTGATTGTATAGAACAGTGGTTCTCAACCTGTAGTCCGTGGACCCCTGGTGGTACGCAAAGATAGTACTGGGGGTCTGTGAACTAAATTCAAAATTTCATCATCATCATCATCATCATCGTTTAGCGTCCATTTTCCATGCTAGCATGGGTTGGACGGTTCTACTGGGGTCTGTGAAGCCAGAAGGCTTCATCAGGCCCAGTCAAATCTGGCAGTGTTTCTACGGCTGGATGCCCTTCCTAACGCCAACCACTCCGTGAGTATAGTGGGTGCTTTTTACGTGCCACTCGCACTGGTGCCAGACAGAGCTGGCAAACGGCCACGAACGGATGGTGCTTTTTATGTGCCACCGGCACGAGGGCCAGGCGAGGCTGGCAACGGACACGAAACGGGGCAGTGCTGGCAACGGTCGCGAAACGGAAAGTTCTCTTACATGCCACCGGCACTGGTAACACATCTGCAATTTCCATTGATCAATTTCGATTCTGATCGTCACTTGCCTCAACGGGTCTTCACAAGCAGAGTTTTGACATGCCACCGGCACTGGTAGCACATAGCAATTTCCATTGATCGATTTCGATTCTGATCCTCACTTGCCTCAACGGGTCTTCACAAGCAGAGTTTTGACATGCCACCGGCACTGGTAGCACATCCGCAATTTCCATTGATCGATTTCGATTCTGATCCTCACTTGCCTCATCACGTCTTCACAAGTAGAGTTTTGTGTCCCAAGAAGGGAAGGTATGCATACGTAGGCTGGCTCCATCCCATGTAGAAGGCCACGGGTTATGGACTCACTTGTCCTGCCGTGTCTTCTCGCGCACAGCACACTTCCAGAGGTCTCGGTCTCTAGTCATTTCCTCAGTGAGACCTAAAGTTCGAAGGTCGTGCTTCACCACCTCGTCCCAGGTTTTCCTGGGTCTGCCTCTTCCACAGGTTCCCTCAACCGCTAGGGTGTGGCACTTTTTCACACAACTATCTTCATCCATTCTCGCCACATGACCATACCAGCGCAAACGTCTCTCTTGCACACCACAACTGATGCTTCTTAGGTCCAGCTTTTCTCTCAAGGTACTTACACTCTGCCGTGTGTGAGTACCGGCATTACACATCCATCGGAGCATACTGGCTTCATTTCTAGCGAGCTTACGCATATCCTCAGCAGTCACGGCCCATGTTTCACTGCCATGTAGCATGGCTGTTCGTATACACGCATCATACAGTCTGCCTTTCACTCTGTGCGAGAGGCCTTTTGTCACCAGCAGAGGTAAGAGCTCTCTGAACTTTGCCCAAGCTATTCTTACTCTAGCAGTTACACTTTCAGCACACCCGCTCCCGCTGCTGACTTGGTCACCTAGGTAACGGAAACTATGTATATATATATGTATATATATATGTATATATATATGTATATATATATATGTATATATATATATATATATGTATATATATATATATACATAAGGATAAGCATATTAAAAGGAGTCCATGGGAAAACTCATTTAAATAAAAGGGATCCTTGGTAGTGAAAACGTTAGGAACCACTGGTATAGAGTTATGTGATATGTGGGTTGTGTTATATTATTGGGTGGGGTATTAGTAGACTATGTGTTGTGTGATTTGTGCTATTTTATTAGGTGATGATTTTATAAGCTTTGTGTTGTGTAAATTGTGCATAAAATATATTGTATACTTAGTATTAAATTAAAATATCACACATAAGATGTGGGCTATTCCTAGTAAGGGCTATTTTTTGAACAGGATTTAGATTTGTGAATCCTGGCATGGTTTATAAGTTTTTGTTCATGTTCTTTTTTAATCATCATATCATGTTTTAATTATTATTGGTATAGTTTTTACTGCATATCCTGCTTATTTCCATTTCAAAATCTTTGTAGTATGATAGTTTCTCAATCTCCTTTGAGGTAACATTTTAATCAGAAGGATTCAAAATTTCTGTCAAGGCACAGATATTGTCATTCCTGTCCTGCACTCTTTTGCTTTCATCTCCTTATCAGTCAATGAACCATGTCCCAGATTACTGTAGCCAGGTTATTGTCATAGAACCAATATATGACAAGGACCTGGTTATCTCTAGTATTGTGCAGATTGAGGCTAATAAGGATATTGACACTTCTGTATTTTTGTGGTTTTGAGATGGCATTAGAATAATGTCCTGCAGTGTTGTTTACTGTCTTAATGAGGGAAAATATAGGGGATTTAATTTTAAAAATAATGTACCAGAAACATGCACAAAAATAAACAAGATTTTTGTTGCAGGGAATTTTATGCATGTAAATATATTGTTTTCCTATAGCTTATGTATACTCTAATGTTTTGGTTTCGTATTGAGAAGATTCTGTGTGCTGTGTAATTTATATTATTCTATTCAATGAATAATATATATTTTATAAACTATTATGAAATATAATGTAGATCATTATAATGTAGATCATGCAATATATAAATTAGAGCTTGTGATATATAAGAATATTAATAAAACACTTCTTTTTTCTATAGGCTTAATCTGGAGCAGAGCTACTCAAAATTTTAAAACTATCATCTCTTTTCTTTTGCTAAGACATGTTCAAAATTCCCTTCCTATGATTCATCAAAATTAAATACAATATAAAAAAATTGTTGCTGACAGGGTGATCACTATTAATAGGCTACATGCACAGAAGTCATTTCATTAACATAATGTGGTATGTCTGAACAACATTTTAACTTCTAATATTGGTTTCACATTTTGGCACAAGGCCAGCAATTTCAGAGTAGGGAGTGAGTCGATTACAATGATCCCAGTGATTAACTGGTACTTATTTAATCAACCCTAAGAGGATTAAAGGCAAAGTCAACCTTAGCAGAATTTGAACTTAGAATGTAAAAAAACGGACGAAATTCCAGTAAAAATTTTCCCTGGGGTATATTACTAGATAAATCACTCATGATAAAAATGGAAAATATTTTTGAAAATGAGGCCCATTCAAAGTTTTAAAGAAAGTTTTTTATAGGTTGTCATATCACTATCTTAGCTTTCTATATTTGGCAAGCTTTCATAAGGAAAAGAATCCCTAAACAGGTTTTCCTTGAAAATATTATTGGTAACATATGACTTTCCTTCTTGGTCATTTAGTGAAAGTCATGTTGACGTATTCGAATTGTTCCAATGTCGAATAGCAGTAGTATTTTTAGCTTCTTCACTTCCTACTCTTCTCTTTGTTGGGACTCCCCATCTAGTTAAAAAAATGTTTTTATGTAGTTAGAATATTTGGAGAATCTTCTAAAAGTGTTGTTTATACAAGAAAAAGGAAATAGATAATTAAGCAACATAGTACAGTTTTGTTTTAAAAAATTTATTTCACTCACTTTCTATAATAAATTGTATATTCAGCATTTGTAAGTTGGAAGCTGGAAGCAATTAGAAAGAGATTTCAACAAAATTTCTCTTGTGTGCTACCAAAACATTATTTGGTAGATAAGCAACACACATGTCCTCTCTCACTCTCTCTCTCTACTGAATGAACACACACACACTCTCTCTCTCTATATATATAATGTCAGTGTGCATACTCGACAGAGTGTAGGTGCCTTGAGAGAAAAGTTGGACCTAAGAAGCTTCAGAGGTGGTGTGCAACAGAGACAACTGTGCTGGTATGGTCATGTGGTGAGAATGGATGAGGATAGCTATGTGAAGAAGTGTTACACCCTAGTAGTGAGGGAACCTGTGGAAGTGGTAGACCCAGGAAAACCTGGGATGAGGTGGTGAAGCATGATTTCGAACATTAGGCCTCACCAAAGCAATGACTAGTGATTGAGACCTTTGAAAATATGCTGTGCTTGAAGATCCGGCAAGCCAAGTGAGACCATAACCCGTGGCCTATGCCAGTGGCATGTGGAAAACAACATTCGAGCAAGGTTGTTGCCAGTGCCGCTGGACTGGCTCCTGTGCAGGTGACATGTAAAAAACACCATTTGAGCGTGGCCATTGCCAGTACCGCCTGACTGGCCCTTGTGCTGGTGGCACATGAAAGCACCCACTACACTCTTAGAGTGGTTGCTGTTAGGAAGGGCATCCAGCTGTAGAAACTCTGCCAGATCAGAATGGAGCCTGGTGCAGCCATCTGGTTTGCCAGTCCTCAGTCAAACCATCCAACTCATGCCAGCATGAAAAGCGGACGTTAAATGATGATGATGATGATGATGATGATATTGCTTATTTGGCCACTGTTTGAACAATCAAACATTGAAGTCTTAGTCAAAATGTATCATAAATTTGACTCTACGAAATTTTTGTTGTTCTTTATAACTTAATTTAACCACTTTAACAAGAACACTTATTGTATGTATGTGTGTATATCACTAACATTATATATTTCAGCAGAGAATGCTCACTTCAATTTTGCTTAACCTTTGAAAATTGTTCACATTCAAGGTCCACATATGATACTGCAAAGTGTGATGCTGCATGATAGCAATGGTCAAAGACTATTGCTATCATGCAGCATCATACATCCTTCCTTAAATCTGAAGGAGAAATCCTTTGTTACTTTGAATAGTTCCTTGAACTTATTTTACTCTATTCTTACTTTGGTTCACTGTAGTTTTGGAATATTTATCTCCATTGCTAATTAGGTCATCTAGGTAACAAAAACCATTAATTACTTTGATATATATATATATATATATATATACACATACACATTACAAAGAATAAGTAAATTTCAAATTTGGGATAGCTGTGAAAAAAAAAGCCTAGAAAATTGGGCAAATACCCCTAGAAGATGGAAAGAAGTTGCCAGTAGGCAGCTACAGAGACTCAAACCTTGTACTTCTCACAGCAATCCTGTGTTCAAAATTTACTTTATTTTTTTGTAAAATACCAACCCACTTATTACTTCTAAGTTTGTTTATAAAAATGTTCTCATATATCATCATCATCATTACCATCATCATCGTCATTTAATGTCCATTTTCCATGCTGGTATGGGTTTGACAGGAGCTGGCCAGCTGAAGGGATTCCTGGGCTCCATGTCTGTTTTGGCATGGTTTCAATGGCTGGCTGCCAACCACTTTATAGAGTATACTGGGTGCTTTTATGCAGCACCAGCATGGGTGCCTTTTACATCCCACTAGCACCCATGAACCCACAAGATTAGGATCACTCAGCTGAAGAGGGATGCAGGGACAACCACGATTTTACTTATCCTTGCATGTCTTCTCAAACGCAGCAAACTGCCAGGAGTTTTGGTCCCTTGTCATCCCCACTGTTAGGCCCATCATCTGAACATCCTTTCTCACCACTTCATCCTACGTCTTCCTGGGTCTACCTCTTCCATATCTTCCCTCTACATACATGCAGAGAGAGAGAGAGAGAGATCGAGATCATTTTTGAAAGACTCCTAGAAGCAAAATGATGTTATTTGATGCAATTGAATACTAGCATTTAGTAGAAATACCTTGTGCATAATACAAGTTTGAAGGACCAGGTAGTGCACACAAATAACATGGTATATTGAGGTGTGTGTGTGTGTCTGTGTTTACTTTTGTGATGTGTGTATGTATATATCTATTCACTTTAATTAATAAAACTGCCAAGTTACCACAGAACAGTTACTCAGAGTTTCATGTACCCTTTGTCAGACAGTTGTGATGAGTTTTCATCACAACTGGCTGATGAACAAGAACATAAAACTCTGAGTAACAAGTCTGTGATAATTTTGCAGCTTTAATAAAAAAAGTATATTACCCTAACTTTGGTATTCGAGTACTATTTTTTCCACCTTGTTTTGCACTTATGTGCTCACCTGTGTGTGTGTGTGTGTGTGTGTGTGTGTGTGTGTGTGTGTTTGTGTGTGTGTGTGTTTGTGTGTGTGTGTGTGTGTGAATACCGCCTGACTGGCCCTCATGCCAGTGGCACGTAAAAGCACCCACTACACTCTCGGAGTGGTTGGCGTTAGGAAGGGCATCCAGCTGTAGAAGCTCTGCCAGATCAGATTGGTGTCTGGTGCAGCCATCTGGTTCGCCAGACCTCAGTCAAATCACCCAACCCATGCTAGCATGGAAAGCGGACGTTAAACGATGATGATGATGATGATATATATATTGTAAATGGGTTCAATTGAATTGTTAGCTATGGTATTTCACACTATATTATATACAATATACATTACGATAACAGTAAGGATATCAGGATGTGAAAAAAAAACACTCTGAAAATTACACAAGAAGTAGTTAATATATAAATATAGTTTATGTGACTCACAATTGTACCCTTAACCATTCTGTTACCAATCTGACTGAGACATTGTTTTAAGATACAAAACTCTTTCATTAAGATATGGTCCATACATATGATCTTAATAAAAAAATAAACCCTATCTTTTATCTTTTACTTGTTTCATGTATTTGACTGGCCATGCTGGGACACTGTCTTAAAGAGTTTTTAGTCAAATGAACCAACCCTAATACTGATTTTTTATTCAGCCTGGTACTTTTTCTATCAGTCTCTTTTGCAGAACCACTAATTTATGGGGATGTAAACCCACCAACACTAGTTGTCTATATGTAGTGGGAGACAAACACACACACACATCATGGGCTTTTTTTCAGTTTCTGTCTACCAGATCCACTCACAAGGCTTAGGTGGGCCTGAGCTTACAGTAGAAGACACATGTCCAAGGTGCCATGCTGTGGGATTGAACCTGGAACTATGTGGTTGGGAAACAAACTTCTTACACAGTCACGCCTATGCCTAGTTTACTTAGTTGCTCAAACTACTTGATTATTTCCCTGGATTAATTGATACACTTACAGGCTGAGTAAGTAATTAAAAATGAGGTTACAAAAGTCATTAACATCATCATTCCTACTGTTTTAATATTGTTGGTACATTCCAATCTTAATTAAAATACCTTGCAATACAATTTCCATAGAAATCCTTTGAACTTCTAAAATAACATTCACAGCTTTATTTTACTCTCTTTTGTTCCAGGACCAAATACTCTAGATCTTAGATTCTGAAACATGAATAAAAAGGATCTTGTTGAGGAAATAATTGAAATAATATTAGTCATCGAGTTAATAATGTCTTTTCTTTACTGAGATATTTCTCATTTTATTTTTGAAGATCACCTCTGTGCCGGTGGCATGTAAAAAGCACACACTACGCTCACGGAGTGGTTGGCGTTAGGAAGGGCATCCAGCTGTAGAAACACTGCCAGATCAGACTGGAGCCTGGTGCAGCCTTCTGGCTTCCCAGATCCCCAGTCGAACCGTCCAACCCATGCTAGCATGGAGAACGGACGTTAAATGATGATGATGATGATGATGACTACATCAGAAAACTTGATCCCTAACTTGACTACCTTTTTCACACAAATGAAGTTTCTGAGTGATTAAGCTCCATGGTTTATTATTTTATTTTGTCTATTAATTATTCACATCAACTCATGTACCATAGTATATATTTACTAAAGTGATTCTCTCATCACTAACTTAGCAAGCACAGTGTATGCTATACTGAGGAGGTTCAATAAAACTGTAATATGTCTGAAGTTGTCTCCCATATTTATTACTCATTGAGGCTCACTGCTTAAATATTCCTAATTAGGTTTTTTATCCCCACTATATTAAGCATGTCATATTAGACGTATTAAGTATGTCTAACGTGTCTTATAGAGACTGAGATTGCTTAGAGAACAGAGAGTTGGGCTTAAAACTTAACATTGTTTAGTTCTGAGCCTTCTTCTTTTCAGTTAATATTTTTCGCTAGATAAATGTTTCTTTAAAATTTCATATTTGACAGCGCTAGTAAAGTTGCTGAGAACTAATTTGAATAGCATTATGCCTTGCCATATCTCATTTGGTTAAATAACAGCAGAAACATTTGCATGGCTTCATGACTATTTACTTTTTAAGCACTTTATTTCTTTAGTGTGTTTAAAAGTAAATTCATATTGCTTTTTAATGTTAACTGAAACCCTACTTTTCATTGTTACACTGTTGTTGTAACTGCTGCTGTTTTAGAAGTTTTGACATGACGTCAAGGCCAACATAATTTAAGCACTTTAAAGAAATTATATATATATTGCCATTGTCACAGTTGTATTCTACTGACCTACTTTGGCTTTCTTTAATGGTAGTTATTGAAATCATTTCTTTTTGTTGACTTATTCTCTTCAAAGACACGGTTACGTCATTGCCTCTCTCTAACCATTCCTCCTCCAGCTTCCATTTTCTCCTCTTTTTTTTTCTCCAATTAATCATATTAAAAATTTATTTATTTGTTCACTCTTCCATTATTTGAATTAAGTTGCCTAAAACAAAGAAACTTTTAAAGGTTATCATAGTAATCAAAGATAACTTAACCTGTGTTATATAATGTTGCTGAAAATGAAAAGTAATGTTTGAAAGTAGCAGGGAAATCGTTTATTTATATATATCATCATCATCATCATCATCATCATCGTTTAGCGTCCGCTTTCCATGCTGGCATGGGTTGGACGGTTCAACTGGGGTCTGGGAAGCCAGAAGGCTGCACCAGGCCCAGTCTGATCTGGCAATGTTTCTACGGCTGGATGCCCTTCCTAACGCCAAACCCTTCCTAACGAATTTATATATTGTTTGTTTCTGAAATTTATTCTTAATTTCTTTTTTTAATGTTAGTAAATTTAAGCTTTTTTTATAAATGTTATTGTTATTAAGTTTAGGTTATCGCTTATATCTAAGCCAGTTTCTGATCTGAGACACTCTAGATTTCTCCATTTCATCTTTTTTTTTCTTTCAAAAATACTGTATAATTACCCAATGTGTCAGACTATAATTACCCAATGTGTCCTTTCTTTTATAAGGTGACTGTCATTCTCTTACAGATCTCATCTGTTAGTTCAGATATGACAGACTCTGTCACCTAATATGGTTACTATCAGTAGCACTGCCCTGCCTGCATAGGCTGTTTTGAAGGTTACCCATTCAGCAAGAACTATTGTCAAGAAAGGTGGTGGTTAATTAATCCACAGATCAGTTGATAGAATAGTAATGATCCTTCTGTAGGTTTAGTTATAAAAATCTTTCCTTTTTTTTCAATGGAGCAACACCTGTATGAGTGGGCTGCAAAAACTGATACAGTCAATAATGAGGCCTACAGCAGCAAACTTAATCCTTGCAGTTGTGAAGAACAGTCTTACCTGTATACTTCTCAGTGGCATCATCGTTCAAGAGCGGCGAGCTGGCAGAAACGTTAGCACGCCGGGCGAAATGCTTAGCAGTATTTCGTCTGCCGTTATGTTGTGAGTTCAAATTCCGCCGAGGTCGACTTTGCCTTTCATCCTTTCGGGGTCGATTAATTAAGTACCAGTTACGCACTGGGGTCGATGTAATCGACTTAATACCTATGTCTGTCCTTGTTTGTCCCCTCTATGTTTAGCCCCTTGTGGGTAGTAAAGAAATAGGTATCATCATTCTTAAATTCTCTCAGTAAAGTTCTTGGCAACTTTTTTGCCATGTTATTTGTCTGCTATAAGTATTAAACTTACCACAGTCTATGGGCTGCATTTCTAACCAAGCCAAAATTCATTATTTCACTCCTGCTCTGAATTGATCTAGCTTTGGTATTCTAAGCCTAGCCATGCATGTTCCTTACAACACTCCTCTCGATGACAAAATTCAGTGTCAGGCTAACACTGGTTCACCCACTACGACTAAATGTATCCTGGTGGCTTACTTTCTTTCCCTTTCAGCCATATTGGCAGGTAACTGTGACTAAGTGGTAAATATTAATGCGTAAAAAGTAGCTGTTGCAATGGTGTCCAATAAAATTGGTGAATGTTAAACAACACAAACACTTTGTTATTCATGGTTCACAATGTGTAGATTGAATATGACATACTTACTTGTCAATGAATGCCACCACAACAGTTTAACAAAACAGGTGATAGAAAATGCTGATGCTCTGGCTGAACCTTGGCTGTGATAATCTGGCTTGCAAAATGGAGAGAAACAGCATGCATGTGTGACCATTAGTCTCTTGTTAAGAGTAACTAGCTTATAAGGCAAGGATTTCACCATATCATTCTTCATAGTGGATATGATTACAACTGCACAGACACTTCCTCTGAATGAACAAGAGGAAAAAGCAAAACTTTCAATCTTCTATGGAAAAATGTGGAAAATAAAATCTCCGAAATTAAAATATATGCACAAAATTCTTACTTTATACATATTCAAAAATTTATGTTAATTCTCTATTCAAACAGCAAAGTAGGTATATATTTACTTAACCCACATATCTGTTGATTAAGGTCTTCATTGTCGGGTGATTATTATGTAAGTACAGGCCAGACAGGACAGATACACAGAAAAAAAGGAATGTTTTGTGATTTCCTTCATTACATTCATCATCATCATCATCATCATCATCATCGTTTAACGTCCATTCTCCATGCTAGCATGGGTTGGACGGTTCGACCGGGGATCTGGGAAGCCAGAAGGCTGCACCAGGTTCCGGTCTGATCTGGCAATGTTTCTACAGCTGGATGCCTTTCCTAACGCCAACCACTCCGTGAGTGTAGTGGGTGCTTTTTACGTGCCACCTGCACTGGTGCCAGGCAAGGCTGGCATCGGCCACGGTCAGATTGGTGCATTTTACGTGCCATCTGCCTTTCCTAGAAATTGATTACATCCTTCAAATCTGTTTATATTTCTTGAAAATGACTGCTCTGTTACTTTTGCCAATGCAATGTTCTGTTACAAAAACAGAATTACCATTTGTTGATCTATTTTTGTCAATGTCAGGCTCTTATTTGTTTTTATTTTCCATGATTCGTTTCTCATCTGGAATAATTTGAAACAATTTTATTCTCTGATGCTGTTCTAATTTTGTATGTCTGGCCTTTAAAAAGCCTTCATTTATATTTTTGTTTTATTGTTTTATGAAATTTAATAAAACACAATCTTACTTCAGAAGCAACTAGTGAATTACACTGTATTAGCAGACCTTGTAATTTATATTAAATTGCTTTACGTGTGTGTGTGTGTGGTGTGTGTGTGTGTGTGTGTGTGTGTGTGTGTGTGTGTGTGTGTGTGTGTACGTGCATGCACGTGTGTGTGATGTGTATATGTATGCACATACACATAATGTATACACTCATATGCATGTTTGTGTGTGTATGCATGTGTATTTGTGTATATGCATGTATATCCACACATATATGCATGTTTGTGTGTACTTGTGTGTATATGTGTTATATATAAAATCAGATGTAATAGAATGTCCCATTGCATATGAAGGTTTGTTTTTTATGTATGTGTGTTTATTTGTGTTTATGTGTGTTTGTGTTTTCCCCATCTGTGTCTTGACATTGCTCAAGTGTTTAAAGTGTAAAATGATGACACTGTTTAGATGACATCAGTGCTTTAAACTTGCTACAAGTTTAAAGCATTGATGAACCACAAGCTCTGTGGTTCATCATGTGAAAAACCAGGGAGATAATTACCTAATGAGGAAAAAAAGAATGGGTTGGCAACAGGAAGGACACCTAGCTATAGAAAACTGCCTCAATAAGTTTTTGTCTAAACCATGTAAACATAGAAAATACAGGCCTAAAAATGATAATATGTGTGTGTGTGTGTGTGTGAGGAACTCTCCCGTTTTCAGATGATGTATGAGGGTTTGAGTATTTCTTATCGAACAACCACACAAATGATTTGTTTATAGTGATCAAATGTTTGTATACACATAAGCTCACTCCCTCCATCAAATCGACATTACCTGTACAGGTGCAATGGGTGCCACATGTCAGATGATGAAATTATCGCAGAGCAACATGAAATGAAGTGCTTTGCTCAAGAACACAATGCAATGTACGGTCTGGGAATCGAAACCACAATCTTGCAATCGTGAGTGCGACATCCTAAACACTGAGCCATGTGCTCTATATGTGTGTGTATATATATATATATATATGTATGGGGGGGGGGCAGTCCTTTGCAGGCTCTTCAATGTAATTGATTCATTTGTTCGTTTATACAGTTTCAAGTCTACATCCGAAGGAAAGATGTGCAGGAAAGGAGTTGCCGGTGGGGTTGATGTTTTGGGGAGAAAGTATTGCATGTAGTGGTTAATGCAGGACCTGGGCAGAGTTGGACACACTATGAGTAATGAGAGGAGGGGAGATGCATGAGTCAGGAGTGCCTGATTGGTGGTGGTATGGAGGCCTTTATAGTTGCAGTAGAAGAGGCTGAAGGAGGGGACAGCATGTCGGTGGTCCCAAAACTGGATCATATCTCTGAGTGTGTTTATGCCAATCACGTGAGTAGCCTTACTCTGGATGCAGTCTGGGATGTCTGTGTGTATAGCTATAACACTGAATGGAGTATTGCACATAATCCTCCCACACGAAGTGGGAGCAATTCTCCTTCAAAATATATATGTGTGTTTGTGTGTGTTGAGGTGCCTATGTATATGTGTTTATATGTAGGTATGTGTGTTTCTATGTATATGTGTGTGTGTGTGTATATATATATATATATATATATATATATATATATATATATATATATATGTATATATATTTATAAAACACACACATATACACACATTTACATTTACAGTGTACATCTCTGTTGGACAAAGTTTTGTATAAAGAGAAATAAACTAATTACCGAGAGACAGTGTCTTTCTTGGTTTGTGTAAGGTTAGTTCAGATGCTTTATAATATTTATGCATTACCTTTGAAGGGCAAAGAAATACAAGTGAAGTTAAAGGGTTATGGCATGCTGAACAAAATGCTTAGCAGCATTTAGCACATTTAGTTTTGAGTTCAAGTGCCACCAAAGTTGAATTTAGCCTTCATTCTTTTGGGAATCAATAAAAGAAGTACCAAGTTGGGCATTGGGGTTAAAATAATTGACTAGCTCCCTCTACTCCCAAATTTCAGACCTTGTGCTTGTAGTAGAAAGGAGTATTAGCGGTAGTAATTTTGTTATTATTGGTAGTAGTGGATGGGAAAAATGGTTAGAGCTTTGCAGAAATACTTTGCAGTATTTCCTTCCTCTTTTCTGTTCTGGCATCAAGTCATGTCGAGGTCAATTTCACCTTTCATTCCTCCAAGGCTGATAAAATAAAATATGAGTCAAGTACTGGGGATGTCTGTGATGCTATTGACTAACCTCGTCCATTAATACTACTGGCCTTGTGTCTAAATTAGGAACAGTTATCAGTAATAGTATTATTATTGTTGTTGTTGTTAATTAGATTTTATTTTAATGACTTCCATTTTACTAAAGTAGGTTGTGCTACTTTCACTTTGAAGTCCTACAGATGTGAACTGACTTTAAAGAACTGAAGTGTTAGTCATAGAAAATGACTTCATTCCTCTTAAGAAATGAATTTAGACATTCTTGCACACATACACATATGTGTATATGTATGAATCTGCTGTATGTATGTGTGTTCCCATACATTCAGATATGTATGTCGTTATATATATATAAAATCATCATACAACTTTTTATAGAGAAACAACATTCACTTGGTTGTGGATGTTTTATGTGTCTGATGAGATTTACCTGCATGAATCTAGTGATATGTATCTGATAATGAGGACCAATACATGGATTAAAGAGTGAAGCAGATAAGAGCAAAATATATGTAGGCACTAGCATATCCTTATTGTTATAAAGTTTGCTTCATAACCACATGGGAAAGCCTTGGGTTGATCTATATCCTGTCAGTGACACTTGGTAAACAGAAACTGTGCATATTTTCTTGTATATAAACATACAAAAATCTACAGACACTAAAATGAGCACTGACCCTTCTGCCTTTGCCTTTAATTGATCCAACCAAATCATAATATACAGAACAAACACATATATTGGCTAAGAACTGCAAACATAAAATCCAATAGGTGCTGGCCAACAGTACAATGAACTAACACCCACAAAATACCTGTAATTTTTACATAGGTATGCTAGAACAAAAATGAGTAAAACACATGCACCTCAAAGAGCACATTTGCACACAAACACACAAGGATGTATATGCATGGACTCATGCACAAAGATGCACAAACAATGCAACTGGGCATGGCAGATATTAAAAGTGAGCAGTTATGCTTTCACCTGCATCAACCTTCAACTGATCTGATGATCATACCAAAATACACACAACAGATACACAGGTACTGAGGTTAATGTGACCAATTAAAAATATTTGAAGATGGTGTCTCAGTCAAGGCCATAGTCATGGCTACAATTCTGTTGTCCTTTTGTTGAAATCAGTAAAAGAATATAATAATAGAAGCACAAACATGGGTACATGTGTGTGTGTGTGTGTGTTTTGATTACTTCAAATCCACGTCTATTACAACCTCACTCTCTCTCTTCCTTACTTTCTCTAGTATCACTTCTTCCCTCATATCCTGGTCTTCTCTAATCACTCTCTCTTCCTATCCAGTTGTCTTCAAAGAAAGGAATGGAGTCAACGCAAGGAAGGTGGAACTCTTTGAGTTTAATAAGAATACGATAAACTTTGTAGTACTGATGAATAAATGAACAGAAATTACATAGGGTAGAGAAGACTTGTTTCTGGCAAAACTACGAGAAAATTCATAGTCTTGCCAAGAAGAAATCAACTTCTTTAATCCTTGTGCCATGATAAAACACACACAGTACATATATAAAGTGATTGGTAACAGGAAGAGCAACTTGGTGTAGAAACAAGAAAATAGAATGTAGAAGTGAGGCAGAGCAAACCTGGAAAAGCAAATGTAAAATGATAATGACGATAATGATATATATATATATATAGTTAATCCAAACAAGAAAGCACAAAAAGACACAACAACACGAGGAAATGGAACAAATATAGTATTATTTGACGCTCAGGAAAGAAGGAGGGTTTAACGTTTCGAGCGGAGCTCTTCATTGGAAATATAGGAAAAGGAAAGATCCAGAGAAGGGAAGACAGAGGAAAAAAAATCACAAACGGTACACACGCAGTCACATTTTGAAAATATATATATATATAATATATATATATATATATATATATATATATATATATTAGTCAATTTAGGCACAAGGCCAGCAGTATTAATGGAGGAGGTTAGTCAATAGCATCACAGACATCCCCAGTACTTGACTCATATATATATGAGTCAAATATATATATATATTATATATATATATATATATATATATATACACACACATACAGATATTTAGTTATGTTATTTTAATTCTCAGTTAATCAGATGAAGCGAAGCAGGACCTATGACTTTTGCAGTCTTTCCCAGACTGATGAGATTGATGGGGCTGTTACTCACTCTAAACATGTGTATGAAAATATTGCATTGGTTCTGAGCAAAATGTTTGTAACAGAGAGAAGTCTATTAAAGATGTCAAGCTTGGTGTTAAACTGTGTGATGTGTTTGTTCTGCATGTGTGTGTGTTTTTAGCCTCTGTGTGTGGTGGTTGTGTGTATGTATGTAATGTGTCTGTGTTTTGTGTGCATGTACATAGAATATGGCATGTATACACAATATAATGTGGTATCTTTGTATGCATGTGAGTGTGTCTTAATAGATGAAAAGAAAATATGGACAAGATGAATGTTCTGAAAGATGCAGCTCTAGGAGAAAGAATTGGATAAGATATTTAGTATGTAAAGTCTAACTGAGTCTGACACAGACTGGAGAAAAAAAAGGCGTAAAGTGGGTTTAAATAGATGGAAGGAGGGTTGACATTAAATTTGCATCTCAAAAGGAACAGAGACCTAAGTGCAACAGCACACACTCACTAATTGATACCAGCCTCAAACATCCGCCTCTCTTACTGAAAATAGATGGTTTTCCCAAACCAATGAACTAAAGGCCTATAATTAGAAGTATTTTTTTTTAGGAACTACCTTCATTAGGAACATTCAATTTGTATGGTTCAGAGATCTCTACATGGTTTCCTAAATTAATTAATATTGGAGATGCCTAAAATATGCAACTAAATTTGACACAAAGACCTTTTATTGCTGCTGTTAATTTTAAAAATTATTAATAAAAACAAAATTGGACAATCGTGCTTTTATTTTCTTTCTGTGTGTATGAATGTATAATTTAGCTGTGAAGCCATGTGTCCATCTAATTCAGTAATTGTTGGTAGTCTATAATTTATTTTAGTACTCATTGTCTTTCTGTTAAGGTTTATACTGAAATATTTTTTAATATTAACAGCTCTATCTGTATGTAATTATGTTGCTTTTCAGCCACATAATTTTGGGTTTAATCCCACTGTACCACATCATGTAAGTGTCTTCTATTATACCCTGGGCTGACCAAAGCCTTGTGAGTAGATTTGGTTGACAGAAACTGAAAGAAGCCTGTTATGTGTGTGTGTGTGTGTGTGTGTGTGCGTGCGCGCGCTACTGTTTCCTTGCTTTGACATCATGTGCTGGTTGTAAGCAAGTATCACCATCATGCAAGCAGTGTTCTTCACTTCCAATTTTCCGTGAAAACATGTCTGGTCATGGAAGATATTACCTTACTGGGAAATAGGTGAGAGTTGGTAACAGGGAGGAAATCCAACTGTAGAAAATCTGCCTTAAGAAATTCCGTCTGATCCGTGTGAGCACAGAAAAGCAAATGCTAAATTAATAATGATGTTAATGATGATGATGACAACATCATTATCATCATGATAGTACTACCTGTCCATCCCCAGATAGTAGAAAGGAGTGTAGAAGTCTGGCTGTTTCCTTAAACTCCTAAAGAACTAATGATTCTTGGAACAATGAAGAGATTCTCACAATTCAAATATTTTCATTTTTTTAAATATAAAATATAGAGTAATGATTGTACTTACGGAAAAAAAATAGGAGTATAAAAACAATTACCTTGTTGTGCTTTTGTTTGTTGGTATCAATACTAGAAATACATCTTCAGTTGTTACTTTATATGTTTGGAGTTGTAAGAAATGCAATTGTCTACTACATGCAGTTCTAATAAGAATTTTTTCTTTTCGTCTCTCTTTTCAGCTTGCTAGTGTTGACTATGTCTACTTTATGCAACGTAACACCCTGGATCGTCGTAACCGTACCCTGAAGATTGAAGCATACAACGAAAGCTTTTCATCTAGAGTTACTGTTAAAGAGCAATGCTTTTACTCAGTAAGATTATCATTTATATTTACAATATATTAATAGAAGCTTGACTAAAATTGAGCTAGAGAAATTATTGCTATTTTATGTTGTTTTAAAACAGAAAATTTATTGTTCTCTTTATAAGAAACAATTATTTCTCATTATAGAAAATTTGTATTTTCTTAGGTTTGAAGAAGTAAAACATCTTGGATCAGTTGGGTGAGCCTAATTAGATATGATCTTTTATGAGTATTTCTAGTGTTTTCAGATTAGGCTTAGTGTTATATCTTTCCACACTTCTCAAATGTGTTTTGTAAGGTACAGAGCATATGTCTTTGGAGATCTCTAAGCTATGAGATGTTTTCAGTTTTTTGAATTTCCCTTTAAGAAACAAGAATCTCAAGAATGTATACATATGTGTGTGTGAGTGTTGTATGTTTGTGTTTCCTTGTTTTGATAGTTGTAAAGGAATGCTGCTGTCATATAAGCAATGTCATCCTGTTCTATATTCTGCCAAAATGTATCATGCTCTGTTGTTGTTTGTTCCTTCTCAAGCCACGCTTGGCTCATAGGGCCGGTTTCCCGGTTTCTGTGGCGTAAGGTTTCCCACCGGGACAGGATGCTGGTCCATTGCAGGTGAGCTGCAAGATGCAGGAGGAAAGAGTGAGAGAAAGTTGTGGCGAAAGAGTCAGCAGAAGTTCGCCATTACCTTCTGCCGGAGCCATGTGGAGCTTCGGTGTTTCGCTCATAAACACACACCTCGCCCAGTCTGAGATTCAAACCCGCGATCCCTCGACCGCAAGTCCTCTGCTTTAACCACTAGGCCATGTGCCTCCATGATCATGCTCTGGGAAAATATCTTTTTTAGAAACAGGTGAGGGTTGGCACCAAGAAGGACATTGCTTCAATAAATGCTGTCTGACAAAGGTGGACATCAACTTATTGACAACAATGGCAATGGTGATAATGCTTTGAAAAAACTCAAAAACAGAACTCCTCCAAGAGTTCTGGCTAAAAACCTCAAGACATACTATTCTCAGAAATCTCAACAAGCCTCTTTATATCAGCACTAGAAACTTAAACTACTTGTATCATTTCAAACAGCTGATTCAAAAGTAGTCTGTATAAGTTTGTGTTCTAAAGTCAGTTATTATAATTTTTGTAATAGGGATGAAAGTTGGGAATTTGTAAGTATTAATGTACACCCCATGTAGTGCCACATAAAAGTGTCCATGTGGAATCATGTAAAAGCACTTGTGCGGTGCCATGTAAAAGTGCTCCTGCAGTACCATGTAAAGCACCTGTGTAGTGCTATGTAAAAGCACCCAGCACACTCTGTAAGTGGTTGGTGTTAGGAAGGGCATCCAGCTGTAGAAACCAAGCCAAATCAGACAAGTCTGGTGTAGCTCCCCAGCATGTCAGCTCTGGTCAAACTGTCCAACCCATGCCAACATGGACAACAGATGTTAAATGGTGATGATGATGATGATGATGATGATGATGATAATGATGATGATACATTTAAACACATATAGTAATTAATTGCCACTCTGTTGGTTATGACACATGTTCCAGTTGATCCGATCAACAGAACAACCTGCTTGTGAAATTAACATGCATGTGGCTGAGCACTTCATAGACATGTGTGCCCTTAATGTAGTTCTTAAGGAGATTTAGCATGACACAGAATGTGACAAGGCTGGCTCTTTGAAATACAGATAGTACTCATTTTTGCCAGCAGAGTGGACTGGAGTAATGTGAAATAAAGTATCTTGCTCAAGGACACTGTGCACTGCTGGGAATTGAACTCTTGACTTAGTCTGTGAGTCAGACACTCTAATCACTAAGCCACACTTCTTCATATACTAATATAACATCATTAAAAATAATGTTTCCTTCTTTTACCAATGATTACAGGTACACCCTGAAAATCCTGACTGGACGTGTTTTGAACAGACTGCTAGTCTTGATATCAAATCATTCTTTGGATTTGAAAGCACACTGGAAAAAATAGCAATGAAACAGTATACACTTAACATTAAAAAGGTATAATGACTTTTTGATTAACCATTTCATAATCATATTACTAATGAAACAGCCTATCTATATGGTTATTAATGACATTACTATTGGGTTGTCTGAAAAGTTTGTGCCGATTTTTAAAGGAAAGAAAAAGGTCAATAAATACTTGCCATTACATTTTTAATCAACCAAATATGAACCATTTTGTTGCACAATGCATCTCCATCTTTCCTTTAACTTGAAAATGCCCTCTTCCCAGAATTAAGGTGGTTTCATGGCAAAGAATTCATCAAGGTATCTTTTTACATCATCCAAGGAATTGAAATTGTTACCATTAAGACTATTCTGCAGAGACCTGAATAAATGGAAATCTGAAGGAGCAATATCTGGTGAATATGGAGGGTGGAGTAACACATCCTAGCCGAGCTGCAGCAATTTTTGTCTGGTTCCCAAAGCATCAAGTGCTGAAAATGAACTTTCTTATCTTCCATTTTAAATAATTACAGAACTAACACAGGTTATAGGAACATAAACCTTCTTCCACGAAAAGATAGCTTAAACTGTGCTCTAAATGGAGGTGTAGTCAAATCCTATTTTATGGACTTAACCATGTTCTAAAACAAGTCGAAAGGTAAGCTACTATAAATCGGCATGAACTTTCTGGACAACCCAATATTTATGATACTAACAGCAAAAGTTTATGTGTGGCTATGTGTACAACTTTTGTAGCAATTAATGTTTCTCCTAATCCTTTGCCTAGAAGTGGCCCATAGGGCCTCCTTACTTAAAGTGATTTTGAATAATGAAAAAGGTGTTGGTGAGTAAAGTTTAGACTGTTAGATAAACAACTACTTTTTGGTGTCCAGAATAAGTATGAGCATAATAACTACATTACTTACATGAGCCGTACTGTTTTTTTTATGTAAAGGGTTCTGTGATGGAATGTTGTCATTGATTTAATTCCTGTTTTGTGTAATCCAGGGTAAAGAAGTAATAGAATACTACATCAACGAACTACTGAAGGAGAATATTACATATATCCCACCTTGGACAGAGACCAAGACAGAAGGAAAGAGTTCTGAGGAGTGTTCAGGTTTGGCTAAAGGGATGAAAACACTTAGCTGCCAAGATGCTGATGTTTGCACTACATCTGATGCTGCCTCTTCACTCTACAGTCAGGCAGAGGGAACATCGAAAAATGCTGAAGGTTTGCATTCTTTCTTTATTGAAATATTTCTTCTTGTAAGCTTCTCAAACTTAGGGTATCCAAAAGATGGCCACATCATATTTCAATGTTCAATAAAATATATTTAAATTTTTCCAACTGTGATGGTACTGAAATAACATTTATGGCTCAACTTTACTTCTTATTTTACCTAAATTAGTAAAATGTGCACTAATAATATATTGTAATTGTATTAAGTTAGTTTTGTTTAATGAAAACAAATCAATTTACTATGATGACACTAATTTATGTAAACAGAAACTTATCTAACTACTACTGCTGCTTTGTTTGTTTGTTTGTTGAGCGAAGCAGTCTTCGTCCCAGTGGGAGAAGTCCAAAACGTGGTCCTTTGCTATTCGTAAGACCCGCTGAAGAGAAAGCAGGTCAACCCCCCGACACCGAGAGCATCGACAGATGGATGAATGCGCATTCAGGCTCAGCGGTTGCGTAGGAAGTCGGGGACAAGAAACAGGAAGAAAGAGTGAGAGAAAGTTGGGGCGAAAGAGTACAACAGGGGTCGCCACCACTCCCTGCTGGAGCCTCGTGGAGCTTTAGGTGTTTTCGCTCAATAAACACACACAACGCCCGATCTGGGAATCGAAACCGCGATCCTCCGACCGCGAGTCTGCTGTCCTAACCACTGGGCCATTGCGCCTCCACTACTACTGCTGCTGTTTGCATATCAAGTACTTTGGAGGTTGGCCATAATAGAAACTGCTGCTGTTCCTGTTAATATTCCAATATATAAATTCTTTGTTAGCATTGTTTTAGTACTGCTCTTATTTTTATCATAGCATTCCAAGATTTTGATACCCAATTGAAGCATTTTTGTTCCACTTATGTTGCCAAGACTTTTAGGAATGATGAAAACATAACTATTTACAATTTTCCTCCTTTAAAATGTTGGACTTCATTCTATTTTTTATTAATTTAAATATTTTTTGTATTCATATTACTTTATGATTTCTAAGAGAGATTCTGTGCACATTTTCTTCTCTTTTGGCTTCATTTATTGTAATCATAATATATTTTTCATAAAGTATGTACAAAATATCTGAGTCTAGGAAGAAATAAGTGTTTGGAAGAGAGAGAAAGAGAGAGAGAGAGAGAGAGAGAGAGTGTCACAAAATTGGACATATGGGCAAAGCCAGTTTGTAGTTTGTGTAGAACTAAATTGATTTCAATATATTATTGAGATTTATTTTCTTCACTTGGTGGGATGGTGATAAAATTGAAAATTTTTCCTGACTGCATTTTAAGTGAGAAACAAGACTTCAATCCAAGCACTGAAAAGAATATTAGCCTGTAGTCTAACAGTGCCTTTAGGGAAAATATTGAAGGTAGAAATAAACAAAAATATGTACTTTTATATATCTTTGTGTGAAATTTCATGGTTTGATTATTTTGTTATCAGTGGTATGTTAACTGATAATATTTAATTTATTCAGTCATAATTGTAAATAAAGTAGTTGATATTCATTACTAATTATAATTAATACTCTCATTAGTTATAATTCATAAATGATATTAGTCTGCTTATGGTCCTACCTTTTTAAAATTTCCCTGTTTTTTCTCTATATGAGAATAAGGATAAGTAAAACAAACTCTATCTTGCAATTACTAACATAGCAAAAGCTTTTGACATACCCCTATATCGTGTAGTGTGGTAGGCAATAAGAAAACTACATATAGAAGGACAATGTCTGAGAACTCTTCAGGCTATGATTAGATTCAGGATTGGAAAAACACTCAGCAAGATATTTAGTGTTTGAGTGGATAATCACAGAAAATGTTGAGGACTGACAATTTATAGAAACTTTTATATACTGACAACTTGATTTTATTGTTGAATATATCAATGAGTCTTACTCAGAAAATGAATTTGAGTTAGAATCAATGTCTAAATGAATATTTAGAAAATAATTGTTATCAAACTACATTAATAGTTATATTCTGAAATGATCTTTCAGATAAGAGAGCACAAGCTGAAGATACTTCTATCGAAGCTGACAAAAAGAATAAAAGTAAGTACCAGTGTATCTTTATTTTGTTCATTAAGGCTGTTTAAATGGATGGAAATTTCAATTTTTGTTGTTATGTTCCAGTTTGAAATTTCAAGTTGACTAAATTTATTTTCATAAACCTGAAATTTTTTTTCATACTATCAAATTTAAATTCAAATCCCTCTTTTCATTGAATTTTGCTTTGAGTTCAAGTTTCAGTTTTAGTTCAAAAATTTGCTTTGATTTGATTTCTTGCCACATGAATTTCAGTCTAAGCAAACTTCTCAGTTTTATAAATTGTAAATTTCTGAACAAAAGAACTAGTGGAAGTGGAATCAAAGTTTTCTTTTGTGGCAGTTGTGAGGAATCTCAAATCCTGAAGGAATTATGAAAAGAATCAATCAAACACAGACACAATAAGATCACTAGAGATATCTCTGAATAAAGCCTCAGTCCATAACACTTGTTGTTTATTGGAGGGTAACTGATGAAATACTCATTAGAAGAAATGCACAAGAATATCAATACAAAAATATAAGTAGCTTTCAAGTATAGTCATTATTATCATCATGTTATTGTTATAGCTAACATACTCATTGTCATAATCATTATTTTAATTGCCATTGTCCTCATTATGGCTGAAGTGATTTGTGAGAATAAATGGAAGTTGTTAATCAGATAATCACTGTGGTGTAGAGGTTAGTCCCCGATGTGCAGAATCTCCGATTCAACAAGAAACTATTCCACTTTGCTTTAACCTATACTACTAATGATCTTTAGTAACCCATTGAAACTACAATTTCCATTTTCTTATTTCAAAACAAAAGGCTGATCACTTTTGGATATAAATTGTTAAGAAGACAGAGACATTGTCATCATCATCATCATCGTCATTTAACGTCCGTTCTCCATGCTAGCATGGGTTGGACGGTTCGACCGGGGTTCTGGGAAGCCAGAAGGCTGCACCAGGCTCCAGTCTAATTTGGCAATGTTTCTACAGCTGGATGCCCTTCCTAACGCCAACCACTCCGTGAGTGTAGTGGGTGCTTTTTACGTGCCACCTGCACAGGTGCCAGGCGGGGCTGGCAACGGCCACGGTCAGATTGGTGTATTTTATGTGCCACCGGCACGGAAGCCAGTCGAGGCGGTGCTGGCATCGGCCACGAGTCGGATAGTGCTTTTTACGTACCACCAGACCAGGGATCCTGGCTGGTTCAATTCGATTTCGATTTCGCTTGCCCCAACATGTCTTCACAAGCAAAGGGGGTTGGCAAGGGTGCCTGTCGTACGGTCGCATTGGAGTATTTTACGTGCCACGGCCACGAGTCGGATAGTGCTTTTTACGTACCACCAGACCAGGGATCCTGGCTGGTTCAATTCGATTTCGATTTCGCTTGCCCCAACATGTCTTCACAAGCAAAGGGGGTTGGCATGGGTGCCTGTCGTACGGTCGCATTGGAGTATTTTACGTGCCACGGCCCCGAGTCGGATAGTGCTTTTTACGTACCACCAGGCCAGGGATCCTGGCTGGTTCAATTCGGTTTCGATTTCGATTTCGATTTCGCTTGCCCCAACATGTCTTCGCAAGCATGGGGGGTTGGGATGGGTGTCTGTCGTCGGATGAGGTTCTATATCGACTTCGCTTGCCTCAACCGGTCTTTGTGTCCAAGGGAGGAAAGGCATTCATAAGTGGGCTGGGCTCACTTGTCCTGCCTGGTCTTCTCACGTACAGAATATTTCCAAAGGTCTCGGTCTCTGGTCATTTCCTCAGTGAGGCCTAAAGTTCGAAGGTCGTGCTTCACCACCTCGTCCCAGGTTTTCCTGGGTCTACCTCTTCCACGGGTTCCCTCAACTGCTAGGGATTGGCACTTTCTCACACACCTATCTTCATCCATTCTCGCCACATGACCATACCAGCGCAATCGTCTCTCTTGCACACCACAACTGATGCTTCTTAGGTACAACATTTCTCTCAAGGTGCTAACGCTCTGTCGAGTATGTACACTGACATTACACATCCATCGGAGCATACTGGCTTCATTCCTCACGAGCTTACGCATGTCCTCAGCAGTCACAGCCCATGTTTCGCTGCCATGTAGCATGGCTGTTCGTACACACGCATCATACAGTCTGCCTTTTACTCTGAGCGAGAGGCCTTTAGTCACCAGCAGAGGTAAGAGCTCCCTAAACTTTGCCCAGGCTATTCTTATTCTAGCAGTTACACTTTCAGCGCACCCACCCCCACTACTGACTTGGTCACCTAGATAACGGAAGCTATCAACTACTTCTAGTTTTTCCCCCTGGAAAGTGACGGAAGTTGTTTTCTGCAGATTTTCGGAGGTTAATGCTCCCGAGCATCTGCCACATACAAAAACTATCTTCCCAGTTAGCCTACCTTTGACATTGCTGCACCTCTTATGTGTCCATAGCTTACACTGGGTACATCTTATAGAGTTTCTACCTACACCTTTTCTACAGATCGAGCAGGGCCATCTTCCTGAAGATATTTGTGGATTGTCTACCTTTCTACTTATTAGTACTTTGGTTTTAGCTAGGTTGACTCTAAGGCCCCTTGATTCTAAACCCTCCTTCCACACCTGGAACTTCTCCTCCAGTTCTGATAGTGACTCAGCAATAAGAGCAAGGTCGTCAGCGTAGAGGAGCTCCCAGGGACAGCCTGTCTTGAATTCCTCCGTAATTGCCTGGAGTACTATGATAAATAGGAGGGGGCTGAGTACTGAACCCTGGTGGACCCCAACCTCTACTTTGAATTCTTCTGTGTACATGTTGCCAACCCTAACCTTACTTACGGCATCTCTGTACATGGCTTGCACAGTCCTCACCAGCCATTCATCTATCCCTAGTTTCCTCATTGACCACCAGATAAGGGATCGGGGGACCCTATCAAAAGCTTTCTCCATGTCAACGAAAGCCAGGTACAGGGGCTTATCTTTGGCTAGGTATTTCTCCTGCAGCTGCCTTACCAGGAATATAGCATCAGTGGTACTTTTTCCTGGCACGAACCCAAACTGCATCTCATCTAAACTAACTCTCTCTCTAATTAGTTGGGCTATGACCCTCTCCGTAACCTTCATTACTTGATCCAACAGCTTGATACCTCTGTAATTATTTGTATCTAGGGCATCACCTTTACCTTTGTAGCAGTTGACTAGTATGCTGCTGCACCAGTCATTGGGTATTCAGCTATATTTATTTTACTGTTTTGTGAAATAAATACTTTGTAAACCAATCTCTTTCTTGTCAAACAAGAACTAACTTAACCATTTTTTGCTATCAAATCAATAAAAAAAAAACCTGCCAAGAAAAATAAATGCTGAATTACTTCAGAGTACATTAAATATAATGTTGCAAGCTTTTCACCAGAAGTTAACAAATCGATATTTCTAACATTAATTCTTGGTAACAGTAGCACATTCCTAGAATGTCAGAAATGGAATATTTCAGCATGTAATGTTTTTGTTTATCATTTTGTTTTGTTTATTTTTCTGGCAGTGTATTTTCTGATGGTTCCAAATCTAATGGAATCTAATGACTTTTCATCTGCTCATCACCATTAGCAATCTGCTCTCTTTTACTTTAGAAAGTTATGGAGAAAGTTTTAGAAACTGGCCTAGTAAACTCAGCAACCTGATTTCAAATCTTAATTGGAAAAGTGAATCAAACACAAAAAAACTAGGATTTACATTTCAGTTATATTTAGTTGTTGTTTAGCCCCAGGTCAGATCTGATCAAACTTTGAGCATTTCATTCTTTTTTTTTTTACTTGATTTAGGGTATGTATAACTACATTATCCTGTATATCTTTCCCTTTTTAAGAAAGTTAGATATAATTTGAAGGGGATTTACTTGCTATTTTTAGCAGGTATGTAGGCATCTGTTGTTCCCTCCCCTTCTCCTTGTCGTCCCCTCCCCAACCTCATTGCCCCCCCCCCTCCACCCTCATTGGTACTGAACTGATCCACACTGTGTAATATGAAATTGCAATTTGGTTTCTGTAAGAAGCTTATATAAATCATCCAGTAATATCGATGGCACTTTGAAAAGAGTATGAGCACCATAAATTCCCTTTAACTTTCTTTCCCATAGATCTTAAAGCCCTATACTTATTGAAGAAATTAACTCAGATGAAATGATGTAAAACTATGCAAAGAAAATACACTGTTGTATAGATACTTGATGTGAGCATGGAAAAAATAGATGTTAAATCAGTATGGAAGCTCATAAAAAACAAAATTGCATTTATATCTATGCATTTAAAATAGATTTCAATTAGAATTCACCATTAGGGACTCTTACCTGCCGCTACAACACCGTAGTCAATGAAATTAGACCTCATTGACTACAGTATTCTCATGACATGTAAAGTCAGCTTGAGCAAACATGTATACTTTAGAATCTAGTAGTCATTAACTAGATGTTATTCTATTAAGTTATTCAAGAATGAGTTTTAACAAAGTTATAAAAACAGTAAGTTTTCTCTCAAACAATATATAACAGATGAATTCCGCTATCAGTCGGGATGATGTCTGCTCAGTTAAAGCTAACCAAATTTTGTCTGTCTTTTCTGTCTTTTTTATATCTGTCAAAGCAACTTCTGCTCTTTTGACCCCAATATATGAGCGTATTTTCTTGCCGCATCTTTCTGTCTTCCTCTCTCTCTTTCTCTTCCCTCTTTCCAGTTATATCTTTTGTTTCTTAGTCACTTGACCTGCTAAAAATAGCAATTGAATTTCTTTTGAATTACACTCTATCATTTTCAAAAAAGTTGACATCCAAGTCAGCATTAGTATATGTAATTCTAGATACATGATGACTAAAAAAATGATGATAGTCATGACTGGAACGTTTTGATCATGAGTCTGCTCAGTCAGGGCTGATCCGGATCTAAACAACAACAACTCCTACTTGTCCAATGGTTATCTTAATCTTAGCTACCCGTAGTTTTCTTAACTTTACTAACTTTACCTAGTTATCCCTGTTTCCTTTTCTTAGAAAATTGTAAAAAGATTATAGACAAAGATTCTTTGACAATGAATGAAAAGTAAAAACTGATCAGTTCAGAAATGGTTTTATTGAAAAAACAGGAAATTTGTTATTATAAAACAATGGCACTTACAGTTATACATGACAATCATGGAATAAATAAGCAGGAAAATTTAATTTTTGTTCTGTTTCTTTGTTGATTAATTATAATTTTGCATTGTTTTTTTTTCTCTTTGTCTTAGAAACTGTCAAACTTGAATGTTCTGTGAATTCAGGAAAGCTTGAAGCAGAATATATTCAACGATGTCTTGGTCACTTAACCCCTCTTCAGGAAAGTCAACTTGTACAATTACGGCAATGGCTACAAGAAACGCACAAAGGAAAAGTATGTTTCATGTTGCAATATCGACCTTCTTATTTTTAAAAATTTATAACTGTGTGATAGTTTGATTGCATTCCTTGTGTCTTGAAAGATTGTGAACATTATTATTAACACAGTATGATTGATATTATATGACACAAATAATCTCTATTGTTTGTTTTCATCTAGGTAGACTGTTTTTCTCATAATGACTTTCTCATCAGATCTGGTATTCTATTAGTGACTCTTACCTGCCGCTACACAAATTGATAATATTCTTGAAAAAAGTAGGAGTGTCATACAGTTTTTTTTTCTTCACTTTACTGTATTTGTTGAGACCTTTGTATCAATGCAAGAATTAATGAGTTGCATGTTAATTATGATGATGATGATATCCACTGCAAGAATTTTTTTGGAGAATACTTTCTGTGTCTCAGTTCATTTATCATCATCATCATCATCATCATAATTTAACATCTGCTTTCCATGCTAGCATGGGTTGGACAAATGACTGAGGGCTGGCGAACCAGAGGGCTGCACCAGGCTTCAATCTTGATCTCGCAGAGTTTCTACAGCTGTATGCCCTTCCTAACGCCAACCACTCTGAGAGTGTAGTGGGTGCTTTTATGTGCAAGCAATAGAATACCAGATCTGATGAGAAAGTCATTATGAGAAAAACAGTCTACCTAGATGAAATGTTATTTATCTTCTGAACACCTCAGTACCACCCCTATAGACCCATGCTATTTCCTCCTTGTTAACATAAATTTAAATACATGCTTCATAATTTGACAATTTCTGTAATTTCGCATTTTAAAAACTTTCAATACAAGTTGGTTATGAATGGTATTTCTTATACATCCTTGTTCCATTGCAGATTCCCAAAGATGCACACATTCTTCGCTTTTTACGAGCACGACAGTTTAATATTGAAAAAGCCAGAGAAATGCTGGTTCATTCTTTAGCTTGGCGTAAACTTCACAACATTGATCATCTTCTTGATAGTTATCGACCATCACAGGTCATCCAAAAATATTACCCTGGTGGATGGCACTTCTCAGACAATGGTTGGTAAAATTTCAAAATTGAATTATCTTTGAATGTACTGTATCTATAAATTATCATAGGAATAATGATGATTGTGCTGGTAACAGTAATTATCACCATCGTTATCATTATTATCATTGCCATTGTCATTCTTGTTGTTATAAGGTGGTGAGCTGGTAGATTTGTTAGTTCATTGGACAAAACACTTAGTGACATTTCTTCCAGCTCTTTACATTTTAAGCCCAACTTCCACCAAAGCCGACCTTACCTTTCATCCTTTGGAGGAGGTGCAGCATAAAATAATTACCAGTTGAACATTGGGGTCAATGTAATTGACTTACCTCCTACCCCTAAATTTGCTGGCCTTGTACCAAAGTTTGAAATCATTATCATAATATAATTTTTTTCCCCCAGACTGGCAAGAATTGTGAACTGAACTTCTGGATAAATATATTTTTTTCATTTGAGTTTATGCTTTGCCAGTTTTTAACTTTTTTGGTCTTATCAAAACATTCACCTACCACTCAAAACTATCTTTCACCTGTCATTTATTATCACATTCTCATTGTATATCAGTTATTGCTTTTGTATACACTGGTCAGTGATTCTGATATATAGATAGTGATGTAGCTAGACTTATGGCCTGTATATCAGTGTTTTGAATTTTGACACTTATTGTGTTTTGTTTTTGTGGCACAGTCTGTTTAGCCCTATTATCACTTCAGAATCCATATTAAGTAGGTCATTCAGCTACTCCAAAGGGCATAAACTAATATTTGAATTGTCAGACACCTATAATCTATGTTGGGTTAAGGTTAGGATATGTTGGCCCCAAAAGCACTTGTAAATCCTTTATATCACCTTAATTCACTAACAAAACTTATTTCAACAATAGTATTTACTTTACTATTTTGATTTGCGTCATTAACATTTCTACTCTAGGCACAAGGCCCGAAATGTTTTTTGGGGAGGGAGCCAGTAGATTAGATCGACTGGTACTTAATTTATCAACCCCGAAAGGATGAAAGGCAAAGTTGACCTCGGTGGAATTTGAACCCAGAACGTGACATCAGGTGAAATACCGCTAAGCAAATTCCAGAGAGACTTGACGACGTCACTTTTATTAATAGCATCATTAAACTACAATCACATAAATCAGAGTACAAATATTTCACGTCATGTTAGATCACATAGAGTTAATCATATTTTAAAAGTGTCTGTTTTCATATAGGCCATAATCGACATTCTTCCTTCTAAGGATTACAAAAAATAAACAAATATCCCTCTCATCATTTCTGAAATGAATCCTATGTCCACATTTGCTTTAAGTATTATTTTGCTTATTTCTGCTTAAATTTTATGAATTTAAAGAAAATATATTTTAATTGTAGAATTGGTATATATTTTACTAGATATTTTTCTTCATGTAAGAATTAGGTCATAATTCCATAAACTATGGACCAAATTGATTAATCTCCTCTTTAAGAATAAAGATTGAAAGATGGTTAAAGAATGATGGTAAACAATTATAAAATCATGCCAATGAGTTTTACTTTTTCCTTTCTGCTTGTAGGATTAGTGCATGTTTTTTTATGGGCAGGGCCAACATTTTGTGGTTCAATTCCTATTGAAGTTACTTTAGCTTTTGATATTAACTAGGGATATCAGCAGGAATGACTTAGGTAAGAAGAGTTTCTGAAAATATATGATCATAAGCCTCCAACTTGAATCTTACCAATCTACAAGTGACTTACGTCTTTTCCAGATACAACTGTGTAGCTCTTGTGTATCTCACTAGATTCTTTGGAATTGGGAATAGGCTTCAGTGCTGAAAAATTAAGGGAAATATTGTATTAATGTTGTATTAGATGTATAACTGTTTTATCTAGAAACATCATTTACATCAATGAATATCACTTTGTGCATTTTGCAGATGGCCGTCCAATATATATACTCCGGTTAGGACAGATGGATGTGAAAGGTTTGATGAAAGCAGTTGGTGAGGAAACTGTGCTGAAACACGTACGTTAAATTTTTCATAATTTTCACTTTGATATTGTCATAAACTGTCTGTGATTGACTTCTTACAAAAGTAACAAAATAGTTGTTCCCTGTGTCATTCTCATCTTTTCTCCTCTCTCTGTTCCAAATGGGGAAGCTTAATCTCTCATCACCTGACACAAAACTACTCCTCTTAAAAAAATCCCCTTCATCTGAGGAGTCTTGTCTTGTGAGTTTTTTGGTGATCTCACCAAATAATTCATATAAAGCATACAACTGCATGCAACACTAATGAGGGAGTCTCTAGAAGTCTCTGTGTGGAGACTCAACCATCTGAAAATAGTCAAATCTTCAAATCACACCTTATTGTCTTAAGAAAAGGGAGGACACATTGGTATATAGCCAATAGCCACTATTGATATGTAGCCAGTGTGTATTTTAGTCTGAGGTCAACCTTCATCAAGCAGACCTATTGTCAAAGATATTCCAATCATGACCATCCTGTTTTTTTATGAATATCTAGGACTACATTAACCAATGTAACTTTTCTTTGTAAAGACAGTAATGTGTAATATGAAGATTTGGCTGCAGTATCTAAGTCTACAAAGTAAGGACCAAATCATCTGTTGGATTTAATAGACCTTAGTGAATAGGGTGTTAATTTCTGAACATGTTTATTAGGTATATTAAAAATTAGATATATGAATCCTTTTTTTTAATTAGTCAAAGTAAGTAATTTAAGTTTACAGTGGAGAGAGAGAGGAAATATACATATAATAAGAAACTTAGATATTGTTTGTGACATTGTTATGCTCCATGTAACTAATTTTTCTTCTCAAAATAATCGATATCACAGCAAATAACTACTAGATCCATTACTTGTACCTCATTGCACACTAACATACACTAATGATTTTACTCAATTTTGAGCACCTCTGTTTACCATACCATTTCTATGGTTATCTACATTTTGGACAATATGTCATTGTTGTTTAACCACCATGTCAGACTTGGTTAAACAAACTTAATGCTCAGAAAGCATTTCAGCTATGACCATCACATTAATTTCATATTGTCCATTGTGTATTTCTTTGTTGTTGTTCCAAAGTGTATGTTTTTAAATTTTCTTTTTGATTTTATTTTCTAGGTTATAGCTGTAAATGAAGAGGGTGTACAGCGAGCTGCTGCTGCCACTGAGCAACTTGGATACCCAGTTAGGTTAGCTGAGATAACTTAGTTATATTTATTTACATTGTACCTGCAAGTGTGTGTGAGTGCGATTGCTTAAATACGTGATTTCAAAGTCTGTCAACTGTTTTGATACTAAATTGTTTATACTCTGTAATGGTCAGCAGGATATTATTAAAGAAAATGGCTGAGGATAGATGAGCCAGACATTCTACTTCTTTAGAGTGAAGGGGTTATTATGCTACATCAATAATAATCTTTTCTACTCTAGGCACAAGGCCCAAAATTTTTTTGGGAAGGGGGCTAGTCGATTAGATTGACCCCAGTATGCAACTGGTACTTAATTTATTGACCCTGAAAGAATGAGAGGCAAAGTTGACCTCGGCAGAATTTGAACTCAGAGCGTAAAGACAGACGAAATACCACTAAGCATTTCATGCGGCGTACTAATGTTTCTGCCAGCTCACCGCCTTTAAGTATTCTTTTCTACTCTAGGCACAAGGCCTGAAATTTTGGGAGCGGGTGGGGAATGGGGGTAGGCAGTCGATTAGATCAACCCAGTACGCAACTGGTACTTATTTATCGACCCTGAAAGGATGAAAGGTAAAGTCGACCTAGGCAGAATTTGAACTCAGAATGTAAAGACAGACAAAATACCACTAAGTATTAAACCTGGTGTGCTAACATTTCTGCCAACATGCCACCTTAAGGCTGTCCATAATAATAGTAAAGCTTCTCTTCATTGTTATCTCCACACACCACACATTGTCTCTTTTTTTTCTGTCTGTATTTTATATATAAAACAAAAATTTAAATCACTTGAATTGTGAAATTCACTTCATTGTTCCAAAAGTTATTAGCTCAGCAATTTAAAGAAACAATCTGACTTCTACACTCTTTTCTGTTATCTGAGATTCATGGAGAAGTGCATCTTGGAAAATGTAGATTTTGCAATCTAGTTTGAAAAAAGATAGAGAAATACATTTTCTTCTTTCATAATTCCTCTTAAAGGGATATTTTGCAAGATTTATTCATCTTTAATAAATTAATAACAGTGATATAAAGAGATGAATTATGTCCTAATTAAGATCTTGATATGTAATATATAATATCTATTTATTTCAGTGGTTGTACTTGGATTATGGACTTAGAGAATCTGAGCATGCGACATCTATGGCGGCCAGGTATAAAAGCTCTGCTAAGAATTATTGAAATTGTTCAAGCCAACTATCCAGAAACTATGGGGCGTCTATTAATTGTCCGTGCCCCACGTGTATTCCCGGTGCTCTGGACTCTAGTTAGTCCTTTTATTGATGATAATACCAGAATGAAATTCATGATTTTTGGTGGAAATGATTATCAAGGTCCAGAAGGAATAACAGAATTCATCAACAAAAAATATGTCCCTGATTTCCTTGGTGGTGACTGTTTTGTAAGTTTAATTTCTTTTTCTCTCTTTACTTTTATTATTCAGCCCACAGCTGTCTCGCTTTTCACTTTTATGCTTTATTATCATGGCTTTTAACATTTTTGTCATCAAAATTTGTTTGCAGCCACTGAAATATCTCTTCATTTCATTCTAAACAAAGTATTATGTGTGATGAATAATTATTATACAGCAAATAAGTCAATATATTTTGGTTTTGTAAGCATATTTAGGCTAACTGTGTTCTCTAAGAATTTTGGCTTTGAACCTCACTTCATATTATCATCATCATTTCATTGTCATCATCATCATTTTTACTGCCCTTTTCCCCATGTTTGCATGGGTCAGACAGAATTTGTAAAAGCATGTTTTCTATAGCCATATACACTTCCTGTTGCCACACCACACCTGATATCAAGCAAGGTAATACTTCCCCATAACTAGTCACCTTTTCATAGAAAATTGGAAATAAAAGGTATGACTTGTATGTTGGTGCCACTCATTTACAACTATTGAAAATACAAAGAGATACAAATACATAAGCGCTCATGCACACACACATGATTTAAATGCAAGCAATTATAAGTTTCATGCCTCTGAAAGTACAGTGGTTAGATGAGTTAGTATAGCATGGTGCGTATTTTATGACAGTCATGGCATGTTATACAAGCTCATCCAACCATTTTATTTTTCAGTGGCATGAAACATGCAGTAGTTTCCATTTAAATCCAGTGTGTATTAAATATTTTTCTCTCACTGGATGGAGTACTTTTCATGTTGATTCCCACCAATAACAGAACAGTACACTCTATGCTGGCATTGGTGGGATTTTTACAGCTAGATGCTCTTCCTAACACCAACCACTCAGCAGAGTGGACTTAGTGCTTTTTACATGGCACAAGCACAGGAGAGGTCAGTTTTGGCAAAGATTTTACAGTTGGATGCCGTTCCAAACACCATCCACATTACAGTGTGGACTGGGTGCTTTTAAGCGGCACCTACACTGACAGGGTCACCAAGTACTTGCAAGACAAAAAAAAAAAGACTTTTGAGAGAGGAGGGGGCATTGGAGGAAGTGATCTTGTGTTGGATGATGAAAGGTTATAGTGAGGCAGGGAGACAGAAACAGGTGTCTTGCTGTAGAGGAGGTACAAAGTTACCCGACTGGAGAGAGAGAGAGAGAGAGAGATCAGGAATGAAAACAGAAACAGGTGTGCTGCTGCAAAGGAAATACATGGTTACCCAACCTGATGGAAGTGCAGGAGAAGGGAGAGAAAGAGAGAGGGAGACAGCAGGAAAGAGATGGTGGCAAAGTGCTAGGCATATGCAATGATACAGTGAGACAGCGTGTGAGTGGAACATGCAAGTCAAGCTAGTGGATAGCAATGATATAGTGGCACAGGGCCAACAGAACAGGATTGGGGAGTGGGAAGTAAGCCTAGTGCATGAAGTGGAAATGTGAGGAAGAGAAGAGATGTAGTTTGGTTTGTTGTGGTAAAGTGTGTGAGAAATTTTCTTGTTAAGTGTTGGTGGGACACACAGTGCATCTAGAACTCAGTTTCACTGACATGGGCGAGTCTTCTCAAGAACTTCATATCGCCAGGCATCTTGGTCCATTGTCGTTTCCTCTGTGAGGCCCAACATCCTGAGATTGGTCCTTGCCACTTCATCCCATGTTTTCTTGGGTCTCCCTCTTCCGTGAGTACCATCTACTTTTCAGTGATTGGCACTTCTTTATGCAGCTGTCCTCATTCATACGCATCACATGTCCAAACCAACATAGTCTCCTCTCTTGCATGCTACATTTGATTATTCTTACGCCCTACTTTTCTCTCAATACATTTGTACTGATGTTGCACATCCAATAGTTGTGTGTGTGTGTGTTGTGTGCAAGAAGTAAGATGGAGGGGAACCTCAAGAAAGATATGAATTTTTCTGGGTAGGCATACTTATTGCTGAGAAATGGGTAGATGCAGAGAAACAGATAGATAAAGTAGTCACAGTGTGTGATAGGATAAATATGCATGAACTGGTCATGGAAAATATAACACCAAAATTTATCTCTGCATATGCTCCTCAATCACAACTGGTAGAGGAACAAAAGGACTAATTTTATGAAGTCCTTTTACAGATTACCTCAATGATGAATGACAATGATCTTATCTTTATGACTAGTGACTTCAACAAATATGTTGCTCATCAACTTATTGGATACTTTGGTGTACATGGAGACTATGGCTTTGGTCCTGGAAATGAGGATGTAACAAAGTCCTTAGAGTTCTGTGATGCCCTGATAATTTGCAACACTAACTGAAACCCACTTAGCAGTGGAAAATGTGATCAATTGTTAATTAAATTATAATAAAGGATTAATCACATTTAAATAATAAAATGGTGGATTTGATTATTTGTATTATAATCTCTAGAAATAATCAAATATTTTTAATATTTAAACATGTGACCATTGTGTCCCTTTATAATTATGTTAATTCAGGGCATTCATCAAACCAAAGTTGAATAATATGTATTGTAAGATTTATTAAATATGTTCTTACTCATCAGTTTTATTTCCAGAGAAAATGATTTTGAAATGTTGATAATGAATTACTTTTCTTTTTTTATTTTGTCACATATCTTTTATTTTGTTAGTTTAGAGAAATTGTCAATGTTACCTTTCTAATTAGAAGAAATTCGTTTAAAATATCCGTTATTATCAATTGTACCTCACTAATTGTTTCCAGGGCTGCAAAGAAGGAAGGGATACACAGTTGGAGACCACGGTGAATATTTCCATATTCTCTGAATACTGTAGCAAATAATCAAAATAAACTTGGCGTATTTCATAAGATGTATATATCATTGCATGCTATATTTCTATGACAAACCTGGCATGACTTGAAATACCCAAGTTTAACTAGTGAATCTGCTGCTGCTGCTACTACTACTATTTACTACTACTATTACTACTACTACTTCTACTTCTACTACCAGTTTTCACTTTTACGTTGTACCACAATAGACATTCTATTAGAAGAATATCTAGTCACCTTATGTATTTTTATATTTGTATCATTTTCAATGGTAGAACTTAAAGTAGATAAAGCTATAACTAATAACATGCAAATATTGGGTTAAAAATACCTGTGGATGGAAAAAAAATCAAAGGCTCCTTATGACTTTTTCCCTCCAAGGGCTTTCTTGACCCAGTTTTTGCACACTTTTATAGCTTTATCCACAATTAAAAGCATTATATTTCATGTCTCTCAAATTTTCTAAATTTTTATCATCATCATCATCATCATCATCATCATCATCATCAAACATTATATATGTGTGTGTGTGTGTGTGTGGGTGGGTGGGTGCAAGCTTGGCCAAATGGCTAAGAAGTTCACTTTGTAAATATAAGGTCCTGGGTTCAATCTCACTGCATGGAATCTTGGGCAAATGTCTTTTACTATAGCTTCAGGTCAACCCCAAGGCTTGTGAATGAAATTGGGTGCATGGAAACTGTGTGGAAGCCTGTCAGATTAGTCTACTTGTAATTGAACGGCACAATTTTGTCAGAGGTTGTTTCATTAAGAGTCCAATATGTCTATGGAATATTCAGCCAGTTACAGTATAATTCAGTGAGTAGGCAGTTCAGTCAGTCAAACTACTGAAATGCTCACCATCAAAACCCAAGTAAGATCTGTTTACCTGTGTATATATTAATATATATTAACTAGGGCATGAATAATCCTCTTTTTCTACAATTTCTATTTTCCTATCTGCTTGATTTTTTTAGGTTTGGTTTACTCTGTATGCATGAACTATTATTTTGCTGGTTGTTTCCTTAGAAGCATAATTAACAATAGAAAAGAGGGAAATATTTATGTTATCCAGCCAATATACAAAAATAATCCTTTCTACTATAGGCACATGGTCTGGAATTTTGTGGGGAAAGGGGATTAGTTGATTACATCGATCACAGTACTCAACAGGTACGTATTTTATTGACCCCAGAAGTATAAAAGGCGAAGTCGACCTTGATCGAATTTGAACTCAGAGCATAAAGCCTGAAGAAGTGACACTAAGCATTTTGTCTGCTATGGTTACGATTCTGTTGGCTTGCTGAATAATAATAATAATAATAATAATAATAATAATAATAATTGTGTACAGTGCTCAGGTGCACTACAACTCATCTAAAGTGTATATATAATCAGGTGTAGTTTCGGCGGATTTCAGAAAGCATGAGGGCCTTAAAGAATATACAAACATAATAGAAATTTGTTGGGTTTTTCATATAGATAAAAGAAGAAGCTACCATGGAGCTTTGTTTTCTTGTAGTGGTGTTTCAAGAGTGAGTCACTTTAACAGAGCACATACTGCTCAGAACTGTTAATTACAAATGGTTTCATAAATACACAGTGGAAATTATGAGAAATGACTCAACTAAAAATTGAACTGGAACAACAGAATTAGTTCACTGGAATTTACCACCATAAAGTGTGTGCGCTTTATATTTAAAAAAAAATTATCTTAGCGAAATGGAGGAAGAGCAATGTCCATGGCTTTCTTTTTAGGACCTTCATGACTGATGGTAAGAATTTATCCTAAAACTTGACAACACAGTAGACACCTCTAAAGGCACTCCAGGGTGAGGAGATAGTGGTATTAAACCGGGTAGGCGGCGAGCTGGCAGAAACGTCAGCACTCCGGGCGAAATGCTTAACGGTACTTCGTCTGTCTTTACGTTCTGAGTTCAAATTCCGCCGAGGTAGACTTTGCCTTTCATCCTTTCGGGGTCGATTAAATAAGTACCACTTACGCACTGGGGTCGATGTAATCGACTTAATCCCTTTGTCTGTTCTTGTTTGTCCTCTCTGTGTTTAGCCCCTTGTGGGTAGTAAAGAAATAGGTATTAAACCGGGTAATGGATTGAGTTTACCACCCAGTAGGCATATTTTTAAATGACAAGTTTTTGTAATCTATCTTATCTCTATGTAATAATACCTGACATAAATGTTGGTTATGCGTCTTCAGTTATGCTTCTTATTGTATTGAGAGATGGGGAGTGAGAGTAAAAGAGGCATACAGATTGAGAGTTAACATAAAAAGGTGCAGGATCAGTGCACATACTCTTGCTTGGTGACAGGCAATGAATAAAGAACATTATGCCTCCCACCACCACTACACACACATGCATACACATACACACCCACACACAGTGTATGAAAGAATTATGGAAGGTGGCGAACTGACAGAAACGTTAGCACGCCGGATGAAATGCTTACCGGTATTTCGTCTGCCGTTACATTCTGAGTTCAAATTCCGCCAAGGTCGACTTTGCCTTTCATCCTTTCGAGGTGGATAAATAAAGTACCAGTTACGCACTGGGGTCAATGTAATCAACTTAATCTGTTTGTCTGTCCTTGTTTGTCCCCTCTATATTTAGCCCCTTGTGGGCAATAAAGAAATAAGAAAGAGTCATGGGAATAGAAGAAAGAGGGAGTAAATGAAGTAGTTAGAGAGGGTAAGAGAAAGAGAGAGTAGAACCAAAGTGCAACAGTTCAGAACAATATAATAAAGTGTAAAAAATATAGTTGAAATAGATATTTTAAAGCAAAATAGAGGGTCTAAGAGAGAAAGGAGAGAAAGAGTAGGGTAAGTGATAGGTAGAGGTGATAAATAGATAGATAGATAGATAGAGAGAGAGAGAGAGAGAGAGAGTAGAGAAGGTAGTCAATTACAAATATATGGAAGAAATTAAAGCATATCACATTTGAAAAGTTATTTGTAAAACAATGAAAATGGTTTGATAACAACAAGAATCATCAACTGAAAAAATATTTAAACACTTGTAAGTTTTATAGAGACAGACTTTAGTAAAAATATGTTTGTATCAAATAGTTTGTATTAAGTGAAGTATGATATGAATAAGTTCAGAAATACAAGGGAATATATATGTGTATGTGTGTGTATTGATATAGATACACAAATATATGATTATATATAAGCACATACAAATACATGCACCCATACAGATACACACATACACATACATTTACACAGATTTACATTATACATACATACATACATACATACATACATACATACATACATACATACACACACACATACACATATTTATGTGTGTGTGTGTATTAATTTTAAGGAAACAAAGATTTTCCTTTTGAAAATTATTATTAGCACCAAGAAATTTAGTAAAAGTTAAATTATAATTATTGTATGTATGCTATATTTCCTGAGATCGTCCATGGTTGCAGAAATATATTTTCAAAGCTACCTGTCATATGACAAGTAACACTCTAGTGCTTTGATAATGAAACCTTTGCTTTTTGAGATCTTATTACATATGCTAAGATGGATATTTGTTCAGATATCATATATAATGATAAATTGTATGTTTCCTATTTCATTTATTTTTATTTTTAATGAAATTATCCTTAAATATGCCAGCCACATTCAACTACTAAATATTGGTTTCAAATTTTGGCACAAGGACAGCAAGTTGGGAGTGGGGTGAGTTGATTACATCAATACCAGTTGGTTACATCAACCCCAAAAGGATGAAAGGCAAAGTTGACCTCGGCTGAATTTGAACTCAGAATGTAAAGATGGACGAAATGCTGCTAAGCATTTTGCCTAGTGTACTAATGATTCTGCCAGCTTGCTGCCTTAAATGTTTTAGAAAAATATTAGCTAATCAGATCTTATGGAATTTAGAGTTAAAATAGTAATCACTGCAACATCAGTGTCAACTATCTTAACTTTTGAAATAATTTAATGATAATATTAAGTCACCATTATTCTGTGCAGATTTTACTGCTTTCATATTCTTAAGAAATCTTTGGAAATTTATTTTCATATTAAGGAAATTTTCCTTATTATATAACTTAGCACTGATGAGGAATTTTAGTTGGTATTTTAGAAATTATGATGAATTTTTTTTCCCGTTAAATCTCTACACAGATTTTTCTAGCTGATATTAAAGTGGAACTTCAAAATTAAATATATCATCCACATCTTCTTTGATATGAGAAATTATACATTCTGTTAGGCTGCATCATTGCATTCTTTCACCACACTTCATATGTATTTTATTTTCAAGAATAGCATGGCTTTGATAAAAGCATTTTATTTTAAGTGGCATTTTCTTTATATATCTATTCTTTGCTACTAAATATTGTTTCAGAATAAGGGCAGTGATCATTTAGACGAAAAAAAAATCTTGTAATGTTAATTATAGACTAATTGTCTCTTTAGCATTTTTCCAGATCTTTTGCAATCTACTATTTTCTTTTATATCCTTAACTCTTGTCTTTTAAATTATTTAATGTTTTTTGTGGGTGCTGGGGTGACTTCTCATCCAATATGTAATCCTTTTAAACATTACCAGACTATTAATATTACCTTTTGCATTTCAATTTACCCAACATTTCTGTTGTTTCAATCTTCATCAAGTGTTCTATTTTTATAAATGTTACATTGTTTCAGGCTAGATTTATTTATAAATGAAATTTCAGAGTTTAAATCCACCCTTGAACAATGTTAATATTCAGAAATAGGACAACCTTATAATGATTGGAGAGTGAATTTGTGGAAATGTTGGAGAAACTGAAATACAAAAAAATTGGCTCAATAACTGGTAAGCTTAAATAATTGTGAAGTCAGAAATGAACTTGAACTCCTTTTTGGTTTGATAATCACCAATTTGTTCTGTAACAAGAATTAGTGATAGGAATGGCTCCTAACCATAGAAATCTGAACCGTACAAAACCAAGACGCATCCGAAGTGCCCTGCTGTGAGATAGAACCTGAAACTATCTGGTTACAAAGGGAACTCCATATTCACACAGCTAAACTTATGACTATAAATGCAATTTATTGTTGTAATGTTAGTGTATGTGGTGTCCAGATCTTGTTTTTATTCATTTAGAATTGATAAAGCACATATTAGTAGTATACAGGAATTGAGTTCACTCACTATGTCCCTCTCTTCATTGTACTATAACAACAGTTTAATAATCTCTGATTGCTCAAGCCAGGTTATTGGTTGGATCCTGGTCTCTTCTAAGCTAAATACCCATAGCAAGAACTTTGCTTTATTCCCAATATTAAACAGGTAAATGATTGTTAAAAACAATTTACTTGATCATGTTATGCAACTTAGAACCTGCTAAACCTATGACCCACTAATTGTATATGAAAGATTTTATGGAGACTGTATAATTAAATGACTGATAATACTTGAAGGATTATCCAAACATTATCTCATATAAGAAAACTTATCTACCTTATATATAAAAAATAGGAAACTTAGCAATCACTTGCAGCTTGTATAATGTTTATGCTAATTGTTTTAGGTGCCTACATAGTCGCAAGCACAAACAGATACTCCCTCGACCCAATGGAACAAATAGGATGTGACAGCTGGAGGGGAAAAGGGCTGCTTCAGCTGTCTGCTGGTACTCATTTCCAGTTTAGTAGACTAGAGCAGCATGAAACTTGCTCATCACCTGGTTTAGGAATTGAACTTGCAGCTTTAAGATTGTGAACCCAATGCCTTTTACATGCCTTCTCAGGCTTTTATTGACCAACATTTTCCAAAGACTGTGTTCCTTTCTCTCTCTCCCTTTTTATGGTCTCTACCTAACTAGATGACTCTGTAGTATTTCCACTTCTGTGATCCAACTCTTCTCTTCCTTTCACTCTCATACATTTAATGAGTGTCTGATATTTAGTCTGTACTGAACACCTTGTAAGCCTTCATACGTCATCAGATAATTCTAAACTGTTGTTTAGTAATGCTCACCCATGTGCCTAGTCTGACTACTCCATTTATATGTCACTCTCAAGAAGTTGATTGACCTCTATATTTATTGTTTATTTTTCTTTATGTACATGTGTATGCATGTTGTGTGTATGTGAGTATATGTATTTCTATATTTTTCTATAAATATAGAAATCTATAGTCTAGTTCATGTATTTGTTTTGCAAGATTCTTGATGTGAAATCATGTGTTAAAACAGATATTGTTATATTTGGGGAGGGTTATATTCTGCCAGTTGAACTATATATTTGGTCTTCACTTCAGCTTTATCATAATTTTTTAGTTTCTTTGTCAACAAAACTAAAATGATAATAATAAAGCTGAAGTGAAAGCCAAATATACAGTGTGTGTGTTTAATTGGCAAAATATGACCATCCCCAAGTATAAAAAATATAATATAGTTCGTTTTCTATAAAAGATTATGGCATGATAACTAATGAAATTGCCTAACTTTTTGAAATCAGAGTGGCCTATAATTAATGATTAGTCCTATTATCTTCCAGAAGTGGGGTACTGGTAAAGGTATTAGTATCAATGATTTTCCTCATGTAAGAAAAGTGAAATAGTTACAGTTAGAAATTGTGGTTAGATCACTGACTCAATTCACTGAAGAAAGCTAGAAAGACATTATCACCATCATCATCATCGTTTAATGTCCGTTTTCCATGCTGGTATGGGTTGGACAGTTCGACTGGGGTCTGGGAAACCAGGAGGCTGTGCCAGGCCCCAATCTGATCTGGCAGAGTTTCTACAGCTGGATGCCCTTCCTAATGCCAACCACTCCGAGAATGTAGTGGATGCCTTTTACGTGCCACCAGCACAAGGGGCCAGAGGAGACTGGATTCAACCACGATCAAATGATGCTTTTCACGTGCCACCGACATGGAAGCCTGTCAAGGAGGCAGTGGCATTGGCCACGTTCAGATGGTGCCTTTTATGTACTATTGGCATGGGGCTCGCAACCTTAATTTCCATTTCATTTGATTTTGATATTGCTGATGTTGATGTACTTGACTCTGCATCAGCCATGTTTGGATGGTGCTTTTTACGTACTACCAGGGCTCACAGCTACACCATATATATATATATATATATATATGTATATATCATCATCATCATCATCGTTTAATGTCCGTTTTCCATGCAAGCATGGGTTGGATGGTTCGACTGGGGTCTGGGAAGCCAGGAGGCTGCACCAGGCTCCAGTCTGATCTGGCAGTATTTCTACAGCTGGATGCCATTCCTAATGCCAACCACTCTGAGAGTGTAGTGGGTGCTTTCTACGTGCTACTGGCACAGGGGTCAGGGCAGGCTGGCAATGCCCCCGATCGGTTGGTGCTTTTTACGTGCCACCAGCATGGAAGCCAGTCAAGGCAGCGTTGGCATCGGCCACGTTCGGATGGTGCTTTTCATGTCCCACCGGCTTGGGTATCACAACTACAATTTCCATTTGATTTTCATTTTGATGTTAATGTACTTGACTCAATAGATCTCCTCAAGCACAGCATGTCACCCTACGATCCAAGGTACATTTGATTGGGCTGGGGCTGGTTATGCAAAACTGGTGTAGGATACAGCTGTGAACTCACTTTATTTCCTAGCTCTTCGCAGTCACAGCATATCTCCACAGGTTTAGGTCTTTCGTCATTGCCTCTGTGAGGCCCAACATTCGAAGGTCATGCTTCACTACCACATCTCATGTCTTCCTGGGTCTACCTCTACCCTGGATTCCTTCAATTGTTTCGGAGTGGTACTTCTTCACACAGCTCTCTGCATCCTTCCGTAGTACATGACTGTACCAGCACAAATGTCTGTCTTGCATGCCACATCTGATACTTCTTATGTCCAACATTTCTCTCGGGGCACTTACACTCTGTCGTGTGTGCACACTGACATTACACATCCAGCGGATCATGCTAGCTTCATTTCTTTCAAGCCTACGCATGTCCTCTGCAGTCACAGCCCATGTTTCACTACCGTGAAGCATGGCAGTTCGCACACATGCATCATACAATCTACCTTTCACTCTGAATGAGAGGCCCTTTGTCAACAGTAGGAGTAGAAGCTTTCTAAACTTTGCCCAGGCTATTCTTATTCTAGTGGTAACACTCTCTGAGCATCCACCTCCACTACTAACTTGGTCACCTAGGTAGCGGAAGCTATCAACTACTTCTAGTTTCTTCCCCTGGAATGTGATGGAATCTGTTTTCTGAGCATCTGTGGTGTTTATTGCTCCTGTGCATTTGAGCATGGTCGATGTCAGTGCCACCTGACTCTCCCCTCTGCTGGTGGCATGTAAAAAGCACCCACTACACTCTCAGAGTAGTTGGCGTTAAGAAGGGCATCCATCTGTAAAAACCTTGCTAGATCAGATTTGAGCCTTGTTCAACCTCCTGGCTTGCTTGTTCTCAGTCAAACTGTCCAACCCATGCCAGCATGGAAAGTGGATGTTAAACGATGATGCTGATGCTGATGATATATATATATATATATTATATATATATATATATATGTATAGAGAGAGAGAGAGAGAGAGAGAGAGAGAGAGAGATAGACAGACAGACAGACAATATAGGTAGTGTGATATCCCAACTGTTTCCTCTGCTTATACCATTACTAGCTGACATACTTGGTAATTCCCAGGAAAGCAGGGCTTATCCTTTGGTTTCGTTCTCATAATTGTTTCGCTAATCCAGTAACAACAAGACAAAGTACATAGCCCTTAAAACAGTTTTTGTGCATTTACAGAGAACACCAAACACAGGATCTTGTTTTTAGGAATTCCCAATAAGTTATGAATACCCAAATTGTGAAGTCAATTATGTAATAACATGAAATTAGTTACCTGATAGTAAAAATTCAAATAAAGTGTCTACAAAAAGGGCTTTAATGTGTTCCCAGAGTATATAGAACTTAAGAGGAAATACTAATAAGGTATGTATATTAAAATTGTGAAGCATCTTATGTAATAACTGCCTAATCAGATATGAGATAACAGTTCAAAGTAAATAACTCTGAAAAGGGCTTTTGTCCGTTTCCAGAGAATATTACCCTCTTTGGCGCTAGTGGTGGTATATTTGTGAATAAGTCCCTAACCGAAATAAGTGGATCTGTTGTTTAGGAAAATACAATTTGCTTGTTTAAGGGTTGTACTGGATAAATTGCAAAAATAACTCTAACAGTTCAAATACTAAGAAATAAGCATGCTCAATTTGATTTATGCCAAATGATTTAAGCAAATGAATGGGTTATTTTCCTTGACTGTTAAAATCTGGGCGAATGAGTTATTTCCCTTGGCTGTTAAAATGAAATATATTAAATATATATAAGCATCCCTTCCAGGGGCCCTATTATCGATTTTTTTCAACAATCTGAGTATGCCATGAGGTTTCCAGACATGAGTTCTACTCACGTGTCAAGTTTCATCAAAATCAATAAAACAATGTAAGAGGAGTTAGCTAACAACTCCACAAACACACTCACAGACAGATCACATTATTTTCCAACTTTCTGTCTTGTTATACAATTACACTGCAAACAATATTTCCAGAGTTTTCAACTCTAATATGTACTTTTTATCTATACAACAACAACAGCAACTACATGCTGGACTGTAATAATAAAATAAGCAGATGTACTTCAAGGGGAAACAGTTGGGATTTTACTCTGGCCACAGTCAAATGACTGAAACAAAAGAGTTAAAGAATATATATGTATATATGAATTTAGGTTAGGTGAAATAAGTTTGTCAGATTTGTCACATATTTCAACTGCTAAAGGCAAATACACTGCAGTTACTGTAGAGAAAAAGTCTCTCTTATGGTAAAAAGGTGTGAAAACACCCCGTACGTTCAGACCAATATTTTGAGTTTTTTAAAACATTGATGTCTGAGATTCCTAACAGATGGTGACACTGAACAAACTGGCTGTTTTCACACCTTTTTACTTTGGTAACTGCAGTGTATTTATCTTTTTGCACTTGAAACATGTGACAAACATATTTCAACTAAACTAAATTCTGCTCATACCTAAACTCTGGTCTGCACCAATGCTTCAATATATATATATATATATATATATATTCGCCATGATAGATCGCTAGCCACTACACATTCTTTATTTTCTCTCCTCGTTTCTTTCTGTGGAAGAGCGTAGGCTCAAAACATTAAAGATTGTTTCACTTCCTGAGTGTTATACTAATACATCTGTTTGTTGTCTACACCACCTGTCTTCGTCTTTTGTTTTTTTGTGAATTCTCTCCCTATATATATATATATATATATATATATATATAGTTGAAATTGATAGAAAAACAAAAAATGAAGACAGGTGTAGGAACAACAAGCAAGTTTATTAGTTTGACGCTCAGAAAAGATGAGAAAGTGATTTACATTTCAAGCCTATGCTCTTTGACAGAAAGGAATAAGAAGAAATAGAGAGAGAATGAAAAAAACGTGTATAGTTCAGCGGTCCAACATAGCAAATGATCGAGAAAAAGAGGTCGAATGAAAAAGAGGTCGAATGAAAAAGAGATAATAATGGTGGTAATAGGGTGATGATCCTGACAAGTCAAGGTGTGCAGGTGTGTGTGTGTGTATGTGAGAATGGTGTGTGTCAGTGTGTAAGTGTCTATGTGTGAATGGGAGCAAGTGTGTTTGATGCGTGTGTGTGTGTTGTATAAAGCAGTTGATGTATGCTATTTCACATGGTGTGTGCACATTTGTATGTGTGTGTGTGAGTTTGTCTTTGACCAAATAGTGTGCGTGTATATAGTGTATGTGGGTGAAAGTTATCTTTCTGTGTGTGTGTGTTGCATGTGTGTATATATTTTCTGTGTTCAGGTATAATGTGCTTGTGTAGGTATGGGAGTGTGGTGTGTGTACTGAGTTAAACAGTTGTATGTATGGTGATGCTATTGAAGATTTTGTGTGTGTGTGTGTGTGTGTATGTGTGTGATGGTGTGTGGTGCGGATGCTGAGAAGTGGTTAGTGCTGGTGTGTGTGTAGGTGAGGGCACTGAGGTGGGCAGTATGCAGGTGTGTAGGTAGAGGGCGGGGGGCAATTGAATGTGGGAGGTGTGTGGGAATCTGTGTGGAGTTGGTGTCAAATGAAGAGAGGAGGTGAGGTTGGTGTCAGATGAAATGCATACATACACACAAAAGTGGTTCTATTAGGAATGGTACCCTGATATTGGTGCATGATGCAGCTCTTGTTTCAGTTTTTGATACAAGGTCAGCAATTTCAGGTGAGAGGTTAGTTGAGTAATCTGTTTATGAAAATCAATGTGCATTTGTATATTTTTAGTGCTGAAAAGCAGTGGGCATCACAATTCTGAAGCCACTTGGCTATTTAGTATAAGACATTGTGCCTTATGTAAATTTGTACCATTTAAATTTTCCTTTTCGATCAAAGAATTTCTCTCTTGCATGGCTGCTTATTTTCAAGGTTGGTGTTTAGCCATTCTTTACATCTAACAATTTGATTGGTATCACAGCTGCAGCTGCTTTGCATGGATTGTGTTTCATCTTGCTTTGCTTTCTTTTTACTATATTTTTCAGTTTACATAATTTGTGTTGGTGATCTGATTCTGAGTGGCTTTTTTTCAAAACTTTACAGATTTTCTTCCTACATTTTTCTTCTTTCTCCTTATTCCAATCTCTCATATACATCCTGCTATGACTTTTCTCTTGCTTTTCTATTTCAAAACCAGAAAGATTTTCAGATGTATATGAAGTGGATTTCCTTAATGCCTTTTCTTTTCTTTTTCTTTCCATAATATAAGACACTGCTTATTCATTTACATTTAAGAAACTTAATTTCTACTTTTAGTAGTTAAATTCTATTCCATGTTGGTTGGAAATGTTCATATATTTAATCTCTTACAGGAAAAAGAAAAAATATCATCAAAGGATTGTGGATTCTTTTAAGATATTAACAAGAAAATAATAAACAATTTCCTCAAAATATAATATCTGTAATTAATATTTCTTTACCTTTCTGTATTTAAGTTGTCATTTAATTTAAGAAATATCAATTATTTTTGAGCAATAGAGGCTCTCACCACAAAATCTAATTCTTTTTTATCATTTGGAGATGGCAGCCTCAGATACTTCTGCATCGAAGGAAGACAGGACAGTTTTTATGAAATATAAAGAGTGTTGTAATTTAAGTTTTGATAAAATATTTTCTGAATCTCAGCAGACAAAGAGAATGATATATAGATGCATGCACAGCTATGTGTTTAAGAAGTTTTCTTTGTGGCTACGTGGTTCTGAGTTCAATCCACTGTGTGGCATCTTGGATATATGTTTTCTATAGCAGCCTTGGGTTAGTCAATACCATGTGAGTGGAATTTGGAATTCGGTTGATGGTAACTATGTTTTTTTTTGTTTTGTGACTTAGCGTTTTAACGAATAGAGGTTGAAATAAGCACTGGGGTTGACGTGATCAACTCCCTTGTAGGTAGTAACCCAGCATGGCCACATTCCAATGAGTGAAACCAGCAAAAAGATATTTGTGAAGAGTTTAATACTTTCTTCTTTTTGGCCTCGAAATGGCTGTCTGCTAGATCAGCCCAGTTGCTCTACAAGGGTTAAAAATATAATTGGAATAAGTATCATGTTCCAAACCTAATTTTTGGTTTCACTTCTTTGTATGTATACTTTTTAAGTGATTTTATGTTGGTGGATATTGTGGCCTTGATTCCAGGGGTTATTGTGACCTTGATTCCAGGATTTATTGTTTTGGCGCATAGGATCACTAACTCATTGAATAGGGTTCTTGGAACTGGTCACTCTTCTTCTCAAATGTACTTATTTACATTTTAATTATTTTTCCATGCTGTCATTACTGGAATAGATCCATTGATTTGGAATTTTATATTAAGATATTTATACATCTTTACAATCCTACAATATTTGTTGCATGTGTAGAATGAATGTGCACCCGTTCCTTTTCTCTAGTCTTTGATGAAGTGTTTCATGTGTCATTTGTCATCAAGTATACCAGATAAGATCTGGTTGAAATATTTTGTCTTTGAAGTAACCCCTCATACTGAAACATTTACTTGGTTTTCTCTCGTCAGTTCTGAGGATAACAGACTCTATCAGAAATGTTTGATTTCATTCTTTTAGCAATGAGTTATTATGTACAGGTATTGATGCATTTTTCGTATAGATTAGATCAAATTAATGCTTACTGAATTAATCTGTATTTAAATATTTATTAACAACTTGTAATCAGAAAGCAGTTGCATGCCCACACACATCATCATCATCTATGAATGTTATGCTACCTCAGCACAAATTGTTGTTATAAAAGTACATCTGTTAAAGATGTGTTGCTTTAGCAATGTTTGTTTGTCCCACTTTTTCTCTCACTACCCATATGGAGAAAGAAAATATAAAACTAATGGAAATTGTTGGCAATTCACCATGGGGAAGGGAGATAATTTCAAAAGAAATGAATTATATTGGTTTCAAATTTTGGCTCAAGGCCAGCAGTTTCAGGGAAGAGGAGTACGTTATGCTGACCCCCAGTACTCAACTGGTACTTATTTTATCAATCCTGAAAGGTTGAAAGATGAAGTTGAGCTCAGTGGAATTTGAACTCAGGTCATAAGGACAAATGAAATGCTGCAAAGTATTTTGCTCGTCATGGTAATAGTTCTGCCAGCTCTCTGTCTTAATGAATTAAGTATTACTAATTTATTTTACTTGCTTAGAGGAAAATTTAATTTTTGTTAGTAGGCAACTGAACATCTGCAAATATGTTTCATTATATGGATGTATGTGATAGAGTAGTAAGGTACAAATCAAATGGTAGTCAATACCCTAAAGCAGGGTGTTAATTTAAATTGGTTGGCCCATTGAGCATTAGCTTAATTAAGCTGACCATATCAGAGATACAGAGATTACTGGATTTGGTTGACTATAACTATGATGTCTACATGACTTTCACAGTAGTTGCCAATGCTTGTTTCAGTCAATCAAATTATATATATATATATATTAGAGAGAGAGAGAGAGCATGAAAAGCAGGATAGGAGAAGAAACTCTTTCAAAAACATTCCTGGCTCTCATATGCAATAAATGACTCATTGAACAAGTGTCTTCTACCATCACATTCAGTCAACAAAATCTGTGTGAATGAAATTTGGTTGATGAAACTGTTGGAGGGACAGTTTCCTTCTTTCTTGGTAGACTTAATCATTACTCTGTTTACCACTATCAACTCCATGATCATTGCCACTGCCACATGACTTTTAGGTGCCTGTAGCAGAGTCTATTCTCTTATAAACATTTTGACCAGCTCTGAGGATAACTTACTCCCACCAGTGATGGAGGTCCTGAAAATTGCCATAGATGCTGCCTTTCCTGCCTGACAAAGCAATTTATATATAAAGTTAAACCAAACATGAAAACACAAAGAGAAAATACAACAACGCAGGACTTGGAACAAGTATAGTGTTATTAGATGCCCAGGAAAGGAAAGAAAGAAGGAGGATATATATATATATATATATATATTGTTGCTATTATGTTAAACTATTGTATGTCCAAATTTGGCCAAATGTGTCTTTCTCAATATTTATTTTCTCTTACAATAGCCTATTCTTTTGTTCAAACTATCATATCTCCAGCTGCTTTGGATGCCAATATATCAAAAATTGTCAAAATGTACTACAGCAGTTTTGCCATGGAAAGACGAAACTAATTTTTTGTTTTCTGAAAAGGCAATGTTTTGGACTTGCATAATAGCAACAATATGTGTGTGTGTGTATATATATATATATATATATATATATATATATACATATATGACTTTGTCTGCTCTATCATCTCATTTATTAGTTTATTGCAATCCTGTAACTCAAGGCTCATGAATTTTAGTATCATTTAGTTAATTACACTTGATTTGTTTTGTTTTTACTCAGTGGTGACAGTTTCTTGAGCCTGTTTTCAAATAATGACTGCAATTACTGATCATTGATTTTAAGCCACCCAAGATACATTAGACTAGATATGTTTTGTTTCAGCTTGTTTGATATCATACTATTTAGCTCATAAGCATGTGATATAGCTGTTTGAGAATGTTATTGCTAGTTTGCAACTCTTCACTTAATTTTAATATTTCAGAAAAGTTTTGGTTGAGTTAACACTAAATGCAGGCTTTGTGGATTTGATCCCTATCCGGTAATTTTGATATTTTAGGACTTATTTTATGTTAAGAATAGATGGTAAGTTTCATTGTCTAGAGGTTATTCCTTGGCTTGTAACCAGCTGTTGTTAATCGTGCTAGACTTAATTAGCTCAATTAGATAGGAGTGGACTATTTCTCAGAAGGTAAGCTATGAGTTTATGTTAATACAAAAGAGTCGATGTCAGAATAATGTTATTTTAATGTTAAGAAATTAAGTTGGGGAATGTATAGTTTAATTTTTCAATTTTCAAATTTCTTTATTGCTATGTATTCCTTACAGCAGGTGATCCCATAAACAAGGAAGAACTGAAGCTGAATAAAAGCTGATGTGAATCCCTTCTCAACTTTCAGAACTAGCATCTTTAACTTTCGATACCACTTTTATGAGATTTTTGTTTGTTTAAGGTTGTTCAATCTCTACCTTATTTGATGTGTTTCAGTGTCATATACCAGATGGTGGCGTTGTTCCTAAGTCCCTATACATGAAAGATGATGATGCTGATAAATCACCTGATGAACCAACCTTTGCTACAGACAGTATCTATCAGACAACACATGTTGTTAAAGATTATCCACATGAGGTAATCCCCATACCTTTTAAAAGATTGTTTTAAACTTTTCTTGTTTTTTTTTTCAATCATCATATGATCTATATAACATGGCATTATATTTTGCTTATATAATTATTTTTATAGTTTTATCCTAATTAGGATTTAGAATATGAAAATTTGTGTTTAATAATGATATTAATGTTACTCTCAGTATGATGAATACATTCTCTAACTGTATTTATTTGTCAGGTTTTAATCCAAGTACCCCAGAAGAACTCAGTTATCACATGGGACTTTGATATCTTGAAAGGTGACATTACTTTCACTGTGTTCCGGTGTATGAAGCAGTTACATGAACCCATTCACACTCACCATGTAACAGGAGCAACGGCAGGTATTGGTTCCGTGCAGTACATTGAGAAATCGATGGCTGTTGGTGCTGAGTTGAGCATTGTTGAGCCCCCTCATATATGTCGTGATGGTGATAGTATACAGGTAAGTGTGATTTTATTTGCACTGTTAGAATATTCTTTTGTCTGTTTCAGTCATTTGACTGCAAGCATGCTGGAACACCAGTTTGAAGGATTTTAGTCGAACAAACCGACCCCAGGACTTACTTTTTAAGCCTAGCACTTATTCTATCAATCATTTTGTTGAACTGCTAAGTTACAGGGATGTAAACACACCAACACTGGTTGTCAAGCGGTGATGGGGGACAAATACAGATAGACAGACAGACACACACACACATATATATGATAGGCTTGTTTCAGTCTACCAAATCCACTCACAAGGCTTTGGTCAGCTGAGGCTATAGTAGAAGATACTTGCCCAAGGTTCCACACAGTGGGACTGAACCTGGAATCATGTGGTTGGGAAGCAAACTTCTTACCCTGTGTTATAAAACACATGTACAAATTTAATATTTATTAATTTTTTTCTTAGGTACAAAATCAATTTTTATGGGTATCTTGTTTTTATATATTAACCACATTATATTACTGGTACATATTTTATCTCATACACATGGTTGAGAACTCATTTTGGAACTGGGTACATCCAAAGGCCTTACACATAGAACATGATGATAACTAGGAATAGGATGGGGGAGAGGATACAGTCACGTTACACATCAGATTCTACTGTGAGCCATTCAGAGAATATCTTCATTAATGATCACAGTGCATTTAAAATGGTTACAAAACCAGACTTCTTGACTGACAGTATTCTCAAGAATTCCATATGGCTACAAGATTTTCCGGTCAAGTTTGGCTGAAGTTTTTGAAATTATATTACACATTGTAGTAGGGTCATAATAACCATTTAAACATGCAGATACTATTGTTTTTAACCCTTCTTTTACTTTGTAATTGTATCAAAACCTTTTGTCATGCATTTGTAATCTGCTTCATTGGTAGTCTATTCCATTCTGTTGTATCTCACATATTTACAATGATGGTTCTACATACTGGCTGTATAGAAAATAGTTTGCTGTCATAGTTATACTTTTCTTTCAGGGATCCATAGTAACAGGTCAACCTGGAAGTTATATCTTACAGTGGAAACATTTTGATTCAGCTAAACCTTCATTTGACTTCCCGCTCTCTTCACACAAGTCCAAAGTCATGTATTATACTGAACTGCTGAAGTCAGAAGCTTTCAAGTAAGTGCTTACTGTCTAGATCTTCTTCTGTATTTTATTACATCCCATTACAGTCTGAGTTTTAATTATACCTGGATTGAATTGCCTTTCATTCTTCTGAATTCTATAAACTATAAGTACCATTTAAATACTGGGGTCAATGTATTTGGCTATTGCTCACTGGAGGAATAATTTGTTGCTCAATTTGATACTCCATATGGCCTTAGGTGCCTTTAAGGAGTCCACTCTGTTGCAAGTAAGATAACTTATGAACAATGGTTTCTTTTTTCCTTTCCCACCAGTCTGTTTCAGAGGCTCTGAAAAAAGCTATGAGCATGTTCTTCTTTCATAGCCATACCAACACACACACACATCATTATCATCATTTAACATCCCTTTTTTTTATGCTGGCCTAAGTTTGATGGTTTGACAAGAACAGACGAGCCTGAGAGTTCTACCAGGTTCTATGTCTGCTTTGGCATGGTTTCTACAGTTGGATGCCCTTCCTAATATCAACTGCTTAACAGAGTATACTGGTGCTTTTTTATATGGGGCTAGCACCAGTGAGGTCCCCAAGTACCCTCAAGATAAGACCCTTCAACTGAGCTGGGTATAGACTGGAGGAATAAGAAACTATAATAGAGGGAGAGGGGCAGGTATCTTGCTGGAGAGGTGAATACATGGCTTGCCCACCTGGAAACTGAAAGAGAGAAAGGAAGAGGTGAGGTTTTGGTATGTGAATATGAAACAGAATAAGATAACCCACTTGTGTTTTCTCTGGGATCTCCTTTCTTCTCTTCCTAGTCACTCCTGGACTTTGCTCTTGTATCAAATGAAGGGCTATGTCTGAAAAATTATAACTTTTATTTCTTCCCTGAGTATCAACCTAATAATATTAATTGTGAATGTCTTTTGTACTTTTGTTTTTTGTATTTACTTTGTTACATATATCTGTGTGTGTATGTGTGTGTGTGTGTGTGTGGAGAGAGTAAGGGATAGAGAGACGGGGAGAAAGAGCATATTAGCAGAATGAGTAGTGTGATGGATGTTCCAGGCCTCTGTGTCCTGATAGCAATGCTTGTAATGACACTGGTGTCAAGTTGTAGTGGCCCTAAAGCACACAGCCATTGTCTTGGAAAATATTGATGGTGTTGAGAGGGGAGATTTGCATGGATGAGTATCTCTCAGTCTTCCACAAAATTTTGTCAATGGTCTGTGCATATAGATGCAGATACAGCTTTAATCCTGATTGACAGAGGTCAGCTCCTGAAAGAGAAAAGGAAATTGGGAGAAGTGAAGAAGAAAGAAAGAGAGAGAGAAGAAATAGAAAGACAGAGAGAGAGAGAGAGCAAAGAACAAATGAAAAGAGGGAGGGGAGAGAGAGAGAGCAAAGAACAAATGGAAAGAGAGAAAGAGAGAGCAAAAACAAGACAACAGAAAGAGTAAGAGTGCAAAAGTAAGGCAGAAAGAGACAAAGAAAGAGAGAGCAATGAAGAGTAAAACAAGAGAGAGAGAGAGAGAGAGAGAGAGATAAAACATAGATGAGACAGAAAGTGATTGGGAGAGAAAGCAGAGAAGAGACAAAGAGAGGAGAGAGCAAAAATGGAGTCAGAAATAAATTTGTTGGTTTTTTTTTTCATTATAAACATATTTGTTTATAAATTTGTTTGTTTATTTATTTATTTTCAGGGGCTCCATGAGCAGCCTTCAATCCTTTCAAAGTAGCATTTCTTCTCTGAGCATTGGAACTAATCAGAGCAGCCAATCGGGCCTGAGTAGCTGTCCGTCCAGGTGATTTCAGTGGTCATCTCATCTGTGCATGATGTTGTCTCCGATTTACTGCCCGTCTCCACCTATACAATATTGGTTGATGTGTTCCCTCAGTCTGCTGCCTTCAGTTGTTGTTGTTGCTGTTGTTGTTGTTGTGTTGTAGTATTACTAATGGTTGTCATTGTTCTTAGTGTAAATAACAGACTGAGAAACATATATACGCACACACCACATACAATGGTACTTCACACATATATAAGTATATGTCCATGAATATGTTTATGTGTAATCGTCTATAATATATCTATAATCTTGTGTAACATATATATATATACACACTCACATACAAATATATATAACATGCATATGTATACACTATACAGATATATATACTATACAGATATATATTTATACACATAGACACACACACACTTAAACATATACAGTCCCTTTATTTTCTTAATGTTTCACATAAATTATCAATTCCAGATGAGAACTTTGTATATTTATTATAAAATGGAGGGAAAGATCTGTTGCATATTCTATATTGGGAGAGAATATAGTTAGGTGTAAGTTTGCACTTAAGCTTACCATTCTGGAATATACAATGAACTAAGTAACATAATGTATTGAAGTATCAAGTGAATGCTTGTAACTAAAAAGAAAGCCAAAGGGTTTTATTTCCAATAAAATGTTCAATATTAGTCAGATTATGTTATACTGTATAATACATTGATAAAACACATACCAGAAATGTTTATGGGTAGAGATTTAGTTGACAGTGTACTTTTCTTTTCAAAGAATGTTCCGGTGCTAAGAAAAAAAAATATCTTATTTACCAAATAGTGTGAGGAATTCTTGTGCAACTAATTCATAGAATTGTTTTATGTTTAACTTTGAACTACTTTACACACTTTTTAAAAATCTCTTTGAAAAATCCTGAATATCCCAATATTCTTGCTGCTGAAAATCTGGTATTTTGTGGTGATCACTGCATGGTACTAACTGTGTGTCAGCAAATCAAATCTATAAAATGTTTGGAACTGCTTCATTTATGGGTCTGATAGTGTTTTTTAAAGGCATGAATATCATCATTTCTCACATTTCTTTCCATAGAACTTAATATTTATCAAATAGTGGACTTTTGATTTTGTGGTATAGAAATATTTTAAGGCTGCTGATTTTTGCTTTCCTTGACAAGAACATTTTGCTGTATGATTTTATCTTGGTTCAATCCTAGTTTCAGATATTTCTGTTAATTTTTCTTCATTTGTTTTTAAACATTTTTAAGGAGTTCAGTTATTTTTAATTTTGGGGTAAATTTCTTTTGATTTATTGTTTGTTTGTTTGTTGATTTTAAAGAATTTAATTTAAAAATAATATGCTCTTGATTTTATTTGGTACCTTATCATCAGTGTTTAATTTTAAAAATTTATATTCAATTAAAATGTATTTTTTATAGAAGGTTGAGGATTTTTTTTATAAACTAAAAGATTTTTGTTATAAAAGTGGTTACTTATTTATGGAAGGAATTGGGAATTATTCTCAAAGACATTCAAAAATACATAAACTGAAAGAGTGGAACCCAAAGTGTCCTTGTTACCTATCTCTGTTTATTCCATTGTCTTAAACTTAACATCTATTCCCCCTTATTGCATTCTCTTCTTCCCTTATTATTCACTAATTAATTTTTTTCTTCATTTTTCACTACCTTCAATCCATTTATTCAGCATTATCAGTAAACACTTTAGGTCTCTGATGAAGAATTATGCCCAAATTCCTTTTCCATGTGGCAAAATAATGTATTCCAATTTCAAACTTGTCATCTATTCTTTTATCTCTTATTTACATCCCTTCCAAAACTCTTCTACCTTCCACTAGCTAACTATCTCTTGTCCTTCGTTGAGAACATCTATTTCCATCTAATTTCTCTTTGAATTCTTTCTCTTCTGTAATTCCAATGGACACAAGTCCACTTAGCTCTCATGCTCCTCCTACACTATCGACACAGAACCAGAATTATTTCCCATTCATAACTATTTGTACCAGTTAGTTTCCCTACCACAAAACCCTACCTTTGATTGATGCACTAACTCTTTAAACAATCTTGTAGTCTTCCTCACATCCAATTATCACATCTTCTGCTCTCATTGGATTGTTTCATCATTACCTAATCAAAGTAACCCACCTCACATAATCCTACCAGTCAGGAAACACTATCCCACCAGCCCCCTGATATTGAAAAATAGATAAAGAACATTTACTGTCAAGGATAATCTGGGAAGAACTGGAAGAACTTCAGTCAGTTAGCTGATTGGATTTTTTTTCAGTTCTTCACTTATTACTCTTGGCAGTAAATATTCTTCACCTGTGACTCTTCAAGACAGCTAAACAGAAACTAACACTTTTCCATGAAGTTTGTTTCTCCATCTCTCTCACACAACCAAAGCTCACAACTCCTCAGCCCTTAACCCTTTTGTTACCATATTTCTGTTGAGATGCTCTGTGTTTCTTCCAATTATTTTAAATATAACAAAGAATTTAGTAAAATAACATCGTTATCATTAAGCAAGTGTTAGGAACATAAATTGTGACTAAGGTTTGGTGGAAGATTTTAATTCAAAACTTATGAAAACAAGACATTTGTGCTAAAGAGCCAGAGCCGGTTTCAGCCAGGTTGGTAACGAAAGGGTTAAGTGGTCCATACTCTGCTGCTTCATAAATGTTTGGCAAAGAATACTGCCTACAATGAAGGAGGCAGTCACCATTATCATTTGGGATAGCCATCAGGAAAGCAAAGGCATCGGCTAGTGGCCCTAAGCACAACTATATTATTTGTGTTGATCACTGAAACTGAAAAACAAGCAATACTCATAGGTGCTTCCTTATTTTTGACTGTTTCTTTCTGTAAATTTCAAATCATGTTTTATAAAAAAAAAAAGAAAAGAAAAGAACATATACCAATTCTTCAAGAAAATGCCCACTCCTTTTTATCACAGCTAATTGCATCAGTAGGTTACAAATGATCAGACTGAGAAGAACACCTACTGAATGAAAAAGTGAAGGTTTCGATTCTGCTAGTAGCATTAGTAGTACTATTCCAAATCCTTGGTGAATTACTTAACTTACTATGGTTGGAGCTATGTCACTGTAAATACATATCAGGAGGAATGGCTCACCACTTTTATCGGCAGGGACCTAGTATAACTAATAAATGTTTTGGTAATTAGTAGTTCAAAGGAACAGAATGTAATAGACATTGTACGTAACAAACTTGTGATAAAACATTGTGATCAAATTAGGTTCAACTAACAGCCCCTCTCTTACACATCAAACCTTCAACTGTTTCCCTTTAATACTCTGTACTTTTTCCACTCTATGTTGATACAATCACAAGAATTGAATGAGTAAGTGTGATACAATATTCCCTCTTAAATTTCTTGTGTCTATTAAATCTGAACTCTCTTCAGTTTTAGACATGTTGCAGAATTCTGTGTTATGTTACAGTGTCCTTTGATTGTTGTATTTATCTGGTGTAATAAAGGTGGTTTATATGGAGAGGAACCGTTTTAAATGCTTTATATCTGTAATAGAGTTATTTCATACTTTTAAGTACAAATCCTGCTTGGCAGTCACTTCATTTAACTTTCTGCTCCTCCCCTCAGGACAATAAAATAGTACCAGTAATATACTGATGTTGATTTTGTCAAGTATATCCTCTCCCCTCCTTTTACAAATACTGCTCTACACCTAGTCAAATACAAAATATTACACTATTTGGGTCTTTTAAAAAGATCATCATGTATATGAAGAATGCATTAAATGTATCTCATTTTTACTATATATATATATATATATATATATATATATATATATATATATATATATATTATTATTATTATTATTATTATTATTATCATTATTATTATCATCATCATCATTATGATTATTATTATCATCATCATAATAATAATATACATCATGTATCTCAGAATGGTAACAATGTGCTCTTAGAACAAGGACACATTAAACTCATATCTCTGTCAGCTGAGCTGAAAACAGGTACCATTCCTATGTCTTGTCTGAACAATATGTACCAAAATTTTGTAGGGAACATCTCCCATTTGATCATGCGAGATGGATTTAAACAAATAATAAAGAAATCTAGAAATGAATAGTTATATTTTAAAATCTTGGATCCAGAAATTATATTTTATTTTTAATCCCAACAAATTTTATTTTTTGTTTGCTTAATATTGAAATTGAGACTTGTAGTTTTTTTTTTAATAACCCCTGTCCTTCATTCAATGAAATAATAATGTTACCATAAAAGTTCAATGAATAAAATTAAAAATTAAAACTCAATCTTCCTTTGTTTATCTAAACCTTTTTTTAACAACTGATTTTTTTTCTTAAGAAAAACACTTCCCTCAAATTAAATAATATATTTATTAAAAGAACTCTGTTAAATAGGCAAATTAATTAATTTTCAAAAGTCAGATAAGGACTTTAATAAAATATTAATAATAATTCCAAAATTAATTTTATTTTATTTTGCTGAGGGAAAAAATGTTAAAACAAATTGATATGAATTTATTATTCAGTTTGCTTATTGTGGCTATTGTTTAATAGAATAATAAACAAAAGTAAGCAAACTGAATGCTGCTATAGTATGTTGTCATTAACAGATATGTTTGCCAAAATGGTCTCCTTTTCCAGGCCAGAGATCATGTTTTAACTCCTTAGTCTATGTCAATGTGACAATCCTTTTTGCTTCAGATGCTGCTAATGCTAGCTTGTTTGCTTGCTTGATGTTACATGTAGTTGTGTGTTTTATAGTGAAAAATGTAGTGAAAATATCTATGTTATTTCACTGACTTATTAATTTTCAATTTTTAGCATTTAAAAAAAATTATGTCTATAGTCCAATCCTACTGTATGGCATCTTGGGCAAATGTTTTTTACCTTAGCCCTGAGAGTGGATTTGGTAGTAGGAAACAGAAAGAAGCATGTTGTACATATTTGTGTGTGCGTGTATATGTTTGTTTGTGTCTCCTTGTGTTGACATCACCTAATAGTTATGAATGAATGACACTGTCAGACAAGCAGTGTCCCTAGTTTCCAGTCTTCTGTGAAAATATGCCTTACTTTGCTTGGAAACAATTGAGGATTGGTGACAGGACGGTCATGCAGCCATAGAAAATTTGCCTCAGTGAATTCCATCTGACCCATACAAGCATGAAGAAGTGTACATTAAACCAATGATGATGATAATACATGGAAAAAAATTTAAAAAAAGAAACATGCAGGAAGTATATAATTTAGGAAGGATATGGTACCACTACCATGATGATGATGATGATAATAGTGGCAGTGATAATATTTATGATGTATTTTATCTTTGTATTGAACATAACCGAATCCATTCGATATCTCTAGTGTAGACTATCTTTTTGACATATGACATTACCTGTAAAGTGTTATCACCATTGCTCCCGATGTCGTCAAAACCACTACTACTGCATTATCGTCATCACCACCATCTATTGTCCAACTAAATTATAAGTCATGAAGTATAACCCTTTAGCATTGAAACAAGCCAGATCCAGCCCAAGTATTCTCCCTGTCTTATGTTCAAACTGGCCAGACCCAGCCTCTCTCACTTATGCTGCAATGTAATTCTAAAAATAAACATTCACAACATCAAAATCTCAAAGCTATGAGATAACGCACAATTAATTCAAAAGGGTAATCCGAATGCTATAGGGTTAATGGAACTTATCTGTAAACTAGAATCCATATAGCCGAGCAAGATGAGAGCAGTGGTATTCAATCATACGTAATTCATTAAAATGATAATAATGAAATTATTGTATACAGTGCTCAGGTGCACCACAACTTGTTAGACAGTGCATATAAAGCACATGCAGTAATGTGCAAATGTCTGGAAAGCGAACAATGCATGAGTCAGATACATGCTTGTGTGTGTATGGAGGGGAGAAAATCAGGTGTAGTGTTGGCGAATCTCAGAAAGCATGGAAGTTTTGAAGGATGCAGTGCTCCGACAACTAACAACTGATGCCGGCAGTTTGTTCAATGCTTCAGCAACTCTCAGCATGAAAAAATGTTTCCTAAAGTCATGGGAGCTCTGCTGTTTTCTGACTTTGTAAATATGTCCACGGATGTTAGATGGGTGAAGTTTGAAAAGGTGCTCAGAGTTATTGCTTAAAGCACAGAAAATCTGAATTGAAGATGTTCAATTCAAATACTTGTCTGTTGTTCAGGTTTTAGTACATAACAATAATGGAAATTTTCACAAAATAGACTATTTCCTCTCAAAGTTGATAGGTTAGCATTTGAAAGCGCACTCATTTTTGTCCAGCTGACTAACAGACTGATTTGTCCTTTGCTTTGGTATGAATTAGTCAAATAATTAAGAGTTGTTCAATGGGATACAAGACCATACTGAACACTCTAGTGGATTATGGGTGTAGTAGTCTTAGTTTGTTGTCTCATTGGATATGTTGACCTTGGTTACCTAAGAAGAGGCGTTTGCTACAAAACGTTTTAGACAGGAAGTATGACTATTTGTGCTCTGTGAATGTCAGTATTTTGATTTTGTAGAGTGGTTATAGGTGTAGGTTGTAGTGTGGTGTGTGTAAGATGAGCAGAGTTTTGAATAATTTAAAATTAAGTTTATAGCAGAAAGATTGCAAGCCATAATCCATGATGCACATAGTTTAGTGTTTGTAAACTAGTTTGGAATTTTACTAGGTTTTGGTATTTTGTATAAGAAGGTGTTTATGTGTATGATTTAGTTATTTCAGTTTCATTTGTTTTGTATATGACAGTCATCATCATCATCATCATTTAATGTTCTCCTACCATGCTGGCATGTGTTGATGGTTTGACAGGAGCTGGCCAGGTAGGAGCCTGTGCCATGCATCTGTGTCTGGTTTTTAACAGCTGGATGCCCTTCCTAACACCAACCACTCTGTAGGGTGTGCTGAGTGCTTTTTACATGGCACTTCCTCAGGCAAAGTCAGTTTAGTGTGGTTTCAACAGCTGGATACCCTTCCAAATGCCAACCACTTTATAGTGTGGACTGGGAGCTTTTTAAGTGGCACCTGCACTGGTGGGGTCACCAAGTGACTTTGCAAAACAAGGAGTCATGCATTGAACATTTATATTTTGTGTGTGCACTCAAATACTTAAATGTCATGTGTGATTATGAATAATACATTGGAAAATGTGTTTGCAATAGTTATTCTGCAATATCCATATAAAGACTTGGATTTTGTCTTTATATGGATATAGAGTATGTGTAACCACATGCATGTTTTGAGTGTAAAAGGATATGATATGATGGTATCACCAGTGAAAGATACTATGTGTACATCGTTCTACATAAAGGTTGTTATGACAAAAGAAATGAAGAGAGAGAAGAGATTCTTGGAGTTCTATGATGTGAATTCTTAACTGTCAATCTCACTAACTTTTAGAAAACCATATACAACTCACAAGTCAAATACAACTCAGTGTCATTTATTTTTCAAGTGGTACTTAGGTTAGAATGAAATTGTTCTACCAAGGAAGATATACTATCATGAACAAAATCTATCCTGGGTGAGAACTGTCCACCTTCAATGTAAATTAGTTACAAATGACAGCAAAGGCAGAGAGAGGAACTTAGAAAATAAAGGGTGTGCGAAGTGAAAGATGCTTTTGCTAGTATCACTTTCCACATAGCACTGGTAAAAAGTTTAATAAATAGATAGAAAAACATTTTTGGATAGAGAGTAGTCAGTTTTTAAGGGGTAGCCTTCAGCAAGTTATTGACCAGTTTTCTTGTTGGACAGCAGGTCCACTGAGACTGCAGGGAAGATAAATGATAAGCCCAAAAGATATGAAAAATGACAACTTGCAATATGAAGTATGGGCTGTTCTTTAGTTCCAGATAAGCCTTGAAAAGGCAATGATCAAAAGCATTCTAGTTGGACCATTCCAACTTATTTTCAAACAGGGTATCCCTAGTATTATATTATTTAATGCTTTATTGTTTTGTTTTTTAAGACTATAGAGTTGAATTTAAGCTAGTTGCTATTTCTAGCAGGTCAAGCTTTCTCATAGGGGTTCACTCATTGGCTTATGTCATGTGTAGGCAGCTAGGAAAGGAGTGTGTTGGAATCCTGGTAATATTTTAGACAAAAATTTTTTAAAAAACATAAGTTCTGTTCCGTTCTGTGTCAGTGGCACATAAAAGGCACCATTCGAGTGTGATCATTACCAGCATCGCCTTACTGGCACTTGTGCCCTGTGCTAGTAGGGTGTTAAGAGCACCATCCGAGTGTGATCGTTGCCAGAGCGGCTAACTGGCTTCCATGCCGGTGGCATGTAAAAGGCACCATTCGAGCGTGATCGTTACCAGCATCGCCTTAGTGGCCCCTGTGCCGGTGGCACGTGTAAAAACATTCGAGTGAGGTCATTGTCAGTACCGCCTGACTGGCTCCCATGCTGGTGGTACATAAAAGCACCCACTACACTCTCGGAGTGGTTGGCATTAGGAAGGGCATCCAGCTGTAGAAACTTTGCCAGATCAGATTGGAGCCTGTTGCAACCATCTGGTTCACCAGTCCTCAGTCAAATCGTCTAATCCATGCTAGCATGGAAAGCAGACATTAAATGATGATGATGATGATAAGGTACCAACTAAATGTCATTAAGATGAAAGGACAATGGTTTGGTCACATTTACTCATAGTGTCTTATAAAAGGGATCTGGGATAGAAACAAAGAGTATGAATGAGATAGAATGATTGACTTAGTTTATCACCCAGTTTAACACCCATTGAGTAGTTTTAGCAAACATTCAGACCTTTCAGTGTTTGGTCTGAGGATAACTAAATACCTTTATATGTTGCTTCCTACTGCAGCAACATGGTTCTTTCTATTTTATCATCAGTCTCAAGGCCTGTCGATAGGTATGGATGCTGCCCTTCCACTTCTGTTCAGCCTCTCCACTCCTGCCATATATCTTTTGTGTAATCAATAGAATGACTATTAAAGACTAAACAAAAGTTAGTACAGAAAGTATTAATGGGCTTAATAAAACCATGAGGTAATTAAGTAATACTTAGTGGAATACATGAGTTGTTATCCTAATTAGTTAATTTGCAGGTGTTATCTGAGGACCAGCATAACAACATTGTCAACTGCTTCAAAGGTTTGTGTACATAGGAGTGTTTCATTGCATGTACACTAGCCTGTGGTTGTGAAAAATCTAAGAAAACATTCAACTATTAATAAAACTACTTATTTGATCCCTAGGTGTACCACCTGTATATATCTGGCATTTACAAGCAATGTTTAATTTGTATTAACCTCTCTTTCTCTTTTACTCTCTTTTACTTGTTTCATTCATTTGACTGTGGCCATACTGGAGCACCGCCTTTAGTCGAGCAAATCGACCCCAGGACTTATTCTTTGTAAGCCTAGTACTTATTCTATCGGTCTCCTTTGCCGAACCGCTAAGTTACGGGGATGTAAACACACCAGCATCAGTTGTCGAGTGATGTTGGGGGAACAAACACAGACACACAAACATATATACACACACACATATATATATACATATATACGACGGGCTTCTTTCAGTTTCCGTCTACCAAATCCACTCATAAGGCTTTGGTCAGCCCGAGGCTATAGTAGAAGACATTTGCCCAAGGTGCCACGCAGTGGGACTGAACCCAGAACCATGTGGTTGGTAAGCAAGCTACTTACCACACAGCCACTCCAGCACCTATTAGCAAATTGTTCAGATCCTTTCATGTGATATCAGATCCACAGACAATATTTTATTTATAACGACCATATCTAGCTCTTATCTAAACCCTCTACAAGTAAATCCTACACATAATATCTGGACATGTATTTGACTTCAATAATATTTGTATCCTATTTAATTCTCTAGAAATGAAGCATAGCAATTATTTTACTCCAGCAAGTCATATGTAAGCCTGTGCTGTTTCTTGTGATATCTTTAGTGACTCAAATGCTATTTTTACCTTTGTAGTATATTGCAATAAAAAGAAGCATGAATAATTCAGGCTAGTTTTCTGTATCCTTCTTAAAGATCATCATCATCATCATCATTGTTTAACGTCCGCTTTCCATGCTAGCATGAGTTGGACGATTTGACTGAGGGCTGGCGAACCAGATGGCTGCACCAGGTTTCAATCTTGATCTGGCAGAGTTTCTACGGCTGGATGCCCTTCCTAACGCCAACCACTCCGAGAGTGTAGTGGGTGCTTTTACGTGCCACTGGCACGGGGGCCAGTCAGGTGGTACTGGCAACGACCTCGCTAAAATATTATTCATCTAGGTAGGAATTTTAATTTCAAAGTTTGGGCAATCAGTTTAGATACCTTTATAATATTGTATTAGTTGCCTCATAATCTTAGATTCATTACCATCATGTTATATACATTTACTAACTTGATCCATGTCCCTGTAAACCATCACTAATCTCTTTCAATTTTGGTGATTATCATTAAATTTATTAACTTTTAACATTGGTACGAGGCCATAAATTTTGCAGAAGGTGTCGTTGATTAAACTAACTCCAGTGCTTGATTGCCACTTTATTGTCTCTTGAAGGCAAAGTTCATTTCAGCAGGATATCATTAAATATCAATTACCAGAGGGTATGATCCATACCTCCTAGGAGTAAAACTGGAGTCTTTCCCATGATAGAGATTATTTTGAGCCAGTCAGTTAGTTTGATGAAGATTATCACTCTCTATGCTACACTCACAGGATAATTTAAATTACATTCTGGAAACCTATGAAACATTCAGCAATTTAACAGTGCTACTGCTACTTACAAATATTGAACTGTTCTTACCTTGTAGAACCTATTTTCAATAAGTTATACTGAGTCATTTGAGAGTGAAATTTGTTGACCACCTGGCATCAGATGATATGTCTCCTATAACTAAAAGGTAGAAAAACACACCACATCCTTCAGTTAGTTGCCTAATGCCTGATTGACACAGCCATGTATGACTTTGAACCCTTGTGCACAGGAACCAAGTTAACCCTTTTTTTGATAGTGGGGTACTTTCTGGAATTTTCCACATTTCTTACGACATATTATCATCATCATCATCGTTTAACGTCCGCTTTCCATGCTAGCATGGGTTGGACGATTTTGATTGAGGGCTGGCGAACCAGATGGCTGCACCAGGCTGCAATCTTGATATGGCAGAGTTTCTACAGCTGGATGCCCTACCTAACACCAACCACTGAGAGAGTGTAGTGGGTGCTTTTACGTGCCACCGGCACAGGGCCAGTCAGGCGGTACTGGCAACAACCTCGCTCGAATCTTTTACATATGCTACCGGCACAGGTGCCAGTAAGGCGATGCTGGTAACGATCATGCTTGAATGGTGTCTTTTACGTGCCACCAGCACGGAGGCCAGATAGCCGCTCTGGCAATGACATAGTATACACATTATTTTTACTGACCATTAGAAAGAGTTGCAAGAACCGATTTGCATATGATTAGCATATTACATCACCAGCTTGTGGGACAAAAATTTAATCAGTGCAGTGAAGGTTAGTTACCTGTTTGTTTGATACTGGATTAACTTAGACTAACACCTAAACACTGTCTGACCTAGTTGGTATGTAGAAATGAGTTTTCACAAGAAATCCAGCAGTTTCCATAAGAAACAATTGAGAAACACGTACCAATCATTCAACTCTATAACCGTCAAACTATAACTAGTGTTTATTAGTTGGATAGAGATGAAAAACTAAGTTGGTCAAAGTGATGGTTCAGTTGAACAACTGTATGTTCTGAGTAATGTGAATTTGTCTCTCCCCAATCACTACACTAGCTCAGTTCTTGTTGATGATGATAACTACTTTTCCATGCTTGGGTTTGATGGAATTTGTTGAAGCAGAGATTTCTACAGCTGGATGCCCTTCCTGTCACCAATCCTCACCAGTTTTCAAGTAAGGTAATATTTCTCCTTTGTTAGACACATTTTCATGGAAGACTGGAAATGAATTACACTGCTTGTATGACAGTGACATTCACCATTATTATACAATGTCAAGACAAGGAGAGACAATCACACACATTTATATACAAGCTTCCTTCAGTTTCTATCTACCAAATCCACACATATGGCTTTGGTCAACCTGGAACTATAGTAGAAGACATTTGCTCTAAGTGCCATGCAGTGGGATTGAACTTGAATTCATGTAATTGGGAAGCAAATTTCTTAACCTCACAACCACACCTGTACATATATATGTATGTATGTATGCATGCAGAGGGCACATTACCTAGTAGTTAGGGTGTTGCACTCACGGTCATGGGGTCATGGATTCAATTCCTGGACCTGGTGGTGTGTTATGTTCTTGAGCAAAACACTTCATCTCATGTTGCTCTCTTATCACTTTGACATCTGATATATGGTGTACTGAGCACCTGTTTAGTCAACATCAATTTGATGGAAGGTGTGAGCTAACATACAGCACATACATTTGATCACTTTAAACAAATCAATTGTGCAGGTTGTTCAGCAAGAAATTTCAGAACTGTATTTGTCAGACAATGAGAGACTACCATCATCGTCATTGTCATCTACACACACACACACACACACACACACAAACACACACACAGTATATCAAGTACAAAATATAGAGTTTAGCCAGTACATAGTATATGTAGTATCATGTTGTTTGATGTAGCAACAATGTTTTTATAAATAGATTAAACGATCAGATGTTTTAAACGTGTATGTGTGCATGCACATGCATGCATAGTTAATCTAAGTGCTGTATGTAAATGCTCCATGGATGAATGGTTAAGTTTGCCTTACATCTCAGGTTTGATTTCACTACATGGCATATCGAGCCATGTAGCCTTAGTTCAACCAGAACTTTCTAAATGAAATTGTGTAGGCAGAAACAGTGTGGAAGCCAGTTGGATGGTTTGTGTTATTAATTAAAAAAAATACATATTTGTCACACACAATTTCACACTGTCTACTTAAGGCTTTGTTGAAAGTCGAACGCTAAACACAGTAGTTTCACCACTGTGGCATAACTGAATCACTTGAGTATATCTTTTATCTTTTGATTGTTTCAGTAATTAGATTGTAGACATGCTGGGGTACTGCCCTAATTTTAGTTCAACAAATCGATCCAAGTACATATTTTGTGTTTTTTTTTTAAGCCTGGTATTTACTTTATAGGTCTCTTTAGTCAAACTGCTAACACCAACACCAGATGTTAGGTGGTAGTTGGGGACAAACACAGACACAGACACACCACACACACACACATATATATATATATATATGTATACACTGACGACTTTCTAACAGTTTCCATCAACCAAATCCTCTCACAAGATTTTGGTTGACCCGAGGTTATAGTAGAAGACACTTAACCAAGAAACCATGCATTGGGACTGAACCAGGAATCATGTGGTTGGGAAGCAAGCTCTTTACCACACAATCATGCCTGTGTCTATAGTTAGGTTGACTGAACAACTGAAAACTCATGGTGAAAAATTCTAAGATTAATGGTAAATTACTGGTGATCCAGTAATATATTTTGATCACTGCTCAACCATTTCACTTATTCCACATGGTTGCATTATGAAATGGCCCAGATATTTAACTGTTTAACTGATCAGTTCAGTTCATCTAATCCTTAATAGGTCCACAGTTAGCAATGATAGGAATTTATTTCATCAGCTTGTAATACTGATCTTCAGTTCCACAGGCATGAAAACTTACTCATGATACTTTACCTTCGTATACAGGTAGAAATTCTCTCTAATGTCTTTCTTACTATAGATGCCAGAATTGAATGCCGGCTCTGAGGATTTTAGACATCTAGAAAAGTTTAACCCCAGATACAAAACTGACCTATGAAAAATAATTGTTTAGCCCAGGCCAGCTCTGAGCAAGTAGACCTATGATCAATATCTTTTCTCATATATCAAGGAATACAATATCCAATGTGTCCTAACTTTTTCAAAAGGTGTGATTTGAGGAAGATTTGACTAATATTTTTAGCAAGTCAAATGATCATATAGTTTCATTTGTTGGTTTGTCTTTTTCTGCAGGTAGAATTGAACCACAGCCCTATTTTCAAGTAGTTTGCTGCATCTGCTAACAGTGATGAACCATATCAACTATACTTCCTACTAATGGTTACAGGATAAGAGGTTGTGAGTGAAGTACTTTGGCTTTTGACATAATGCAATACTGATGACAATATACAAAACACTCACCTCTTGGCTTTGATTGTCTGATACAAGAATATAAATATCATCATCAACAGCCATTGTCCATGAGTTGGACGGTTTGACTAGAGCTGACAAGCAGGAGAGTTGCACCAGGCTCCTGTCTGATTTGGCATGGTTTCTATAGCTGGATGCCCTTCTAAACGCAACCACTTTAGAGAGTGTACTGGGTGCTTTTACATAGGAGGCTGGCAACGGCCACAGTCAGTTGGTGCTTTTTACGTGCGACTGGCACAGAAGCCAGTCAAGGCGGCGCTGGCATCAGCCACGTTCAGATGGTGCTTTTTACGTCAAACTGGCATGGGTACCACAACTACAATTTCCATTTGATTTTCATTTTGATGTTGATGTACTTGACTCAATAGGTCTGAAGCACAGCAGGTCGCCCTACGATCCAAGGTACTTTTGAATGGGCTGGGGCTGGTTATGCAAAACTGATGTAGGATACAGCTGTGAACTCATTTTATTTGTCGAGTCTTCGCAGTCACAGCATATCTCCAGAGATCTCGGTCTTTCGTCTTTGCCACTGTGAGGCCCAATGTTCAAAGGTCATGCTTGACCACCTCATCCCATGTCTACCTGGGTCTATCTCTACCCCAGATTCCTTCAACTGTTTGGGAGTGGCACTTTTTCATGCATCTCTCCTCATCTATCCGTAGTACATGACCATACCAGTGCAAACGCCTCTCTTGCACGACACACCCTATGCTTCTTATGTCCAACATTTGTCTCAGGGTGCTTACACTCTTTTGTGTGTGCACACTGACATTACACATCTAGCGGATCATGCTAGCTTCATTTCTTTCGAGCCTACGCATGTCCTCTGCAGTCATGGCTCATGTTTCACTACTGTGAAGCATGGCAGTTCGCACACATGCATCGTACAATCTACCTTTCACTCTGAGCGAGAGGCCCTTTGTCACCAGTAGGGGGTAGAAGCTTTCTAAACTTTGCCCAAGCTATTCTTATTCTAGTTGTAACACTCTCTGAGCATCCAACACCACTACTAACTTGGTCACCTAGTTAACGGAAGCTATCAACTACTTCTAGTTTCTGCCCCTGGAGTGTGATGGAATCTGTTTTCTGAGCATCTGTGGAGTTTATTGCCCCTGTGCATCTGCTGCACACAAAAGCTATCTTCCTGGTTAATCTTCCTTTGATGTTGCTGCACCTCTTATGCGTCCATTGCTTACACTGGGTACATCAGGTGACATACTATCCACTCCAATTATGAAGAAGAGAGAAGATGAGAACAATAAACTATCCACAGTCTGTCTACCCTATGTGAAAGGCCTCTCCAAAAAGATACAAAAGATATATGGCCCATATGACATCAGGACAGTATTCAAGAGTAATACAACACTTCGCAAATATCTCCTTTGAGTAAAACTACCAACAGAAGAGAATATGACCAAAGACTGCGTGTACTCCATCCCATGCAGCTGTGGTAGGTTATACAAAGGTGAAACATGCTGCCCCCTCAAAATAAGGGTAGAAGAACATTGCAAAGCTGTGACACAAGGAGATATTGATAAATCGAGTATAGCTGATCATGTATGGAAAAATGGAGACCACCTACCCCTGTGGAATGAAGTTAAAATAATAGACAGAGAACACCACTGGAAAATACGAAAACTAAAAGAAGCAGCTCATATGCTAGGACACAACCAACCCCTAAGCAGACCGAGTGCAGATATGAGCAGCATATGGGAAATGGTATTAAGGAAGGATAGAAAAATATTAGATTTATAAGTCCTAAAATTCACTCTATAATTGCCCACAGGCACATGGTGTAGTGGTTAAGAGCGCGGGCTACTAACCCCAAGATTCCGAGTTCGATTCCAATAATAATAACATTGAAAAATACCTTAGGAATGAAACCCTGGTTCAAGATTTCCCCAAGATACCTGAAGGAGGCTGGAGGGTATATCTGGAAACGTCATGTTAACAACAAATAAGATGAGGACAAATATCCGTCGAATGTAAATAATGTCATACATATTAGTAGCATTGTAACCATAAAAACTTACAGGGATTTATGTCAATCTATCTGTAATTTTTTATGTTTCCACTTCAAACTTTGCTCCATTTTCTTTTCTCTACTCACTTTTCTGCATTAAACTGACTCAATTATTTCTTTCTTTCCTCCTCTTTATGTATTTCCTTCATCATTGCAAAATCTACCTCCACATTATTTCCCAATGTCTACTCCATACTCACTGATATCATCCATAAATATTTTTCTCTTTCTCTATCATATGCTCACTCTCTATGATAAAAAAAATATAATGAAATTATTGTATACAGTGCTCAGGTGCACCACAACTTGTCAAAAGTGCATATAAAGCATATGCAGAAATGTACAAATGTCTGGGATGTGAACAGTGTTTGAGTCAGATACATGCTTGCGTGTGTATGGAGGGGAGAAAATCAGGTGTAGTGTTGGCGAATCTTAGGAAGCATGGAAGTTTTGAAGGATGCAGTGCTCCGACAACTAACAACTGATGCCAGCAGTTTGTTCCATGCTTCAGCAACTCTTAGCGTGAGAAAATGTTTCTGAAAGTCATGGAAGCTGTGCTGTTTTCTGACTTTGTAAATATGTCCACGGGTGTTAGACAGATGGAGTTTGAAAAGGTGCTCAGAGTTATTGTTAGTAATATGGTTAATAATTTTATACCTCCTAACTTATCACATTATCTCTTATTCCTCCTCTCTGTCATAAAGCTGTCTTTATTCATTACACTCTCCTCTTTTACTCATATTATTTCTTTCTCTCTTGCTCTTTTCTCCACTTCTCCACATTTTTACTGTCTCGTTTGATTGCTTGTTCCATGACCCTCATTGTTGTTGCTAGTCACTGCTCTTTCTTTGTAGTAGCTGTCTCACTTACATACAATAGTGCATATAGGCCAGTACTATCCTACATGTGCTTGGAAGAGTTAAATCACCCCTAGAATAATATTAATACAAATAAACATAATAGAATTACTAAAAAAAATATTGTCCCAAATTTGTATAGTAAATTAAGAACAAAATATAGAATTTTTTATAGCCATAACCCAACTATTACTTTCTCTCTATAATTTCAGATATTTAAAAATCAATCCTTGTCATTATTGCAATATGTAATCTTATTAGCAGAGTTTTATAAATAGAAAGACTATTATAATTAATATGATCCTTATATATATATGTTATAATCCCAACAACATGAATAGTTTTTCTGACACACTACAAGCCTAATCAGTAATAACACTTTATTTTCTTTTGTAACCTACAAAGTGCAAAATAACTGTAGATTTTCTCTGCTTTCTTCCAGATCTTTGAAATGACATCAGGAAATGGAATTGCCCAGCTGATTTTAGATTTCCAATTTACTCCAAAAGAGACAAGGAAACTTTGTAAATTGTAACAGATGGCTTGGAAATGTCTTTTGTTATAAATTTCCAGACAAAAACTATTACCTTCTGAAATATGCAAATCAAAATGATGAACTGAAAGCATCTTCAAAAGCTTCTATTTGGTGATAGGCAGCCACATTTAAACCAATTCTGTTGTTTGTGCTCATGTACTATTTAGCCTAGCATCAAAAAAGAAAACAAAATCAATGCAGAAAGGACTACATCTGATTTTAAGTTGTTGAAGGTTAATTCTGCTTAATATGTTTATTGTTAATACAGTTGGTGCCATTGAAATACCATCAGTTACCTATATTGGATCGGTGATGCAGGCAGGCTTTAGGTCTTCTGATTAAAGTTTGCTGCTGCTTTGATAGACAATGGCAATACATTATTACAAAACGTATGTATATTCTATACAACAAACAAAAATACACTGTATTTATGTTGTGTGTGTATACATTATGTATATAAAACCATGTATGGATGTTTATAGGTGAATATGAAGGTTAATTCTACGTTTGACATAATTTAATAATAGAGACATATGTAAAGTTACACAACCATTGTAAGATGCTGCGTGTGTGTTTGCATATGTTTATATTTATTTAAAGAATCTCAAGAACATATCACTCAAGAATCTCAACACACTTCAAACCATCTCTAATCCAGATCATTTTATCATACCTCACACCTTAGAAATGGCAACGGCATAATCTCATACTCAGGTAACACACACACATGCATCAACATAATATTAGGAGGCTTCTAATTCAACAGGTTTGGTAAAGCCAATCATTCTCCAAGCTATATCCATAGCAGGATTTGAACAAAATACTTTTAATCAATAGTTGAGATTGTTGATTTCTCACACTTGCCTTCTTCATATTCTGTCATTAAACAAACAAATAAGTAATTCATACTTACCTTTTGAAGCCCAGATACAGTTAAAGGAAAGCTCACGGGAAACTGATAGACATTATTTCCAGAAATGCTGGACAAATAATTCCAAATGCCCAGTCTTCAATGCTAATAGTAAGATGTTACTGCAAGTCAATAAACTACATGTCAGTTATGTCCCCTTTATTTATACAGCTAACCTTACCTTCTCTCTATTGCTTATTTACTGCTAGGACTGGGCCATTTGTGATACTACACGAATCATCAACAATTCAATTGGCAGCCTGAAGTCTTAGCAATTCATGCTGCTACATCTCTTATTTAAACATTTGCATTTAAGAAGATATATATTTATTTACATCTCAAAATAGTATGGTAAATCAAGTCAATTGCTTAATTTTCATAATCAGAAATAACCACTAATAAATATTTTATGTGATTGAAATCATGAGAAGGAAAGAAATGAGAAGAGCTATTTATGCAGTCATCTATATATATATATATATATCTCAAAGGCAAATAAGAACAGATATTACTTCTGTATTCAAATGTGTGTGTGTGCATGTTGGTGTATTTGAAAACCATGTAATATTTGATTGCAGATGATATCAATATTTCTGATAACAGTATTATGCTAGCTAGATTATGATCTGCAATTGTAATATTCATATTTTTCCATACTTCAGCTCATCATATCCTCTATGTACCATCATTACATATCCATTGAATGTTAATGAAAATCATCTTTTATAGAAGTGGAAATATAGTTTTCATATATTTTCTTCCGGAATTGAAATTATCTTGCATATATACAAGAAACTCTGAGGTTGTGAGTACTGGACTACTGACTACATGGTCCCAAGTTCAAACCACATGATAGCCAACATGTGACCCCTGAGAAGGTCACCTAACTGCTGGTTTCAGTCTGCTGACAGACACAATCTAATCACATCAACTCCACAGTTGTAGTGATTAACAGTTGAAAGACATTCTACTGTAAATATAAAGTATACATTTGTATGTAGCAGAGAGAGAGAGAGAGAAAGAGAAAGAGGGAGAGTGTGTGTGGGTGTGTAGTGCAAGAGCTAGTAGCATGTAGAGTGACTGGTAGTGTGGAGTGAAGTGACCAGTAGTGTGCAGTGGACAGTGCTTCTGTGTACAGGTGGGACATCTTTGAATGTGTGGTGATGGATATGTTAGCATACCATATCTAGGCCGTTGGACAATTGTTTAATATATTGTGACAAAGCTGTGGTGACATAGTAGGCAGGCTATTTTAGTATTTTAGTATGTGTTTTTTTTATCCGGTGACAACCAAGCCTTGTATATTCCCTCGCCAAATATATCACTATTTTTGTTGTCATTATCATTAATAATATTAGAGCAATGGCGAAGACTGAGGAAGTAGAACCAGATTTCATGTTTTACTGCATTTAGTTTCATTTCTCTCAGTTCTGAGGCTGACTTGGCCTTTTATTCTCACAGGATTGATAAAATAAGTACCAGTAATATGCTATATCAATTCAACTGACTTTACCCAACCCTTTTTAAAAATTGGCCTTGTACCTAGTCAAAAAAAAAAAAAAAGAAAATCATTATTATTAATTAATTAATATTTGTATGTTTTTTTTTTTCAATTTTTGTTATTTCATTTTAGACATTGTTCCTTGAGTAAAACGGTGATTACTCAAAAGACATATTTCTCAAAATGAAAATATTGTTCACCCTAATTGTATTATTTTCGATAAATTGAGCATTTCATACAAAAGTCTAAAATCTCTTTGCTTTATTTATTTATTTATTTATTTTTTTTACAGTGGTATCACTATTCAGACTCTAAAATTTGTATGGTAGATTGACCATACTTACAAGGTGGTATCAATGAGTATTCAGATTAGTTATGTTTGATAAAAAAAAAAATAGCTTATTTACCAAAGTTTTAACATCATCTCTTTTGAAATATTCACCTAGCACAGCAATACACTGGTCCCTACGTTCCTGCCACTTTTGGAATCTGACCTGGAAGTCGTTTTACACAAGCAAATTGAAGACCTTCAGCAATTCACTCTGGATCTTGGCAATAGTATTAAAATGGCAACCTTTGAGCTGCATTTTCATATTGGGGAAGCGATGGAAGTCCACAGGTGCTAAATCTGGTGAATAGGGTGGGTGTGGAAGCGATACCATGTTGTTTTTGGTGAGAAACTCACGATTGAGGAGAGCTTGATGACAGGGTGTCATGAATCATCCAATTCTTCATGGTCCACAGATCCAATTCTTCATGATCCACTTTTGATGAATGTCTTTCCTCTCACATCAGCAATGTCATTGATTGCTCTTCAATGAGCCTCATGCACAAGCTGATGAATTTTCCTCACATTTCCAGAGTTGATGTTCATGGTAGGTCTTCCAGGGATGGTCTTCTGCTTTTGAAGCACCTATGTCACTCAAAACATTGCCTCATTGCTGTAAGCTTACCAAAGCATGCTCAATGTCTCTGTAGCAGACTTCCCAAGTCTAACACAAAATTTCATGTTGGTTCTTTGTTCCAACTTCCTGACCATGACAAAATCGCTGACTACAGCATACATGTGATCACAAAAACACAAATTTCATAATTTGCAAAGTAAACACATTGATGTCACTTGGCACACTGCCTCATGAGGGTTACTGTCAACTCACACTGTATATCCAACTGTGTGCTATTATCTGTTGGCATGCTACAGAACTAGTCCCGGAACTTTTTGATACCATCTCGTATATTTGCATGTGCATACATCTGAATATTAATTTTATCAGCTGATGAGTATTAGAGGACAAAACTACCGTATACTCACAATGAATGATACTGGAGTCAGAAAAACACTATGAAAAACTTAGGAAAAAGTGGTGAGATGAGATCTAAGAACAAGAACCAGTACCAATATATCCTCCTGCAGATCTGTTCAAACCATGCCAGTACAGAAAACCGATCATTAAAATGAGAATGATGATGATGGATAATCATTTAAAGAGTTGACAATTTGTATTCTATCACTAGAACTGTGCTGTGTCTCTGTTAGCTAAAGAAGATTAATCCTGGATGGAGAGTCCAGTAAGCACCAAAAATTCTCTTTCATGTAATGTTTCTAGAGCAATGGTTTTCGACCAGGGTTCTGCCAGTACAGTCCAGGGGTTCCACAAGAAGTTACAAAACTGCTAAAATCGGCAGTAATTTTTAATTCTCCTGTGCAGATATGTGTGCATAAGACTATTAAATTATTGCACAGGGGTTCCCCGAGCCAGTGGAATGTTTCCTTGGGGTTCCGCTCCAGCAAAAAGTTTGAAAAGCACTGTTCTAGAGTGAGTCAGTTTGATGGTATTTATCCTTCTCAAAGTTCTATGCACAAGTTAACTTGAGGTCTTACAAGCTAGCAAAACACTTGTAAGCAACTTCAATGTAAAACTGACAGCAGTCAGTTATCCCTTCCAATTACCAATTTACTTCATTTGCTTACTATCGTTTATGCTTAAGGTATGAGTTTATATGCATTCATATTCTAATGAATTGATGTTTTTTTAATCTGATATTTAAAACCAGTTTCTGTAGTATTCACTAAATGAGAATAGAGGGGGTCTCAGGTCTCTGGATGTTGAACACCAGTTGAAACAGAATCGTTCAAAGAAAAGATAAATACTTCATGAATCTATATATTCTATCATCACTAAAAAGTTCTCTGCTCTCTACTTATACCAATTTAACACTCGTCTCCTAAAATCCATTAAAAAAAACATTTTTCTTAAACCTATTTTCATTAAAACTTTATCTATCTCGCTCTCTGTTCCTGACCAATGAAATTATTAATGCAAGAATTCAAATTGAACCTTAACTGCACTGCTTTCATTCAGCTATACTTATCCACTAGCATGGAAGAACTTTGAAAGGCAAGGGGCACTATGCCTTCTATATGATTTCATTTTTGAAAACAGTGCTCAGCTTATAAATTTGCTTGGAAAGAGATAGCTACAAGGCTAGGCAGTATTAAATAAAACTGGTTTATTTTGGAGGAGGGAAGTAAAAAGTTGAGAATTGTTCACAAGAAACTAAATAAAAACACAGAAAAGATGAAAAAAACAATGTGTGGAAAAGAAATTCGCACATGAAAGAAAAAGAGAGTCTGTAGAAGGGAGGAGAGAAAAACAGATAGGTGGGAGGTATATGTCTTAGCAGATGCTTTATGGATGTAAGAAAATCTCAGTTCAGCTTTATGTAAGGAAAAAAAACAACTTTTATAACAAATCTTCATATTGCAGGTAATATTTGACAAAAACAGAATTCAATATAATTCTGCAGTCATTCCTTGCCTCTTTCAACAGATGTTTGATCAATGAGAAACATCGCAGTTAACAGGTTTAAATTTTTGATACAAACAAATTATAAAATAAATAAAAGACTTTACATTCCATGACTCAAACAGTGTACAATACATTGTATTTTGAGACAAACCATTCTATAACATGCAGAGCTGGATCAAGCTAATGTATGACCAGTACCATATGTTATAATGAGGACCTAAGTTTAAAACCTAGCAATTTTATTGGAATATATATATATATATATATATATATATATCAAAATAAGCAACAAAAATATCCAGAGGTAATGCAGTACCTTAAAAGGTATGCACCCACTAGATTTGTGATTTCAGCCGAGTCACTTGAGCCCATAGCTGTATCAAAGTTTTCTGGGTTATCAGCTCTTGTCCAAAGTTTGCCCTCAAATTCTATGATAGTTCTAGCTAACAGAATAATATCAATTTTATCCCTAGTTATAAGAGAGGTTTTTAGCAAAAATAAAAGACTTATTGAGAAGAATGGGGGATATACTTGAATAATTACTATTAATGTCAAATTGGATAAAAGAATAATCTTATCAATGGATTTAAACCAATGAATTACCTCATCTTTATCAATCCATAATTTTAGAGTTAGATTGGGAATTATAAGGGGTAGAATATTGTCAAGAATAGACTTGCTAAGCTGACCAATGTCAGACTCATTCGGGCAAATTAGTCTTACAGTAGGGTTATCCTGGAAGTTCTTAAGGTCCTTCAGATTAATCCTATGTTCACTTGGTGTTAGTGGGTCAGTTCAGTCTGCCAAGTTGTATTCCATCATAACTTCCTTGATTTTCAAATTGATATCTAATAGATTCTTTTTTTCATGTTATTTCATATTTAGCATTGAGTTCCTTCATTACAAGTTTCCTATAGGTGGTATAGTCAAGCCTATATAAGTTTCCAGTTTTATCTGCTGGGACCAGAATGCCTGGTTTGTTATGCAATGCCTTTATAAATTCCTTTAGTTTCCTCAGATGTAAGTTTTTTCTAAGTGGGTGTTCCTTGAATTTTACATTCGCTACTAGATCAAACAAGTCTTTTTCAAAATTTTCCAGTGGAGGATTTTTTCTGCTTTTGAATATCTTATAATAATTCTTCCCATGTGTTTCTAGAGTTCCATTTTTCTTTTTAGTATCATGATGGTAAGTAATCAATATTCACAGATACCATTTGATGAGTTATATATTTATACATATTGTACACTTAAATACTAACTATTTCTGGATAATTTCTTTTTCTCCTATTGTGGTAAAAGTTTGGTATATACCCCCAAAGTATTCATAAATTTCTATCCTTTTGTTATAATCTTAATAATCCTTTGAATAACCCTTAACTCTAACTGTATACAATATAGCAACATTCTTTAAAACATTTAACTATAGTACTACATGATAAAACTTCCCTTGTTTCATTGTCAATGGTCTGCTTGTAGGTGACCCCCTTAATTGTCAGCTAACATCTTGTTTTAAGTTTTCCTTTACCAAACCTCATGATATTGCTTCTAATAAATCTTGATTTTTATGACTATACCAACTATGATGTCTGTCTGCTCCCTCAGCCCCACCCCTAACAGATACTGCCCTCTGTTCTCTCAGCCTTAGATAAACAAGGGATTTGATAAACTAGTCTATAAATTAAAACTGATGCCATAAAAACAAAAAAAATCAGTGACAGGCAGAGTCTGCAACAATGTATATCTTCTTGAAAACTTAGTAACTTCTATGCTGGAGTGAGACAGCATGTTCTTCGTCTGTCTCCTTAACTACTTGGAGATTTTAGGCATAATTATACTAATGTGTCCATCTGTTCTAATTTAATTAAATTCTATGTTTTTGTGCAGCTGAAGATTGCTCTGCATTTTAAATTGATATAATGATTGCATTGTTCAATTAAATGGAGTTGCATGAAACGATTGTTCCGCATTACCTCTGGATATCCTTGTTGCTTATTTTGATTTTAATCACCTTACTTTGAACTTGTATAGATAACACCTTACTAAATTCTGGTGCCTCAACTCAAGTACCATATTCATCTGTATATATATATATATATATATATATATATATAAAGATGAATACTTATTCTGTAAATTTTGATTTTGTTTTTGATCAAACCTTAACTGCTACAACATTACCTTAAGTACACATATACAGCATTGTTACTTATGCAACTAAGATGCACAACTCTAATATAAATGCGTTTTATAGTCTAATGTTTAAAATGTGACTATTAAACTTATTATTTGTGTTACAATTTTGTTGAATGGCATAAAATTAAAGTCAAATCTGTACACAATGAAATGTTTCTTACCTGTTTAAAAATACAGATTTGATTAATGGGGATGGTTAGCATGATGGTGAATATAGACATCATAATAATCTGATTCATTCAACTGATTTTATGAGGAAAATAACAATTAAGCTCAATTATTGTATCACAATATAAAAATAAAAAATAACTCAAATCTGTACATTTACAATTGCCTTTTAATTTGACTTCTGTAATGTGTTTAATTTAAAGTTGTTTGGGATCTTGGAAGTATTGTGAGTATTGGATCAACCTAAAACACCCAGTGGTTAATAAAGGCTGAAGGCAGTATAGTACTATAGTAATAAAAGATTTAGTTCTGAATCCTTAAAAAAGTAGGACCTGCAACATGTGCTGCAATTACTACAAGATAAATCCATCACTGATAACATGTCAGTATTTTATTTTTCTCATCAATGAATACATATTTTACAATCTTGGAACCTGCATTTCGCAATCTGGGACATGCATCTCATAATCTGGGATACATATTTCAGAATCTGGGGTATGTGCTCTACAATCTGGGACTCTCATCACACACTCTAGGGCATTCATTTACAACCTAGGATATGCATCTTACAATCAAGGGCATGCATCACACAATAAGGAGCATGAATTGCAATCTGGCATATATGTAACAATCTGGGACATGCATTACACAATTTAGCACATGAGTAACAATCTGAGACATGCATCTCACAATCTAGGGCATGCATTACACAATCTGGCACATGTGGGGCACAATCGGAGGTATATATTTCACATAAATTAGTCATACGCTACAATACAGTATCATATTTCACAGGATGAAATTTCATGATAAAAGTAATGTGATGACATTTATGAAACAACAAAATATTCCAATGACTGTGTAGAACAATCTTTGTTATTGAGTCACTCCAATAGTTAGTAGTTTGCCAAATTTAAAGTAGTCCAATGTTTAAAATGGATTTCTTCAGTGGATTTCATATGAATAAACTTCATTCATTATATAAAAAGGTATTTGATTTTTTTCCCTCATATAAAATCTCTTTTGATTTAATATTAATTAATATAAAGTAATTAATCAGTCAACTATGGACAATGTCTTTATATCTGAAAGTTTCTGTTGTATTCTGTTGCCATATTCTTCACTAGTGTATGTCTCTGGGGCAAGATGGCCAGCTAACTCACTATAGATTTTGTAACATTCAGAGTTGTAGGCAACCTGAAAAGAAAAAAGAAAAAAAAGTCAATGATTAAAACCTCCATTATTGATTTCTTTAAGCAATGACAGATTTATCCTAATTAAATATCGCCCACTTCTTATGACATCAGTACTCACTTCTTTACCCAATCACGACTAAGGAGACTAGTACCCAAGCCATTGGCACATAAAAAGCACCCACTATACTGTTGGAATGGTTGGCATTAGGAAGGACATCCAGCTGTAGATCAAACTGGAACCTGGCATAGCCCTAGAGCTTACCAGTTTCAATCAAACAATTCAACCCATGCCAGCATGGAAAATGGACATTAAATGATGATGATGGCAGTGTGGTTAAAACGTTTGCTTCCCAATCATATGTTTCTGGGTTCATCCCACTGCATGGCACTACAGGCAAGTGATTCATGCAATAATCTTGGATGATTAAAGTTTTGTGAGAGGTTGTAATATGAGGGAGCTGAAAGAAGACCATTGTGTATATACACTTGTGTGTGTGTGTGTGTATGTTTGCTTCTCCTAGTCTTGGGATTAGATGATAGCTGTAAAGAATTATCACTGTCACACAAGCAATGCTATTCAATTACTTTACTGTGAAAACATGTCTGAACATGGGGAAATATTACCTTGCTTGGAAACATGTGAGGATTGTTGAGAGGAAGGTTATCTAGCTCTAAAAAACTGCCCCAACATCTCTCATCTGACCGATGCAAATACAGAAAATTCAATGTTATAATGACAACAATGAGGTACAAATAACTTGACTTCGAATTGCATTACTTGACTCCAGCCTCACCAAATAAGAAAAAAATCTTGGTTGCTAGGATACAATAGTGTGTGTGTGTGTGTGTGTGTGTGCGTGCGCGCGCGCATGTGTAAAATCTTATAATATGAAACCAACCTGAGATTTGATTAATGCTTCAATACATGGTTGATAGTAACTAATTCGGAGATCATATAGTTTAGGCATATCTTCCATTAAGATTGTGTGTAGTTCATAGAACTCTTCTTTGGCTGGCGTCAAGGATTTCTGGCTCTGATAGAATTTTACAAAAAAACAAACAAACAAAAGAACACAAAATAATCACTCATTTAAAAGACAAAGTACATACAGAGTGTATAAAGATAAAAAGAAATTGGCATCTTTGATTAAGGTACAATTGATGTTTGTTAACATAATTGATGAACACTAGCTTAAGACTAGTTGCTAGGTCATCTGGCTAGATATAGCACTTAAAAGGTCCTTGAAATCAGCTTCTGTCTTGCAAGAAGAAAAGACACGCTGGATAATGTAGTGGTGGATAAACCATACATGAAAATAAGACAGAAAGCCTTTGAATCATATGTTTGCTTGATCACAGCTGTCAGGGACTAAACAAACAGCCCAAATGTAGAATTGAAATCTTTTACCTCTCCTGAGGTTCAGAGTCCAATGGCTTTCTAAACAATAGTTTTTTTCTATCTTTTATCCATTTTCTTATGCTGACATGAGAATAATAGTTTTGAAAATGTAGACTTTGTACACTATTGCTTATATAGATAAATTCTTACAGCTATTCTTCCACCAATGAAGTAGAGTGGAATCTGTTAGTTCAATAGGGAGACTAAAGTAAACAGATATCCTTTCAACCATAGATCAGAGTGGAATCTGTTAGTTCAACAGAGAAACAAAGGTAACAGTGAGAGAGAAATATTTAACAGAAACAGAAGGAAGCTATGTAAGATTCATATGCAGTTTATTAACTCTATGACAAATGGGCTCTTCAACCGAAAGTGTTATTTTTTGCAGGTATGACAGTGTGATTAAGAAGCTTGCTCCTTAAATGTGTGGTCCCTGATTCAGTACCATTGTGTGGAACAAGAGTTTTCTGCTATACCCTCAGGCCAACCAGAACCTTGTGAGTGAATTTAGTTGACAGAAACTGAAAGATGCCCAGTGTGTGTGTAAATGGATGTATGATTGCTACTGTTGAGTTTAGAGCTCCACGTACATTATCATCATCCAGTCTTCTTCCAGTATAGTGGTTTAGTTGCTACTATATTTAATAGTATTACTACTTATGATATACAGGGAGTATATGTAGGATAAACTGTGATAAACACAAGTTTATACCATTCGTTCGTATGTTTTTAACAGTATTGAACATATAGGAGAAAATGAGGTTAGGGCTGTGAATATTTGAAACCACTGCTGAGTCGAGATACTTGTATTTCAGATACATTAACTAGATCTTTCCTTCTTCTTCTAGAAGGTCACACCAAGCTAAGCCTAATCGTTAAGCGGGTCTTGGTTTGGATTAATATTCCCTCAGTTCTGGAGCCAGCGGGATTATCCAGAAGTGATGGAAAGAAACCTGATGGTCTTACCCTCAGTCCCTGGGTTAGAGGTAGGTGCCTCTAGCAGAATGACCCATGGTGTTTTCCTTGATAAAACACCATGTGTCATTCATGAGAGAAAAGGAAGACAGTTTGTTGTTACCTTTCTTCAGATATTTTTTTATAAAATGCAAGCTACAAAGAAGTTGACCACACCTGCCTGGGCACTTGGAACATAATGGTCCAGAACAAATACCACAAGGTATTTTGCTCAACACTAACAATTCAGTTAACCTACCAATCTAGACAAGTACTTTATTTTATCAACTCTGGAAAGATGGAAAGCAAAATTAACATTGGTGTGACATGAACTCACAACATAAAGCATTGAAACAAGCTGCAAAGTATTTTCTTCAAGATTAACATTTTTGTCAATTACGTAAAGATATGGTGGTGATTATAATAAAAACATTGCAAAGATAACAAGTGAACAATACCTGATTTAGCTTAACAATATTGTTTCCAGTACGTTCACGTTCTTGGTACTTTTTGACCTTAGCTTCACACCTTTTGTATTCCTGAAGCAAACAGAATCATTAATCAGTGAAAATCATTGATAATGGGGTTTAGATATAAAGAACAAAGTTCACAGATAAGAGATTACTTCAACCAATGGCCTAGTGTAGCCACAGCCCTCTGGACAAAATTAGTGAAAATATAATCCTAATCTTGAATAGGCACAAGTATGGTTGTGGTTGAGAAGTTTGCTTCCCAATCACATGGTTTTGGGTTCAGTCCAACTGTGTGACACCATTGGTCAGCTGGGCTGACCAAAGTCTTGCAAGTGAATTTGGTTGATGGAATCTGAAAGAATCCTAACAATCATATGAAGTCAAAGCAAGGAGACAGTAACACATACACATGCATATATATATATATATATATATATATATATATATTATATATATATATATATATATATGAAAAACTTCTTTCAGTTTCTTTCTACCAATCTATTCACATTTGCCCAAGGTGTCATGCAAAGGGATTGAACCTGAAGACATGTGGTTGGGAAGCAAAAATTTTGCCACATCCACAAGTTGGTAAAAAATATACAGTGAAATTTATAAGTTTTGCTAAGTTTATAAGGAAGGGTGGGGAAAAGAAGAATTTGAAGTCTAGAAACTATCATTTTCTTTCGCAGACAATGAGATAGTGTTGAAACATCAGATTCCTCTTCTTCCTAATTTAACCAAATTCCAGAAGCTATTGATGTTTTAATCAGTAAGACATTGATACGACATAACCAACTGAGTTTTAGGCTTCTGAATGTAAGAAATTTTAGTGTTTTAAAAATATGCTAATCAGTTACTTTATGATACATCTCCTTCTCCAGGTAAGTATTTAGAATCAAAGAGATTCTAAACAGAATAAAACATATAAAAATAAATAACAGTACAAACCTCCAAAGCTTGTTCCCGCTTTTTTTCAGCTGCATGAAGACTGGGGAATATACTACTAAACCTGTAATGACAACAAGCAGTTGTATTGATATTACTGACGCAACAAAATTTTAATGTAATATTTTTCAATAAAATAAATTCATTTTAACCAGGGATGAGCTACCTAGGTAGGCAATTATGAAAATTACTATACATCACTATACATAAAATGCAAAATATTTTATTTTCTTGTAGATAATTTGCCCCTGCTTTTCAATCTCAGTATTTAAGCTACACATAGTACTGCTGTAGTATACATGCTGCGTACACTCCTACAACACTGTTTTCTTTATATGCTACAAAAGTAAAAGTAAATCTGCCTTCAACTCAGGTGTGCATATGTGTTTTGCTTATTCTTTGTGCGTTTAGCTACATAAAGGTCACCAACTGCATACTCGAGTAATTACTGATGGCACATGCCTGATTTTAATGTTGAATATAACTAAAAACCCGACGTCTCGCTTCTGAAATTTTATTGAGAAAATATATGTAAAAAATGTTCAAGAAAAACAAAAACAAAATAAAGCACACTGTTTAAATCTCTTTTACTTGTTTCAGTCATTTGACTGCGGCCATGCTGGAGCACCGCCTTTAATCGAGCAACTCGACCCCGGGACTTATTCTTTTGTAAGTCCACTACTTATTCTATCGGTCTATTTTGCCGAACCGCTAAGTAACGGGGACATAAACACACCAGCATCGGTTGTCAAGCAATGCTAGGAGATAAACACAGACACACAAACACACACACGCATATATATATATATATATATATATACACGACGGGCTTCTTTCAGTTTCCGTCTACCAAATCCACAAATCAGATGATTTTTCTATCATTTAACCACTGTGCATTTAGTCCATGTGGAATTTGTTTTTGCTTAGTTGGAAAAGTGCAACAAGCTCAGTGGTTGAACTTATGTCGTCCAGAATCTTAACTTTTATGTAGTGATCTATGTAGTATACAACAGGTGTTGTCAATCTTTCATCATTGTGACCCAATTCTGTATGGTTGTTTTTAAATATTCAAATAAAAAAAATATAATTTTCCAAGAATCAAATAAAATTAACATTTAATATTTTTGCAGAGGAAATATTCTTGTTTTCATTTGCAGTGAATGTTGTACTGTAGCTCTTATGCCTATCGTTTATCAATAGTATTACTCTTTTACTCGTTTCAGTCATTTGACTGCGGCCATGCTGGAGCACTGCCTTTAGTCGAGCAAATCGACCCCGGACTTATTCTTTGTAAGCCCAGTACTTATTTTATTGGTCTCTTTTGCTGAACTGCTAAGTGACGGGGATGTAAACACACCAGCATCGGTTGTCAAGCAATGCTAGGGGGACAAACACAGACACACAAACACATACATATATATATACATATATATATACGACAGGCTTCTTTCAGTTTCCGTCTACCAAATCCACTCACAAGGCATTGGTCGGCCTGGGGCTATAGCAGAAGACTTGCCAAAGATGCCACGCAGTGGGACTGAACCCGGAACCATGTGGTTGGTTAGCAAGCTACTTACCACACAGCCACTCCTAAACATTTAATGTTTTATAAAATATTTCAAAAAACTTTGCAACATATTCAGGGTTATATTGTAACCCACAAGTTGAGACTTATTACTGTATAAGAAACAGCAATGCATCTTACAAGAGGAAATAGTTTTCATTCAACCACCTTCAGTAAAATCAGGTGAATTTGGCATTACTATCAAGTATTAAGTTTGATATCTCCAGAGTTAACACAAATACCACTAAGATTTTATTGGGTTGTCTGGAAAGTTCGTGCCGATTTATAGTAGTTTACCTTTCGAATTATTTTATGCATACAGAACCATAAAATTATTTTATGCAAAACAACCATAGGTGCAGGAGTGGCTGTGTGGTAGGTAGCTTGTCTACCAACCACATGGTTCTGGGTTCAGTCCCACTGTGTGGCACCTTGGGCAAGTGTCTTCTACTATAGCCTCGGGCCGACCAAAGCCGTGTGAGTGGATTTGGTAGACGGAAACTGAAAGAAGCCCGTCGTATATATGTATATATATATGCATGTGTGTGTGTTTGTGTCTGTGTTTGTCCTCCTAGCATTGCTTGACAACCGATGCTGGTGTGTTTATGTCCCTGTTACTTAGCGGTTCGGCAAAAGAGACCGATAGAATAAGTACTGGGCTTACAAAAGAATAAGTCCCGGGGTCGAGTTGCTCGATTAAAGGCGGTGCTCCAGCATGGCCGCAGTCAAATGACTGAAACAAGTAAAAGAATAAAAGAATAATACAGAATTGGGTCACAATGATGAAAGATTGACAACACCTGTTTTATACTATGAAGATCACTACTTAAAAGTTAAGATTCTGAACAACATAAGTTCAACCACTGAGCTTATTGTACTTTTCCAACTAAGCAAAAACAAATTCCACTTGTACTAAATGATTCAGTGGTTAAATGAGTCTATAAAATAGGATTTGACTACACCTCCATTTAGAGCACAATTTAAGTTATCTTTTCATGGAAGAAGGTTTATGTTCCTATAACCTGTGTTAGTTCTGAAATCCTTTAAAATGGAAGATAAGAAAGTTCATTTTTGGCACTTGATGCTTCGGGAACCAGACAAAAATTGCTGCAGCTCGGCTGGGATGTGTTACCCTACCATCCATATTCACCAGATATTGCTCCTTCAGATTTCCACTTATTCAGGTCTCTGCAGAATAGTCTTAATGGTAAAAATTTCAATTCCTTGGATGATGTAAAAAGATACCTTGATGAATTCTTTGTCATGAAACCACCTCAATTCTGGGAAGAGGGTATTTTGAAGTTAAAGGAAATATGGATATGCATTGTGCAACAAAATGGTTCATATTTGGTTAATTAAAAAATGTAATGGCAAGTATTTATTGACTTTTTTCTTTCCTTTAAAAATCGACATGAACTTTCTGGACAACCCAATATTATAGTTGATACTCTCAACTACAAAATGCTCTATCTAGGCAAAAGATAGCACGAAAAGTATCCCCAAAATACATCAACTTAACAAGATATCAATAAGCTAGTGATAGACAAAACTACTGTATATACTTGCAGAGAAGCCACTTTTTTTTTCCACTAAAAAAACCAGCATCAAAGACTGTCCTCAAATAGCAAAGCTGGCCTTGAGACTGAAATGCACAGTACACATTAATACACACACACACACACCTGTTTTTGTATGTGGCCTTGTGCCAATATTAAAATTCAACATTAGCAAATGCCAGAAACATCAGATTTACAATAATAGACAAGTTGAAGAAAATGTACTTACTTTTTGACGGGTTCCACTAGCGTCTTTTGGATGTTGGAATTCTATCAATGTAAAAAAAAAGAAATTAAAGAATTTTACAAAAGAAAAAATTTTGAAATATTGAAGTCCATATTTTTTCAAATGCATCATTTATTTATTGAATGGCATGATTTAACAAATGTGGTTGCATAGAGATACAAATTCACTCTCTGAACAGAAGCAATCAATGCTTTCTCTCTTTTGCTCTTTCTGTCATATATAATTTACTAACGTTTCACTCTCTAATGAAGGGTTCTGTCCCAAAGTGCCAACCTCACTTCTTGACAGTAAACTAACTACTGACCACAAGCAAGCATATGTGGTTAAGAAGAACAATTTGTAACTATATTGTTCTTGAGTTCGATTATACTGCATAGCAAATTACTGGTCAACCTAAGGCTATGGATTAATCCATAGTCTTAGGTTAACCAATAATTTGTGAGTGGAATTTCTTCACTGAAATTGTGCAGAGCCTATTGCAGCATGGCTGTGTGGTAAGAAGTTGCTTCCTAATTGGGTAAGTGTCTTCAACAGCCATGGGTCACCAAAGATTTGTGAGTGGATCTATTAGACAGGAACTGAAAGGAGCTTGCCGCGCGCGCATGGAATAGACAGGACAAGAGATGACATGAGGAAAAGAAAGTCACTGAAATGGTCACAGAATGCATGATGAAAGAACTCCAACAAATAAACTACTACTAATAATAATAAGGCTAAAGTGAAGATCAAATAAATAATGTGTGTGTTTAACTGGCAAATGATAACCATCCCCAGATATAAGAATATATACATACACACATACATATATGTATGCATATCTATGTGTTTGTCCCTTATCACTGCTTGACGCCCAGTGTTGGTTTGTTTACATCCCCTGTTGTTTAGTGATCCAGCCAAAGAGACTTCTAGAATAAGTACCAGGCTTAAAAATAAAAATAAGTACTGGGGTCAATTTGTTCAACTAAATCCTTCAAGGAGTTCAACATAACCCAGCAGGTCTGCAGTTCAATGACTAAAAGAAGTAGATAGATAGATACATAGACAGACTGATAGACAGATAGATAGATAGATAGATACATAGACAAATATGTTTCTTTATTAGCCACACAGGGCTGCACACAGACGAGACAGATTACAAAGTAGAGCTTTTCTTTTTTTGGGGAGAGAAAAAAAAAAGGTGGGATAGGTTTTCGACCAAAAGGGATCGTAAAAGGGAAAGAAGAAAAAGGAAAAAGAAAAAAAAAACGATCAATAGGGATCGTGTATCACAGTGTCATGATGTAAAGTGTAAAGGGGGAAGCGGATACGGTTTATCCGTGGGAAGAAAAGCCTATGGAAAAGGCCACGGTAACCTCGGTCAATAATGTTACATGTTACCACATTTGTTTGCAAGTAGGTAACCCTCTGTTTTAAATTTTCGGGGTTCATAGGATTATGCTCAAGGTGGGCATTGTAACTTTCATCACAACACCCTTCCTGGCTTTCAACTAGTTTCACTTTATGGAATACTGATATCTACTATTTACCTATACATATTCATAGGCTTGCTTAAATTCCATTGTTTTACTATCTGAAAGGCTGGCATCATCATCATTTAACATCTGTTTTCCATACTGGTATGTGTTAGGCAACAATTTCTCATATTACAGATACTGTGCTGTATCACTAAACAAAGCACTATTAACAACTGATTCACATCCTCATCTAAGGTCACAATAGAGTTACAGTTTACCACTATAAGTAACAGGAGTACAGAGAGTATTGTGTAACTGTGCTGTGCATAGCTGTTAAAATTCAACCATAGAAATAAGTCAGACAAACTATTCCCATGTAAAACTCTTAACAACACTTTAAATTGTACTAAGTAATACTAAACTTATGATTAAAAAAGAAAAGTAAAAAATCCCAACAATTTCTTTACAGAGATCATAAAAACAATTGTTTTTAGGACTTTACAGTTCTGAATTACATTTCCTGTGGCTGTATGAGTAACAAGGTTTTGAAAATACACATATTTTATGAAATACTAAGGTTAATCATTTTATATCTGGATATATCTATTTTGAATATCAACCATACAATCATGAAGCGTGACTTATTTTTATGTTTTCTTCAAGGAGTTATTTGTTAAGTTAAACAGGAGTGACATTTCTTATAGTCAGCTTTGGTACACCCAAATTGAGGAGGTGAGATGACTGCAATAAAAGTAGAATAATCATTTCTACTAAAAGTACAAGGCCTGAAAATTTTTAGGGAAGGGATTAGTTGATTACCTTGACCCCAGTGTTCTACGGATACTTATTTCATCAACCCTAAAGCAAATCTAAATAAAGACAATGGTTTTAGTTTTTGTGACTGAAGAATCTTAGATATTTTTTAATGTCATCTAGAGTAAAAGATATTTACGATTTGAAAAGTTGTTCAAGGTTGAAGTAATTTTTAATGCTGAAGGAAAAATCTAATCTTGGATGTAGTTTAGAAGAATGGGGCATTGTCTATAGAGATGAATAATAATTTGAATTGGTCATTGATGAGGGACTCCGCTTAATGGCTTCATTTCCTTGACATATCAAATATGTACCTCTAAATACAGGAGTCTGTTTGAGTAAATTCTCAACAACCTTAATATGCTAAAAAAAGTATCATCCTCACTGATTGTTCGAGTTAAAATCGTTTTGTCATGTTCTTTAATCCCATACAAACTTTTAGTTTTAGATCATAATAATTCAAATATTAATTAATTACTTACCATTTCTTGCATATGAAGGTTCAATTTAACAATTGAATTATCCCACTCTTCACAGTGATGCATTAATTTTGATTCTGATTTACATAATGTACTGGCCATTAAATCTTGTGTGATTCTCCGTTCACATTTACTCAGACCTGTGAAACAGAAACATATTGTAAGGCTTAAAAAAACTAGTTTAATAAGTAAGTTGCATGGAAAAGAAGCTACATTATTCTTGATGATAGTGATAATGATTTCTCTGGTCTCAAATTACAGAGCAGGATATAACAAGGATACTGACCCAGATATTTGATTAGTACTTATTCAGGAAGGAGAAAACGCAAAGTTGACCCTTGTAGAGATTTGAATTTAGAACATAAAGAACTGTAACTCCATACTGTAAACAATCTTGTTTGCTAGCCGAACCATTTCACCTGTTAGCCATTCTTCATCCATTAATATTCTCTCTATTCACACATTACACTGATTCATTCCCATCGCCACTGGGCCCAATTATCTCTCCTCATTCACTATTCCTGCCTCTTCTTCTCTCCCTGTCAACTGTATCATCATTACTGCTCTGCAATTCTTTCCCCACCCTCCATTCTCTTCTGCATTCCTCTATCTTCCCCAACTCATACATCATTTGTCATGCACCACCACTTGTCTATAATGCCCTACATCTATCCTTCAACTATATACAATCTTTACAGTTGTTGTCCATCTCCCCTCCTCTCCCATTCCTCCAGCCCTTGATCTGTCATGCACTCTGGCAAATTCACACTCACACTCCTAGTTCATCTGCCCTCACTCACTTTAACTTATTTCATACCCTCATGTTCTTCACGGATACCTCATCACCACTATTTATCTCTTTTCAGAATGCTTACTGATCATTCTCACCCTCTCTTCTAAATATGAGTAGCCATGTAGCTACTCCACAACAAGGAACTGCTCTGTTCACCACCTCCTCCTCTCATACTTTCATCCTTCAACCCTTAGCATAAAGTTGAACCCTACCATTTGGGGTTCATAGTCTTGCATGCTACATGGTGACCTCACTAGTGCTGGTAGCATGAGAAAAGATCTCAATACAAACTGTCAAGTGGTTGGTATTAAGAAGGGCATCCAGCCATAGAAACCACACCAGATCAGACAGTAGAGCTCAGAGCAGTCCTTGGAACAATCAGATCCTGTCAAACTGTCCAGCCTATGCCAGCATGTAACATGGACATTAAATGATGATGATTATGTTCATTCAGCCAATTCACTGCCATAATGCTGATGATAATAGACATTGTTCCCCTACCTGCCTAACAAACTATAAACACATCATCATCATCGTTTAACATCCGTTTTCCATGCTAGCATGAGTAATAGAAAAATTCATCAATTTAACTATTCCTAATATTGGATGCAGGGCATAAATGTAAAATATTATAAATACTCACTTGAAGCTGTCTCTGAGCACTTTTTAGAATCCTTGTAAAGTTTCCTACATGTCTCCTCAAGTCTGAAATATAAAAGAAACAGGAGATATTTTATGTTTAAGGAGAGTGATTAAAAAAACTGAACAAAATGTAAAAATGTTAACAATGACATGAATTTTTCTTTTAATCTTACGTCATGGACAAGTTATAGGATGAAAATTTTCATGAGAGATCTTAAGAATCTGTAGTGAATCTTGCATCACCATACCCAAATTTAAATTAACACTGCAACAGAACTTTTCCCATGATGGAACAATGGTTTTTCTGACAGCAGTTTTACATCTTCCAGATGCCTTTAGCTAGGCCGAAATAATGTCTTCGCCACTTGACCCTTTCTAACCTCTTCTATTTCACCAAAAGCTAGAATAGAGATAACAAGACCACCAACTAAATCTATTGTTTTCAATGGTATGTCTATCATTCTGGATTGTTATAAAAGCAAGAATACCCCAAACAAAAATCAGTTAATCACCAGTCGGTGATGACTCAACCAAGTTGGTCACAGACGGTGACGACTCAACAAAGTTGGTCACAGTCGGTGACGACTCAACAAGTTCAGTCAATTCGGTGACGACGAAGTCTGGCAGACCAGCTAGAACTTTGGTCAAAGGGAGAAATGAAGTTTGTTGTCAGACAACACCCAACAATTCTCTCTAGCTCTAATTCTGTTCTCTTACAACATCATTCTATCTCTCTCTGTAATTACTACTACTACTACTACTAAACAATGAAGAGGACACAAACACAAACTTTACTTTGCATGCTTTTGGATTTATCACAACCTGCCCGTCGAAGTATGGTGTTTTTCAATGTAACAGTAAATAAATACTTTCTTAAAACTTCATGCATTGTTCATCTTTCACATCTTACAATTTGCCGTAATAACAACAAAACTTTATCGTTACACCAGCTGACTCAGACAAATCATAATGTTTACTAATAAATTTTAGCCGTTACAAATCTCACTTATGTAAAGATTACAGCTTAGCAATTGGTTAAGTATGCTACTGGCCTGCTAGTTGAACCCCATGGCAAAGGTTGTTTATTAGGACTTTAGTCAGCACTAGTGGTAATCATTTTGGCTGAGATCAGCTCTCAGTGTGTGACAGCGGTTTGGCATATATTTACGTCAACCACTTTAAAGTAAGTACTGTTTATGTATGTAAATTATTATTACTGTGCTGAACGCTGCTATAGTATTACTACAGGAATAAGATCACCCAAAAGTGTAAGTCAAACAATTACGGTATATTGGCTTAAGAAAGCATCAAAAGCTAACCTTGGTATGGTAAATTTGAAAACAGGGTGTAATACATAAAAGAAGTCAGTCTATGCATATATATCTTGTCTTGTAATTACTGTGCGCTACACACACAGCACATCACTTTGGCACATACTCCTTTTTTTTTATTGGCAGAAATGAAGTGGGGAAATGTCCACGTCTCTTGATGATCCAACAAAGGGGAGGAGCCAGACTGTGGATGCCCCTGTGATCAATATGGTGGAATATCTGAAACTTCTATTATTCGTTTCACAAGCAACTTACAGAATTTTAGTCCATCTTCCATACTGTAAGCATTTGCTGTATCAAAAACGAATTTATATATCCACCACATATACTATTTCAGAAATTTGGATACTGACTTCCGTGTTGATGCCAGTTGATCAGAATGTTCGACACCACCCATTGTGTGATTGTATAGCAACACAACAGTTGGTTTCATTACTGGATTTCCAACCCTGTCTCGTTTGCCAGTGTTGGACATGCCAGTAGAATGTGTCATGGACAGCAAACAAATATTTTAATTGTCTCTCAACACCAATGCAACAATGCTATTATCAGTGAAGTGGCACACAGTTTTGTCTTTGCAAAGTTTCACATTGTGAAGTTCAGGTGGCATGTTTTACCTGAAGGTGCACACAGTCCCACAGGCATTTGTTTTCCTTGCCTGCAGCCAAAGAAAGAAGTCAGGACTGGAAAACTAGTTGTCCATATGAATGTTGAATCCTTTATCTAACAACTTGTTATTCAGCAACAAGACAACATTTGTGGATACTGCACTGTCCAATTTATCTTCTCCAGATCCAAGTATAGCCACAGTCTGCATCAGGTGACTGACACACTTTATGAAATTTTATCCTGAAGCAGGCACACTTGATAGGATTGTACTGCTTGAATTTCAGCTGCCACTTGAATTTCCATAGACTTTCATCAGTGGAAATGTCCTGCATGGGTATATAAACAGTGATGAAATTTTCTGCAGTTTTGTCAGAGGTAGAACAAATTTTTTGAAGCCTGTCCTTGATGTTACCAGTGTTGAAATGCAGTTTTTTCAGTAGTGCTAAGAGTCAATCAGGCAGCATTATCTTCTCGTATCAAAGTTGGACATGAAGATGAATGCGAAGCTAGTGTAGCTGGAGTGAAGACAAGCACAAAGCTGGAGTGGATAGACATGAAGGTGAATATGAGGATCATAAATTCAATGAAATTGCTGTAGCTGGACAAAAGGATGACCATAAATCCCATGAAGGACAAGAAGAAACAAGGAATGCACAGGTAGTCAGCACTTGGTAAAAGGGTAGAGTGTAAAGATTCCCTCTGGTCATTAATGACCATGAGATTGCCCCTAGAAAGTTCCCCTCCAAGGAACAAATCAGGGCAAGGTTGTTTTATGGAAGACCAGCAGTTGCCCATGAATACCAGCTGCCCCTCTCTATACCACCAATGTTATCCAAGGGAAAGGCAAAGTCCAATAGAGCTTGGCCCCAGTGACATTACAGCTCAATTCTATAGCTAGAGCAATGTGAAATAAAGTGTCTTGCTCAAGAATACAGCAGACAGCCCGGTCCAGGAATCAAACGCACTACCTCATGATTGTGAGCCTGACACTAACCATTCAGCCATGTACTTTCACAGTCAGCACTTGGTAACAACTTTGAAAAGCCTGTTGGGAAGTGGGTGGGGGTGTTAAATGGAATGTAAACAAATCCTATGGATAGCAAGCATGTCCGGTTATGCTGAACTGGATTTAGTAAATGCACAACTGCTTTGTTCTGAATTAGATAATTTTTCAAAAGAGCTCTGATATTTTTATAAATTATCATAAATGTCCTAACTATAAGGTGTGTCTTATCAATTGTAGCTTCTTAGAAACTGGGAAATATGGTAATTAAAAGAAACTGGTGTGGTAGTGGTTACTATAAATGTATGTGGATCACACTTTCTCTAAATAGAATTGCTGTATAGCAAACTTTTTCTCATGTCGTTTGAGAAACAATTCTGTGAGATGAATTATAATAGGCAAGCATCGAATGGGTCAACCAATCACATCTGATGAAGGTTATCTAAAAGTTCAACAATTTATTATATCAAATACCTGTTGATGTCATACAATTTACACAGCTGACTGTGACTAACCAATATTTTAAACAAACTATGCTGCTACCAATTTAAGTTTCATTTAAAACTTTCATTACCTTTTTGGTAATTAATTGGCAAACATACATCCAACTCACTCTTGAACCTATGAGAAAGCTTCTACATGGTCATTTGACCAGCTAGAAATAATAGCCAAACTTCTTTTGAATTGCAATATATGCTTTCCTTTAAGATTATGCAGCCCTAGATTCACTGTACCTGAAACAAAAAATTTAGGTGAATGGCTTCGATCATTTCTAACAAGACAGTATAACACAGAAAATGCAAGTTGGGAAGCTCAGCCTTTCATTGACACAGCAGAGATTTTCACTATAGACTTGAAAATAAGACAAAGGCCAATCCTAAACAACAACATCAATAACAATTAACTCACTCTTCAAGCTTCTTGCCTTCCTTTTCAAATTCTTTTTCTTCCTGAAAAACAAAAAGGTAAAATATTTGACTTATTTGTAACTGTGAGATAATCAGAAATCTGAACAAAAAAGAAAATGCTGCATGCACACTCACTATCTTGAAACAATATCCAGCTTCATTAGATAATGATTTCTCACATATTAGCAGAGGGCCAGAAATTTATGAGGAGGAGAAAATTGACTTAATTGGCTCACGTGGGACAGACAATGGTGCTAAACTGGGCAACAGATTAACCCTGCCTTTACAGTAACCTCATGCTTTAAAGCAGGTATGCAGGCATGGTCCTAAGGGAGGGTACAAGGTCAGAAAGGAATACAATTCCAAAAGAAAAGGTCACAATAATACCATTTAGGACTCATTTCTTTTCTTGAGGAGCGGGGGTGCATGTACCCCTTAGACCCCACCTCTCCTGGGCATGTCTTGGGTATAGCGACCTTCTTCAAGACATGGCTTATCATGAAGCAGACTGCACAAGTAAAAAATATTCAAGGTAATTTTTTGTTAAGCATGCCTTATGGCTGCAGTTTGCCCATAAACCCTTAAAGGATAGCACATTTGACTTTATCAAATACTTAATTTTTTACAGATACTCATGAATTATTGAAGGAGGACAAATTTCCAATTATTAATCAGCCATTTATGATTTTGAGGCAGACAAAGTAATGTAGCTTACCAAGGAAGACTACAAATATCTGGCACAATGCTTGAAGTTTTAACATTGCAGTCTGAGCTTTATAACGTAACCTTACATATATTGTAACTTTGGCTATAATATCTTGTTTGTTTAATTAACTTGATAAAACTGACCCTCTAAGTCAAGGTTTCCCAGACATTTTGACCTTCATGGAATTCTTGATCTTTCATTAACCCAGACATGCACAAAAAAAATATTCATAATTATAAAAACAGTAATACCGAGAGAAAAAACAACTTTATAACTATAAAGGGTAACATTAGACACATTCAAATAAATAAACAGTTTTTTAAATTAATTAGCTGGCATAATTAATGGAATAGATTTGCTTGATGTGTATAAGCAAGGCCACTTGTATTTGGTTGGAAATTAATGAATTTTAGTCATAAATCATCAGTTTAATCAGTTTCATTGCTTTGTTAAAACAACTCTGTTTGTGTGGCTAAAACCAGTTTCAACATGTAGTGTGAGTAAAAATGGCTCAACTGCTGCACAGAGTAGGGGTATTTGGTAACATAATCAAGATTATCAAGGCGACTTACATTCCACAAAGTAACATTTCTTTTTGGTGTAGAAAGTTGCTTGAATATTCTGTAAATACAAAAATTCAGAAGAAATTAGCTTAATTCCAAAGAGTAGAGAACAGAATAACTTACAATGTTACTAAGATCAGAAATGATAAGAATCTTACAGTGTCCTAAAACACACACACACAAACACATTACAAAGATAGGCTCCAAACTATGTGGTCTCAAGTTCAGTCCCACAGAGCAGCACCTTGGGCAAATGTCTTCTATAGGAGCCCCAGGCTTACCAAAGCCTTCTGGGTGGATTTTGTAGATGAAAGCAAAGAAGCCTGTTGCATACACACATACACACACGTGTGTATGTGTGTATCATTGCCTTGTAAATGAGCATCATCATCATACAAGCAGTGTTGTTTGTAGCTAGTCTTCCATTTAAAACATGTCTGGCTAAGAGAAAATATTGGAAAGAGGTGAGGCCTGGTGGCAGGAAGGCTAGCTGCTTTAGAGAATTTGCCTGAGCAAATTCTGTTTGACCCACACATGCATGAAAAAGTGGGCACTGAATGACAATATATGGTGGTGGATCTCTGTTGGTTGACAATGAAGATTCAGTAGTTTAATCATTAGAATTACCTGCTCCTAATTATTAACTTGTAAGTGACAGAACATTCTGCGCGCGCACACACACACGTTTACCCTTAATGTAATACATGGGTAGAATCAGTATTACACAGTTGCAATAATGTAATACATAAGTAGAACCAGCATGAGATTGTTTGCGATAAGGCTGTACCTTTTGAATTAAAGGTACAGTCTACTTGACAGGGCTCTATGCAGTTTTTGTCTACCCAATTCCACTTACATGGTATAGAGCAGCTTGAAGTTATAGAAAGTGACTTTGTCCAATTTGCCATGTAATGGGATTGAATCTGGGCCCTCTTGGTTGTGAAGCAGATGTCTTAACCATTCAGTCATTCTGCACCAAAAATGTGTGTGTATGTGTTTGCATGCTAACTTTTTATGCTCAAGTAATACCATTGTTCAGAATGTCAATGGTAAACAAAATTTTGGAATTCTAGTTTTACCTTTCCTTACCAGTTTTTTTTGCCTTTTCACTTTTTTTTTTTGTATTTACAAAGTATTATTTTCTTAAACAGTCACAAGACCTTGGGTTTACAGAGCCAATGAGCCTCTATGTCTGTTATGGGCAAATTGTGACTTGCTAGGTGCTCTGAATGGTATGCCTGATGAAAAATTACCTTGAATTTTTTTTAGTAGTGTGGCCTGCCTAGTAATGAACCATGTCTCATGCAGCTCACTTCTCGAAAAATGTTGCTGAGTGGAAATAACAGTTAAGTTTCTCTTGTATAACACATTGTCTTAAATAAGATAAAGGATACATCAAGTAAACTTTTAGCATCCATTGTCCATGTTGGCATGTGTTGAATGGTTTGACCAAGGCTGGAAAGCTGGAAGGCTGCACCAGACTCCAGTCTGATTTGGCATGGTTTCTACCAATGGATCCCCTCCCTAAAGCCAACAACTGAGTGTAATGTGTGCTTTTATATGCTACTGGCATGGGTGCCATTTGTGTGACACCAGTATCTGCCATGACTGTGGTTTTACTTAGTTTGATGGGTCTTTGTCTCAGGCCTGACAACGCCAAAGGTCAGGGTCATTACCACCATGAAGCCCAAGACTCGAAAGGAGCTTTTCATGTGCCACTGGCATCAGCCACTTTGCCTCAGTGAGGCCCAATGCTTGAAAGGTGCTTCTTACATGGCACCAGTATGAGTGCCGGTTACATGACACCAGCATAAGCCACAACTAGTTCACTTGGCGAGATGGGTCTTCCCAAGGACAGCATATTGTCAAAGGTCTTGGTCACTAGTCATTGCCTCTGCGAGGGCCAAAGTTTGAAGATCATGCTTCACCACCTTGTCCCATGTCTTCCTGGGTTTACCGCAATCACAAGATCCAACGACAGTTACAGATCAGCACTTTTTTACACAATGCTGTTGTCTATCTTGTACAACACATCTGATGTCACTTATGCCCAACTTTTCTCTCAAGATGCTTACACTCTGTCAAACATGCACACTGACATTGCACATCCAGCAAAGCATACTGACTTCATTTCTTTCAGGCCTATGCATGTCCTCAGCTGTCACAGCCCATGTTTCACTGCTGTGTAGCTTAGTTTGCACACAGGCATCATACAATCTGCCTTCCACTCTGAGGGAGAGACCCTTTGTTGCCAGCAGAGGTAGGAGCTCCTTGAACTTTGCCCAGCCTAGACTTATTCTTAGAGCTACACTCTCAGAGCATCCACCTCCACAACTAACTTGGTCTCCCAGATAATGGAAGCTATCTACTATCTCTAGCACACCCCACTGGCAGTTGATGGAGTCTATTTTCTGTACATTTTTGGTGTTTATTGTACCTGTGCATCTTCCACACACAAAAGCTGATTTTCCCTGTTAACCTTCCTCAGATATTGCTGCACCTCTAGCTTATACTGGGTACATCTTATGGAGTTTCTACCTATGCTTTTTCTACAGATCAAGCAGAGCTATCTATCTGAAAGGATTTGTGAGTTGTCTGCTCTCCTACTTACTAGGACTTTGGTTTTTGCAAGGTTAACTCTAAGGCCCTTCGATTCTAGACCTTGCCTCCATACTTGAAACTTCTATAGTTCTGGTAGTGACTCAGCTAAAAGAACACGGTTATCAGTGTAGAGGAGCTCCCAGGGGCAGCCTGTCTTAAACTCCTGCTATTGTCTAGACGACTATGATGAACATGAGGGGGCTGAGGACTGATCCTTGGTGAACAGCTACTTGTACCCTAAATCCTTTGCTGTACTCATGGCCAACCCTCACCTTACTGGTAGCATCCCTGTACATGGCTTGTACAGCTCTCACCAACCACTTATCTATTACCTAGGATGGACATGGCTAATCACAGGCCTGCTCAATCACAACTGACAACAGAAACTGTCAAATTTATTAAGCAGTCAAAGAAAAATTTTCTATCATGAATTACATTTTATTTTATTTGTTTATTTCTAAAAATAAATGACACAGCTGAAGCATGATAATTGCAACTATTAAAGCTGGGTTTGCAACCCAATTTTTTTTTCAGCTAGTTCGGTGAAGGTGGGAATTGAGTACAATGATATGATAGATCCTGTATTCAATAAGACTGCCTCAGTCCACCACATTGCAACAGCTGGCTTCAAATAATTTGAAAAATCCAAGCACCATAACCTCAATCAAATACTAGCTTCTAAACATTAAAAACATAGCATACTTATATCTGATTTGGGGAATCCCATGCAATTCTATGAATCATATATAATCATCATGGTAAATGTTCAGTTTGGTTAGATTAAAAAAGTAAATAAAAATTAAGAGACTTCCGCCCATTCGCCACCCAAACCACTCTTTTTAAAAAATTTCTCTTTTTTTTTTCGACACAGCTATGGGGAAGACGAATCTGCAAAAAAAAAACAATTAGCAAAAATCGGCATTTTTAAATTACCTCACCCTACCCCATTTCCTTCATTTTTAATTCTTTTCAGAAACATTTTTTTTTTTCAAAATATGCGGGAAAATACAGACATTATGATTTGCACAAAAATTGCAAAACATTTCTGTAGTTACGGTTAGGGTTTTAAGGTCAGAGTTAGGGTTTTAGGGTTAGTGTTGGAGGAAAAAGTCAAAATTGAAGAATTTGATGGGGAAGGGGGGAATTTAACAATGCCATTTTTGGCAATTTTCTGGCAATTTTCAAAAACGGGGGTTTTGGGGCAAAAATAATTAAAAAGGTAAACAAATTTGAGAGAAAATGGGTGGGGGGGAGGAATTTCCCGAATCAACTAAGAGAGAGGAATCGTGGACTAATCATTCAATTAGGAAAAGCAGGAGACAACATTCTTCAGTGGTTGGCATGGCGTTGACTAATTATGAATTTGTACACCTGTGAAAATTGTAATTTACCATGTGGCCTTACTAAATGAGGTGACGTTACTGATGGATTATGGCACTGCAAGCGTTGTAAAAGAAGCAAATCTGTTCGTTACACTTCACTTTTTGAGAGAAGTCATATTTCACCAGTGTTTATGTTGTGTAAAAAGTAGTGTAAAAAGTTGACTCATTTCCCCCTTAATTTTTATTTGCCTTTTTAATCTAACCAAATTGAATAATTACTTATATATGATTCATAGAATAAATAACCATGCTTTGGTTATTTGCTAGTTATCACTGGCTTTGGCAACGACGACAGTCACTCTCACACTGCCTCTGTCGTTGTTGTCCCCCGTCAACCATAACTGAGAAGAAATTCTAATACAGTAAGGTATAATTTGATGGAGATTTGGCTACTATTTCTCGCAAGTGAAGACACTACGTAGAGGCTCCCTCTTTGGTTTGTCAATATGCTTATTACACGAAGGCGGCGAGCTGGCGGCAGAAACGTAAGCACGCCGGGCAAAATGCTTAGCAGTATTTCGTATGCCGTTACGTTCTGAGTTTAAATTCCGCTGAGGTCAACTTTGCCGTTCATCCTTTTGGGGTCGATCAAATAAGTACCAGTTACGCACTGGGGTCGATGTAATCGACTTAATCCCTTTGTCTGTCCTTGTTTGTCCCCTCTGTGTTTAGCCCTTTGTGGGTAGTAAAGAAACAGGTATTTCGTCTGCCGCTACGTTCTGAGTTCAAATTCCGCCGTGGTCGACTTTGCCTTTCAGCCTTTCGGGGTCGATAAACTAAGTACCAGTTACGCACTGGGGTCGATGTAATCGACTTAATCCCTTTGTCTGTCGTTGTTTGTCTCCTCTATATTTAGCAATAAAGAAATAAGAAACTTTAGCACGCCGGGCGAAATGCTTAGCCGTATTTCGTCTGTCTTTATGTTCTGAGTTCAAATTCCGTCTTTCCTTTCATCCTTTCGAGATCGATAAATTACGTACTAGTAGCGTAGTGGGATCGATCTAATCGACTGGTTCCCTCCCTCAAAATTTCGGGCCTTGTGCCTAGAGTAGAAAAGAATACGCTTATTACACGAACTAGCAAATAACCATGCTTTGGATCCTCCTCACTGGCAACAACGACAGTCACACCCACACTGTCTCTGTCGTTGTCGTCCCGTCAACCATAACTGACCATATGATGTAAAGCATTCCAGCTGTAAGTATTCTATCTCTTCTAAGACGGTAAAGGTATAATTTGATGAAAATTTGGCTACCATTTCTCGCAATTGGAAACACCACATAGAAGCTCACTCTTTGGTTTGTCAATATGCTTATTACACGACCTAGTAATCCCGAAATACATTTAATCTAATTTAATTTTCCCTTTGAAATTTTATCTCCGAAACTGCCGAATGGATTACATGAATGTTTATAAACCGTGAGACCAACTGAAGCGCTTGGTTGCACTGATGCTTTTTTTGTTTTCTTTTTCTTTCTTTTATATATATATATATCGTGTACATACATGTTATATATGTAACAAAATCTGTAGTTAGGAACTATTTTTCACTTTGTTCCTTCTCAACAAACTTTCAGGTACGGTGATGCGCGTGTAGTCGTAAGGGTATAAGTAATTAAAAGGAAGTCATGCTGACATTTCTAGCAGGTCAGACGACCACATCAAAGCATGTAAATTCTACAAACGACATTATTTCCCTTACGTGTACATTACCTTATTGGTTGGTACCAAGCGAAACAACGAATCTTAGCTTACTTAAAAAAACAATTAAAAAGAGGAAATCAATTATATACATTATATAAAAAATGTAGGCCATATTTTAATAATTCAATATATATATATATATTATATTATATTTGTCTATATAACTGGCATATGTATGAAGATATGTAAAATTTACTAATTCATAGTGTCTGCATTTCTGTCCGTCGTCCTGACAAACACAACAGTACAATAATAGTACTTTCACTTACATCTGAATTTCGTGGCGACGCTAACATATTCTTTACTAAAGAGAAATTCGCATAACTTTAGCTGCACATGTGTGTGCGTATTATGAAATGATAAAAAACAGTCGATGTTTAAATCCGTTTATCTCTGTCGATATAGTTTACGGTATATCATTAACTATGTGTATTCACAACTGGTACCCACTAGTAAAATAACCTAACATAAATGCATCTCAGCTGGAATGAAAACAAAAGAGCTTAAGTGCTCTCATCACTTTTGACAAGTGCTAGAATATTTCTGACACACACAGTAACGTTTCGTTTGGGTTAGGGTTAAAATAAGTCAAGATGTGTGAAATTATCTATACACATAATTATAAATCTTTGTATACATCATATACAAATAAAATATACGTTTATAAGTTTTTATTTTGTCAATGAAGCTAATCTTTAATTTTTTTCCTTTTTTTTTCTAAATGCTCAATATACAACATCGATATAATCTTAATGAACGAAAGCCAGTGCATCTCCTACAGGAAACGAGCAAGGAAGAGGAAATTTCGAAATACCTTTTTCCCTTCCGCAAGACAAACCAATTTAGGTTCTAGTATTTAGGTAGGCGTTACAGTATTACGCGTATTTTGCTTTGTTTTCTTTTCTTTTCTTACTTAATGTTCGTACTTAAAGCAGATCGGGGTTTAATGTGAAATGAATATTTATAAAACATATATTGCTATAACATAATTAGTACAGAATAAATAAAATATTTACTTGCTCATTTTCTGGTATTATATTTCCAACCACATCAGTTGACGATGTTAATGGATAGATAACTCTGCTGTCAATGGTTCTGCGAGGTACGTGTACTTATCATCTTTAATTGATATTCCGTGTTACTGTTTCAAGCATCTGGCGAAACCCTAAACGTCACAAAATTCTCCGCTTTTCTTTTTCTTTTCTTCTTTCTATTTTGTCTTTGTCAGAACCAATCAAATGCCTGAAGAAACAAAGAAACAATTCACCGTTACGAACGAAATATAACACACCCAGCCGCACCAAATAGTTTACTTTGTATTTATACTATTGGAGTTAACGAAAAAGAAAACAAAACAAAAACAACTATACATTCTGGATAGGATGGAGCTGGTAGCAACCTATTTCGGTTAAGTTTATTATGTTAAGTTTATTATATTAAGTTTATAACAAAGTGAAGCATTAAAAAGCTAACTTGAAATATTTATGCAGGAAAAGGGGTGGGGGGAATTTTGGAAATACCCGAGGCAATTATGTTTCAGTATTATTATGATCTCATCAGCGAACTTTGTCATTCATATTTCCAGTCGTTAAGTGTAGGGTATCTTCTAGATACTGGAATCGATTTAGTTGATTATATTTCTTGATTCAAACCTATCTGATTAAATCAACAATACGATTTTCACATACACACGGTTGTGTGTGTGTGTGTGTGTGTGTGTGTGTGTGTGTGTGTAAATACGTATGTATACCTATTTCTTTATTACCCACTAGGGGCTAAACACAGAGGGGACAAACAAGGACAGACATAGGTATTAAGTCGATTACATCGACCCCAGCGCGTAACTGGTACTTAATTTATCGACCCCGAAAGGATGAAAGGCAAAGGGTTCGAACGGAACCTACAAAGTCTTGTTACTCTGTTCGTCACCTGGTTCGTATATCAGTAAAGAAACTCGATCAAGTTAGTGGTTTGGGCATGTTTCTTTTTTGGTGGTTGTATGGTCTTCCTATGACTAATTACTTCATAGAGTGGCTGGGTTCATTTTATGATATCACCAGCGCTAAAGAAAATATTTGTAGAGTCCTCTCTAACTTGTCTGAAGGTTCTTTCTCTCTTTCATTTTTTCTTTCATTCATTCTTTCTTTCGTTCTTTCTTCCTGCCTTCTTTTCTGTCTTTTTGCCCAGTTATTATAATAAACAAGTTGCATTTGCTTAGACTTTGGTATACTCTGCTCAGTATAGTTTTTGACATGTTAGCGAGTATGTGTGTGTGTGTGTGTGCGATAGACGTCACCAGGATATCTGTCAAGAGACAAGCAGACAGCCAGCAGTTAACTTGCGCCAGTCAAGCAGCCAACATAGAACTACATATTCAGCATGAACGACCCAACACTTTAGCAGTTGCGGAACGTAAACAGACACGACCGAATGACCAATGCATACACAGACACAAAACATACTGGTTCTACCTCATCACATCAACACAGTATTTCCCCTGTTTATTTTTCTACTTCGCCAACTCGAAGCAATTTGGTAATGTCATGTAGTGAATTTTCTGGTGTATACAACACGTAAATGCAAGTGTTGATTAAATAAGTTATTTAAACCATAATCCGATGCTTTCCCATTGTTTTACTTTGATGTCATCCACATGCCTATTTCATCTGCTGCCTCGACAGCTTTTGCTATACCATCCACTACAGCTGTTATGAAACTAAATTTATATTGTATAAATGATATGTATGTATGTATGTATGCATGCATGGTCGGCGACTAAACTGGTGACCCCATCAAGCTTGCTTGGTGAGGAGGGTGATTGTTGGACACCCTCCAGGACGAAAAATAAGACCTGTCAAATGGGGAAGAGCTCATGAGCAGTCAAAGGCCATCTGACAATATGTATACATGTGTATGTATGCGTGGGGACATGGGAATAGCTGGGTTGGTGTCCAGGAATGTGGTTGGGCCACTGGGAGCAGAAGGCTCCTCTCTTGTTGTCACATGCCTCTAGGAGAGGGACTCTCCAAGAGAAAACCTGTAACATGGACAATATTCAATGATGTTGGCAAGTTCTTCTTTTCGAGTTTATGTTGTCCATGTTCAGAGAGTATGACTGGATTTGTGCAAATCCCTTCTCCACTATAAAAAAAAAAAAAATATCCTCATGCGCAGGCATTGCTTGAAAAAAACGTAAGACCTATCATAAAAATGGCTAGTCGTAGCTTTCGCCAATGTGGGACTTTCGATCAGGTGTTGGCAATACTCAAACACAAGTTTGCAGCCTTCATGTAGGTAGGTAGGTGCAGTATGGCTGAATGTTTAAGGAGTTAGTTTCAAAGCAATGAGGTCTCCATACAATTGCATGGGGTTTTGGGCGAGTGGTATTGTTTATTTGCAACTTTGTCACACAAGGTTCTGCCTAAGTATCACATTAGACGCACACATATGTATGTGTGTATGTCTTTTCCTTCTTTTTGCTTATTAGCATTCTCTCTCGAATAAGAGAATCAGTTTTGAATACAATAACAAAAGCTTCATTACTGCAGTTTGGATATTAATAGCTATAACTGTTACATCTCTATATTTATGAAAGTCTCGTATATTTTTACTATTCCATGTACAGATAGTATTTACAAAGTTCATGCTAGTCATTTTCTTTTTTTACTTGAAAATCCTAGCTAACTCCAAATTGAGGTAGACAGCTCTTTGAAAGGACTTGGAGCAACTATCATACAAGATGGCAAACCTTGCATCGAAAGCCCTTGACAAAACTCAGTCAAACTACCCAAATATCGATCATGAAATGCTAGCTGTGGTATTTGGAATCACCCGTTTCCACACATACCTTTACAGACATCCATTTGAAATCATCACAGGCCACTATCCCTGGAAGTGATTGCAAAAAAAAACCCCGTCTTCAAGTACTACCCCAACTACAAAGGATGCTCCAGAAAATTCAGGGATATGATTCCAAAATCAAATACCGCCCAGGGCATGCCATGACATTGACTGACAATCTCTTTCACCTCTCAATCTGTGAAGACAATGAAAACATTGAGAGTGGATGGGATCGAATTGACTATGGGAGAAACCCACCAATCTGAATTTGACCTTGTCAATTTTTCCATCAACAAACATTACCAATTGCATGAGTTCACCAGCAGAGATTCTACTTTGGTTATACTGATGGAAACAATCACCTATGGGTGGGGAGACAACATCAATAACAATTAAGCTCAATTATTGTATGATGAGTTTAATGTATCAAAGAAGAAAAATAAAACAAAAAATAACTCAAATCTGTCCATTTACAATTGCCTTTTAATTTGACTTCTGTAATTTGTTTAATTTAAAATTGTTTGGGATCTTAGGAGTATGAGTATTGGATCAACCTAAAACACCCAGTGGTTCAAAAAGGCTGAAGGCAGTATAGTACTATAGTAATAAAAGATTTAGTTCTGAATCCTTAAAAAAGTAAGACCTGCAACATGTGTTGCAATTACTACAAGATAAATCCATCGCTGATATAATGATGGTCTTCAGATCATGTCAGCATTTTATTTTTCTCATCAATGAATACATATTTTACAATCTTGGAACCTGCATTTCGCAATCTGGGACATTCATCTCATAATCTAGCAAATGCACAACAATCTGAGATATACATCTCACAATCTAGGGCATGCGTTACAAGATCTGGCACATGTGATAAACAATCTGAGGCATTTATTTCTTATTTCTTTATTGCCCACAAGGGGACAAGCAAGGACAGACAAAGGGATTAAGTCGATTACATGATGCATTCATTTCTACAGTATCATATTTTACAGGATGAAAATTTCATGATAAAAGTAATGTGATGACATTTATGAAACAACAAATGTGTAGAACAATCTTTGTTATTGAGTCACTCCAATAGTTAGTAGTTTGCCAAATTTAAAGTAGTCCAATGTTTAAAATGGATTTCTTCAGTGGATTTCATATGAATAAACTTCATTCATTATATAAAAAGGTATTTGATTTTTTTTTCCCTCATATAAAATCTCTTTTTGATTTAATATTAATTAATATTAAGTAATTAATCAGCCAACTATGGCTAATGCCTTTATATCTGAAAGTTTCTGTTGTATTCTGTTGCCATATTCTTCACTAGTGTATGTCTCTGGGGCAAGATGGCCAGCTAACTCACTATAGATTTTGTAACATTCAGAGTTGTAGGCAGCCTGTAGAAAAAAAAGAAAAAAAAAAAGAGTCAATGATTAAAACCTTCTTTATTGATTTCTTTAAGCAATGACAGATTTATCCTAATTAAATATCCCCAACCTCCTTTAACCTCAGTACTCACTTCTCCAACCAAATCACAACTAAGGAGACTATCTAAACATGACAGAGTAACCTCCACTTGACCATCGCTCTGTAGTCTTCTGTCTCAATAATCTCCATGAGAACACACCACTTACATTGATGCACATACATACACTGGCATATACACACATTAAGACACTTCCTACACACTTAAGGATCAACACTGAAACCAATGAGGGAGCTTCTATGCAGTCAATCAGCTTGCTAGAAACAGTGCTTAATATATTAAAAAAAAGGGAATGGTCATGGTTAGATTGCTTCTTTGATTGGAGGTCAGGTGGATGAGGACTGACATGATGCTGTAAAAAGAATCTACCTCAATGAATTCTGTCTGAGCCATGCAAGCATGGAAAAGTGGACATTAAAACAATGATGATGATGATTTTTCAATTGTTGGCATCATGGGTCAAATGAAACTTCCCTGAGACAGATTTTCTATGGCCAGATACTCTTTCTGTTACCAACCCATACCTATTTTCCAAGTAATACAAATTACAAATATATGCATAATATATATGCTTAACTGGTACCCATGCCATTGGCATATAAAAAGCACCCACTACACTGTTGGAATGGTTGGCGTTAAGAAGGACATCCAGCCATAGAAACCATGCCAAATCAGATTGGAACCTGGCATAGCCCTAGAGCTTACCAGTTTCAGTCAAACCATCCAACCCATGGAAAATGGACGTTAAATAATGATGATGATGATGGCTGTGTGGTTAAGACATTTGCTTCCCAATCATATAGTTCGGCACCTTAGGCAAGTGATTCATATAATAGCCTTGGATGATTAAAGCTTTGTGAGAGGGTGTAATAGGAGGAAATTGAAAGAAGCCCATTATGTATGTTTGTGTGTGTGTGCACGCGTGCATGTGCATGTATGTATGTTTGTTAGTCGTAAAGCATTATCACTGTCATACAATTACTTTTCTGTGAAAACATGTCTGACCATGGGGAAATATTACTTTGTTCAGAAACATGTGAGTGTTGTTGAGAGGAAGGGCATCCAGCACTAAAAAATAGTCTCAACATCTCTCATCTGACCCATTCAAGTATAGAAAAGCACAAACATGGGTACAAGTGTGTGTGTGTGTGTGTTAAAATCTCATAATATGAAACCAACCTGAGATTTGATTAATGCTTCAATACATGGTTGATAGTAACTAATTCGGTGATCATTTAGTTTAGGTATACCTTCCTTTAAGGCTGTGTGTAGTTTATTGAACTCTTCTTTGACTGGCATCAAGGATTTCTGGTGCTGATAGAATTTAACATAAAAAAAAGAACCCAAAAAAAAAACCAAAAAAAAACAGAATAATCACTTGTTTAAAAGACAAAGTATTGGGTCATCGCATAAATAATACAGTTTTTTGCAATTGCATGAACTAAAAGTCAGAGGTAGATGGGATCAACTACCTGCATCGACTTGCTATAAAAGCAGGTAGTAATTTTACTTTGTACTTATTCTTAGTGCAGGTTTTGAAGAGTGCAGTTCAATTTTAACAGTTATTTTTTTCAAAGCTATAATGAAAGTGAGAAAGGAGCATATTTGAAATGTTTTGCTCTATGAGTTCAATAAAGGCAACGATGCAATGGAAAGTGTGAGGAATATTAATGCAGTATATGGGGATCGGACAATAAGTGTAAACCAGTGTCAACGGTGGTTCCAGAAATTCCCAGCTGGAAACTACAGTCTAGAAGACAAGCCTTCTCCTGGAAGATCTGTAGAGCTTGACAATGGCGTCCTGTAAACCCTGGTGGAACAAAATCCCATTATAACTGTTGAAGAACTAGTGCAGAAGCTTGGATTTGGTCATCAACACCTGCGTGCCATTGGAAAAGTCAGAAAATTGGGTCAATGGGTTCATCACAAACTTTCCAAGTCTAATTGCACACAAAGAGTGAATGTGTGCTCTTTTCACGAATGTACCTTTTTTGGACCCTAATAGTAACTGCTGATGAGAAATAGGTTCTCTATAAAAATGTCAAGCACCAAAGACAGTGGGTAGGTAAAGGAGAAACAACGGCACCCCAAGTTAAAGAAGGCCTTCACCTATGTAAGGTAATGTTATCTGTTTGGTGGGATATGAAAGGTGTAGTGACGCCAGGTTTTAGATGCCATGTGCAATGTTTGGTGTCTTCCGGTAGGCCTGCCAGAAGTCCCCTTATGCGCATGCACAGTAATCAGCAGCAGTTAGCTTTTCTCGCTATTCGATCTCTTGGCTCTTGGCGGTCGACAAATTAAGATATGACTCGGCAAGGCTCCGAGCGGAGGTGAACCAGACGTGGTGGGTGGTGAAGACTGTTTCAACCATGGAGATTTAATCCAACTCTGCTGTTTCCTATCCCTGGTTTTCACGCTTCTGATGTCCAGCGATGAAATATCTCCTTCGGTGAAAAAATAAACTATCATTGTTATTTGTTCAGAGATTCATGTTCCTGCCATTTCATTCCTTTCTACAACATTGTAGGGAAATGTGTGAAGCACCCAACAAGTGCAGATATCACACATAGATAGATAACAATCCTACAAAGGTTTAGTCCACTTTGAACTTTTAAACCCAAACCAAACGATAACAAAGGAGATCTATCATAAGCAGCTTGAGCGGCTTAAGTCAGCGTTAGAAGAAAAATGACAATTTTTGGTTTCAAGACAAAAGGTGTTCTTCCATCAGAATAATGCTTGGCCACATACAGAAGGATGACTTTTCAAAGGCTGGAGCAGTTTGAAATGATGCTTCACCTACCATATTTGCCAGACATTGCCCTGTCTGATTATCATTTATTCTGTAGTCTTCAAAATTATTTGGATAGGAAAAATATGAATTCTGTAGATGAGGTCTACTGGAAGAGTATTTTTCATCACGGACAAGTAAATTTTGGAAGAGGGTCTTGCAAGTCAACCAGATAGATGGAAGAGCATTGTAGAAAATGAAGGAGTTTATTTTAGATTAAAAAAGAACTTTGTTTATCTTAATTTTGAAAAATAAAAGAAGCATAAAAATCGCATTATTTACAGGATGACCCAGTATATACAGAGTGTATAAAGATAAAAAAGAAATTGGTATAGTAGCGTACACTTGAGTGAAATTCCTCTCCTTTCTATTATATATACATACATACGAACATAGTAGATAACAGCAAGCCTTTGGCTGCATTTTGGACCCTGTTGTGTCCACTACTCTGATTGGTTGGTATTGGTGCAATTCATCTCTTGCTCTTTCACGTGTCAATATGCAAACCAACCAATCACAGCCTTCAAATAAGATCACATGTGACAGCCTGTTTTCTACCTCAGCTGAGCCTACAACTCCTTGTAAAAAACCTCACTTTTTTTGTCTCGATGTCATCTGGTTCCAGACCTTTTAAGGTTTAGCCACTGACCACACAAGACACCACCAGTTCCAGTGACAACACAACAGCAGCCACGTGGAGACTCATCAACTTCATCCAACAGCATTCAGTGACCTCCATCCCCATCACCACCATTTGTCCTAACGTCAACATCTCTCTAAGTACACACCCAAGTTACAACACTGCACTGTTCATGAACTGCTTCACCATGGATCAACAGTGAATGTACATCTTGTGAGAACTCTTGTACCAAGTGAGCTTGGCAGCAGCACCACAGCCACAACTTCATGTACGACATGTACCACAACCAGCTCTGCATCATTGCCGCAACTTATTGATACAGTATTTCAACTATCATGTACAATTGACTACAAACTGGTGTTTATCATCCTTGTGTCTATGAACTTAGTCCTCACTTCAATGGCTATAGACTCTTTCACTGTCTCTTCTTCATTGCCATCCTTGTATGTTCTTAACGTGCATACATCTAAGCCTACATACACATGCATACATCTTATTCTTATGATGGCCTGTCTATTATTCTGTATATATGACGCATATATGATTACACATGTTAACATACCAATAAATCTTCCCTTAAACATACTACCCGGTTGTGTCTCTTATTTACCTCTGGCACATATATGCATTGTTCTATTTATATTTATTGTACCAACTGTGTGATGTACTGAGGAGCCATTCTCATCACCTCACTTCATATGGACGTCACAAATCGGCGACCCATTCCAGCTCCTTGAACTACGAAACAATTATAATGGGAGAATGAGATATTCCACAGGTATCTAAACCTTCTATTTCATTATAGTATCTTTGATTAAGGTACAATTGATGTTTGTTAACATCACTGATGAACACTAGCTTAAGACTAGTTGCCAGGTGATCTGGCTAGATATAGCACTTAAAAGGTCCTTGAAATCAGCTTCTGTCTTGCAAGAAGAAAAGACATACTCGATAATGTAGTGGTGGATAAACCATACATGAAAATAAGACAGAAAGCCTTTGAATCATATGTTTGCTTGATCACAGCTGTCAGGGACTAAACAAACAGCCCAAATGTAGATTTGAAATCTTTTACCTCTCCTGAGGTTCAGAGTCCAATGGCTTTCTAAACAATATCTTCTATCTTTTATCCATTTTCTTATGCTGACATGAGAATAATAGTTTTGAAAGTGTAGACTTTGTACACTATTGCATATATAGATAAATTCTCACAGCTATTCACCCACCAATGAAGTAGAGTGGAATCTGTTAGTTCAATAGGGAGACTAAAGTAAAGAGATATTCTTTCAACCATAGATCAGAGTGGAATCTGTTAGTTCAATAGGGAGACTAAAGTAAACAGATATCCTTTCAACCATAGATCAGAGTGGAATCTGTTAGTTCAACAGGGAAACAAAGGTAACAGTAAGAGAAACAGAAGGAAGCTATGTTAGATTCATATGCAGTTTATTAATTCTATGACAAATGGGCTCTTCAACCGAAAGTCTTATTTTTTGTAGGCATGGCAGTGTGATTAAGAAGCTTGTTCCCTAAATGTGTGGTCTCAGGTTCAGTATCATTGTGTGGTACAGGAGTCTTCTGCTACAACCTCAGGCCAACCAGAACCTTGTGAGTGAATTTAGTTGACAGAAACTGAAAGAAGCTCAGTGTGTGTGTGTGTGTGTGTGTGCATGTGAGCACACGCAAATGGATGTATGATTGCTACTGTTGAGTTTAGAGCTCCACGTAGATTATCATCATCCAGTCTTCTTCCAGTATAGTTTTTTAGTCATTGCTATATTTAATAGTATTATTATTAGCATGCCGGGCGAAATGCTTAGCGGTATTTCGTCTGCCGCTACGTTCTGAGTTCAAATTCCGCCGAGGTTGACTTTGCCTTTCATCCTTTTGGGGTCGATTAAATAAGTACCAGGTACGCACTGGGGTCGGTATAATCGACTTAATCCATTTGTCTGTCCTTGTTTGTCCCTTCTGTGTTTAGCCCCTTGTGGGTTGTAAAGAAATAAGTATTACTACTTATGATATACAGGGAACAAATATAGGATAAACTGTGATAAACACAAGTTTATACCATTTGTTCGTATGTTTTTAACAGTATTGAACATATGGGAGAAAATGCAGTTAGGGCTGAGAATATTTGAAACCACTGCTGAGTTGAGATACTTGCTGTATTTCAGATATATTGACTAGATCCTTCCTTCTGCTATCAGGTTAATGAATGACACATGGTGTTTTCCTTGATAAGTTATGTGTTTCATATGGAATTATCATGAGAGAATAGGAAGACAGTTTGCTGTTACCTTTCTTCAGATATTTTTTATAAAATACAAGCTACAAAGAAGTTGACCACACCTGCCTGGGCACTTGGAACAGGATGGTCCAGACCAAATACCACAAGGTATTTTGCTCAACACTAACAATTCAGTTAGTCTATCACTCTAGACAAGAACTTTATTTTATCAACTCTGGAAAGATGGAAAGCAAAATGAACATTGGTGTGACATGAACTCACAACATAAAGCATTGAAACAAGCTGCAAAGTATTTTCTTCAAGATTAACATTTTTGTCAATTACGTAAAGATTTGGTGGAGATTATAATAAAAACATTGCAAAGATAACAAGTGAACAATACCTGATTTAGCTTAACAATATTGTCTCCAGTACGTTCACGTTCTTGGTACTTTTTGACCTTAACTTCACATCTTTTGAATTCCTGAAGCAAACAGAATCATTAATCAGTGAAAATCATTGATAATGGGGTTTAGATATAAAGAACAAAGTTCACAGATGATTGGAGATTACTTCAACCAATGGCCTAGTGTAGCCACAGCCCTCTGGACAAAATTAGTGAAAATATAATCCTAATCTTGAATAGGCACAAGTATGATTGTGGTTGAAAAGTTTGCTTCCCAATCACATGGTTTTGGGTTCAGTCCAACTGTGTGGCACCATGGGTGAGTGTTTTCTATTATAGTACTGAGCTGACCAAAGCCTTGTGAGTGAATTTGGTTGATGGAAACTAAAATAAGCCCAATAATCATACAAAGTCAAGGCAAGGAGACAGTAACATAAACACATGCATATATATATATATATATGCATGTGACCTCGTGAAGACTACCTGCAATTTTTTTTCCTCTGTCCTCCCGTCTCGGGATCTTTCTTTCTCCTATGTTTCCGACGAAGAGCTCCGCTCGAAATGTCATACCCTCCTTCTTCCATTTTCCTGAGCGCCTAATAATAATAATACTGTAATTGTTCCACGTGTTGTTGTTTTTTCTGTTTTCCCGTTTGGATTAACCTATATATATATATATATATATATATATATATATATATGAAAGGCTTCTTTCAATTTCTTTCTATCAAATCTATTCACATTTGCCCAAGGTGTCATGCAAAGGGATTGAGCCTGAAACCATGTGTTTGGGAAGCAAACATTTTATCACACTGCCATGTCCACATCTATGAGTTGGTAAAAAATATACAGTGAAATTTGTGAGTTTTGCTAAGTTTATGAGGAAGGAAGAAGAAGAATCTGAAATCTAGAAACTGTCATTTGAAAAAATTTTTCATTTTCTTTCTCAGACAACGAGACAGTGTTGAAACATCAGATTCCTCTTTTTCCTAATTTAACCAAATTCCAGAAGCTATTGATGTTTTAATCAGTAAGACATTGATGTGATGTAACCAATTGGGGTTTAGGCTTCTAAATGTGAGACATTTTTGTGTTTTAAAAAGTTCCTTTATGATATATATTTTTCTCCAGATAAGTATTTAGAATCAGGGAGATTCTAAATAGAATAAAGCAGGAGTCGGTAACCAGGGTAAATTACTCTGTGGGGTATAAATGAAATTCTTGGTGGTAATGAGGACTCATTAGACATAAGTAAAATGATATGAAAAAACATGCGCCTTGTTAGGAAGGATATTTTTCTCCTGGCACGAGGAGGCAGTCAAAAAGTTGCTGCTTTTGCAACAATCTTGTTGCAAACAAGGATTTTACACTCTAAAGAACATAAAAACAAAGCAGAATAATTAACTGGACCCCAAAGACTATAACCAAACTACTCTGGCATCAAAATAACCCAATTTTGATGTAGTTGTAACAAAAATATAATATCATTTCTCCAAAACATGAAGTGAAACAGTCTCCAGAAAAATCCTTGTTTCACAATGAGGATATTAATTAATTCTATTGCATTTGTTTTATACTTTTCATATTTATAATTGAATTCTCCAAATAAATAGATTCAAAAAACCTTTTGAATTCAAAGACTATGATTTTCTTCCTTCCAAATTAAGTGGGTAATGTCGGCGTAAATATATTTTGGGGTAATTGGTTAAAAAAGTTCCCTGACCCCTGGAATAAAGCATAAAAAGATAGGTAAATAACAGTACAAACCCCGAAAGATTGTTCCCACTTTTTCTTAGTCTCATGAATACAGGGGAATATATTACTAAACCTGTAGTGACAAGAAACAGTATTATTAATATTACGGAAGCAACAAAATTTTAATGTGACGTATTTTTCAATAAAATGAATTCATTTTAATGTTGAATATAAGTAAAAACTTGACATCTCACTTCTGAAATTTTATAGAAAAAAATAAATGAAAAATGTTCAAGAAAAACAAAAACAAAATAAAGCACACTGTTTAAATGATTACTTTTCAAAACATGATTTTTCTATCATTTAACCACTGAATCATTTAGTGCATGTGGAACTTGTTTTTGTTAGTTGGAAAAGTACAACAAGCTCAGTGGTTGAACTTATGTTGTTCAGAATCTTAACTTCTAAGTAGTGATCTTCATAGTATAAAACAGGGGTTGTCAATCTTTCATTATTGTGACTCATTTCAGTAAATAATTCTGTAATCATTTTAAAATATTTAAATGAAAAAAATATATATATAATTTTTCCAAAAATTGAATAAACTTATTTAATATCTTTGTTGAGGAAATATTTTTGATTCCATTTGCAGTCAATGTTGTGTTGGTTTGTTAATAATAAATTACCGAACATTTAATGTTTTATAAAATATTTCAAAAGCAAAATCAAATGATTTAAAATATTTATGAAATATTTCAAAAAACTTTGCAACATATTCAGGGTTATATTGTAACCCACAAGTTGAGACTTATTACTGTATAAGAAACAGCAATGCATCTTACAAGAGGAAATAGTTTTCATTCAACCACCTTCAGTAAAATCAGGTGAATTTGGCATTACTAACATGTATTAAGTTTGATATCTCCAGAGTTCTTAACACAAATATCAGTAAGATTTTATTATAGTTGATACGATCAACTACAAAATTCTCTATCTAAGCAAAAGAAGTTTATATTCTTAGCACGAAAAGCATCCCCAAAATACATCAACTTTACAAGATATCAATAAAGTAGTGATAAGGAAAGCGTCTGTATATACTTGCAGAGAAGCTACTGTATAATTTTTTGACTAAAAAAAACACCAGCATGAAAAACTGTACTCATCTACCAAAGCTGGCCTTGTGACCTGAAATGCACAGTACACATTAATACACACACACACACCTTTTATGTATGTAGCCTTGTGCCAATATTAAAATACAACATCAACAGAAACAAATATTAACAAATGCCAGGAACATCAGATTTACAATAATAGACAAGTTGAAGAAAATGCATTTACTTTTCAATGGGTTCCACCAGCATCTTTTGGATGTTGGAATTCTATCAGAATGTAAAAAAAAAAGAAAGTATTTTACAAAAGAAAAAAAAAATGATACAAGTTGAAATATTCAAGTCCATATTTTTTCAAATGCATTATTTATTGAATGGCATGATTTAACAAATGTGGTTGCATAAAGATACAAATTCACTCTCTAAACAGAAGCAATCAATGCTTTCTCTCTTTTGCTCTTTCTGTCATATATAATCTACTAACGTTTCACTCTCTAATAAAAGGTTCTGTCCCAAAGTGCCAACCTCACTTCTTGACAGTAAACTAACTACTGACTACAAGCAAGGATTTGTGGTTAAGAAGAACAATTTGTAACTACATGGTTCTGAGTTCGATTACACTGCATAGCAAATTAGTTGCTTCCTAATCGCATGGTTTTCGATTCAGTCTCACTAGAGGGCATCTTGAGTAAGTGTCTTCGATAAACTTGGGTCACCAAAGCTTTGTGAATGGATCTACTAGACAGAAACTGAAAGGAGCTTGCCCCTCCCCTCTCTGTCTCTCTCTCACATACACGTGGAATAGAAAGGACAAGAGGGGACATAAGCACTATTAACCACTGGTTCACTTCCTCATCTATGGTCACAACAGAGTTACAGTTTACCACTGTAAGTAGCAGGAGTACAGAGAGTATTGTGTAACTGTGCTGTACTTAATTGTTAAAATTCAACCAGAGAAATGGGACAGACAAAAACCCTATCCCCATGTAAAACTCTTAACAATACTTTAAATTGTACTAAGTAACAACAAACTTATGATTAAAAAATGAAAAGAAAAAATTCCCAACAATTTCTTTACAGAGATCATAAAAACAATTGTAGTAGGACTTTACAGTTCTGAATTACATTTCCTGTGGCTGTATGAGTAACAAGGTTTTGAAAATACAGATATTTTATGAAATACTAAGGTTAGTCATTTTATATCTGGATATAACTACTTTGAATATCAACCATACAATCATGAAGCGTAACTTATTTTTATGTTTTCTTCAAGGAATTATTTAAGTTAAACAGGAGTGACATTTCTTATAGTCAGCTTTGGTACACCCAAATTTAGGAAGTGAGATGACTGCTAGTAAAAGTAGAAATAATTTTTTTTACTAAAAGTACAAGGCCTGAACTTTTTTTAGGGAAGGGGTTAGTTGATTACCTTGACCCCAGAGTTCTACGGATACTTAATTCATCAACCCTAAAGCAAATGTAAATAAAGACAATGGTTTTAGTTTTTGTGACTGAAGAATCTTAGATATTTTTTAATGTCATCTAGAGTAAAAGATATTTACGATTTGAAAAGTTGTTCAAGGTTGAAGTAATTTTTAATGCTGAAGGAAAAATCTAATCTTGGATGTAGTTTAGAAGAATGGGGCATTGTCTATAGAGATGAATAATAATTTGAATTGGTCATTGATAAAGAACTCAGCATAATGGCTTCATTTCCTTGACATATCAAATATGTACCTCTAAATACAGGAGTCTGTTTGAGAAAATCCTCAGCACCTTAATATACTAAAAAAAAAATTATCCTCACTGATATCCAAACAGAGAAGGCTTGTATTAGTTTTGTTTTGGGATTTGGTTTGCAAGATCCTTTAGAAAAATAAAAAAGACATAAGCGGAAATTTTACCCGTGAGTGTGTTAAATTATAAGGCACTAAAAGAGAATGACTCTCCCCAGACACAACAGAATTTGTATTAATTGTTCTAGTTAAAATCATTTTCTCATGTTCTTTAATCTCAAACAAGTTTCATTTTTATTCATCATAATTATTCAAATATTAATTAACTAGCAAAATTGCCCGGCGTTGCTCGGGGCTGAATTGCTTGAAAGTACTGTTAATGATTGCACTGAATTATGATGATTATTCAGGCAAATATTGATATAAGTTTACGGTGGGAGATAAGGACTTAACGATCAAACGTGTGCCATTGCATTGTTTTGGGGGAACCAAATTTCTGATGAGCATTATAGGGGCACCAACTTTAAGTTTGAGAAAGTGTGGTGGTAGTCCGGGGTGCTCAAAGGAATTGAGTACCTCTATTGGATAGTTGATGACGTCCTCTGGGTCAGGAGTTGTATCGATAGACTGATATACATAGACTTCCCCAGGAATGAGTTTTAGCATTTCATCATTAATATGGTGAACAGTTTTATTCCTCGGGGCCAGTATAGCCTTTTTGCCAATCCAATCTATATTCTGATAATTAGCTTGTAGATCTGGGAACACTGCATCTCTGAGATCAGAAGGCATCTTAACAATGGTACAAATGGAATCGATGGCAATATTACCATTTTCATCCCCTGGTATTTTTCCTTCACCAAGTGCAATGAGGGTGTGAGGAAATGCTGCTGATGTGATATTACGTCGCATATGAGCATGTATATTGGTGTGAAGTTTGAGAGTTACTTCCGTTTATTAAAAAAAATATGCATTAAAATGGAAAAAAATGATGGTAAATTATTTGTAAAATCATAGACTCATCGTAGACGCGCGCTAATACCCAGAAGGGCTCGATATGAATCACGACTATAAGATACCCGGTTTTGGTTAAACTGCATCGCAAAATGTGGGAGTAGTTAGGAATCTAAATCGGAGTAGACAGACACACAACCTTTCTTTTATATATAAATATTTTCGTCCTAAAAAACTTTGTATGGATTGAATGGTTACCTCTATGGAAATATATACACGCACATTATACATACATGTGTGTATAGATGAATATATAAATACATTTAAATATCTATATACACTTTTGGGCGATCTTTCTGTTTATTAGAGATAACTTTAGATCTTATTTTCGTCCTAAAAAACTTTGTATGGAGTGAATGGTTACCTCTATGGAAATATATACACACACGTTATACATACATGTGTGCATAGATGAATATATAAATACATTTATATATCTATATACACTTTTGGGCGATCTTTGTGCTACTTAGAGATAACTTTAGATCTTATTTTCGTCCTAAAAAACTTTGTGCGGAGTGAATGGTTACGTGTATGGAAATATATACACACACATTATACATACATCTGTGTATAGATGAATATATAAATACATTTAAATATCTATATACACTTTTGGGCGATCTTTCTGTTTATTAGAGATAACTTTAGATCTTATTTTCGTCCTAAAAAACTTTGTATGGAGTGAATGGTTACCTCTATGGAAATATATACACACACGTTATACATACATGTGTGCATAGATGAATATATAAATACATTTATATATCTATATACACTTTTGGGCGATCTTTGTGCTACTTAGAGATAACTTTAGATCTTATTTTCGTCCTAAAAAACTTTGTGCGGAGTGAATGGTTACGTGTATGGAAATATATACACACACATTATACATACATCTGTGTATAGATGAATATATAAATACATTTAAATATCTATATACACTTTTGGGCGATCTTTCTGCTACTTGTATATACTTTAGATCTTATATTCGTCCTAAAAAACTTTGTATGGAGTGAAAGGTTACCTCTATGGAAATATATACACACACATTATACATACATCTGTGTATAGATGAATATATAAATACATTTAAATATCTATATACACTTTTGGGCGATCTTTCTGCTACTTGGATATAGGTCTTATATTCGTCCTAAAAAACTTTCCTGTCACACACTCACGCACACGCACACACACACACACACACACACGCACCCTCACACACACACGCACACACACACACACACACACACACTCACACACACACGCACACACACACGTTAGCTTACAATTTTATTTATATATTTGCGTGTCTATGTGTGTAAAGAGGAAGTGGCAGAATGAAAGAGTCACTCACTACAAAAAGTGAATTACTTTCACTTTATTCGTTGCACACTGTGTGCGTGCGTGTGCGTGTGGTGTAGGCCACACTAAGAGAAGCATTTGACTTAGACACCACAATGTGAGTTTTCTCTAAATTTTGCTTAATTGGGGTTGAAATTTTAAAAACTGGACCTGGCACGACCCGATGCATTCTACTCTTAAAAATGCTAGGTAAATTGTAATTGAAGAAATCCTATATTGTAGATTTCTATAAGATACAAAGGGTGGCAGATAAAATCTGCCTTTTATAATAAGAGATTACTTACCATTTCTTGCATATGAGGGTTCAACTTGACAATTGAATTATCCCACTCTTCACAGTGATGCTTTAATTCTGATTCTGACTTACATAATGCACTGGCCATTAAATCTTGTGTGATTCTCTGTTCACATTTACTTAGATCTGTGAAACAGAAACATATTGTAAGTCTTGAAAAAAAAAAGAATTAGTTTAATAAGGTTACATTAATAAGAAAGTTGCATGGAAAAGAAGCTACATTATTCTTGATGATAGTGGTAATGATTTCTCTGGTCTCAAATTACAGAGCAGGATATAACAAGGATACTGACCCAGATATTTGATTAGTACTTATTCAGGAAGGACAAAAGGCAAAGCTGACCCTTGTAGCATTTGAATTTAGAACGTAAAGAACAGTAACTCCATACTGTAAACAATCGTGTTTGCCAGCCGAACCATTTCACCTGTTAGCCATTCTTCATCCATTAATATTCTCTCTATTCACACATTACACTGATTCATTCCCATTGCCACTGGACCCAATTATCTCTCTCATTCATTGCTCCTGCCCCTTGTTCTCTCCCTGTCAACTGTATCATCATTACTGCTCTGCAATTCTTTCCCCACCCTCCATTCTCTTCTGCATTCCTCTATCTTCCCCAACTCATACATCATTTGTCATGCACCACCACTTGTCTATCGTGCCCTACATCTATCCTTCAACTATATACAATCTTTACAGTTGTTGTCCATCTCCCCTCCTATCTCATTCCTCCAGCCCTTGATCTATCATGCACTCTGGCAAATTCACACTCACACTCCTAGTTCATCTGTCCTCACTCACTTTAACTTACCTCATACCGTGATGTTCTACATGGATACCTCATCACCAATGTTTATCTCTTTGCAGAATGCTTACTGATCATTCTCACCTTCTCTTCTAAATATGAGTAGCCACGTAGCTACTCCACAACAAGGAACTGCTCTGTCCACCACCACCTCCTCTCATACTTTAACCCTTCAACCCTTAGCATAAAGTTGAACCCCACCATTTGGGGTTCATAGTTTTGCATGCTACATGGTAACCTCACTAGTCCTGGTGGCGTGAGAAAAGATCTCAGTACAAACTGTAAAGTGGTTGGTATTAAGAAGGGCATCCAGCCATAGAAACCACACCAGAGCAGACAGTAGAGCTCAGAGCAGTCCTTGGACCAATCAGATCCTGTCAAACTATCCAGTCTCTGCCAGCATGTAACATGGACATTAAATGATGATGATTATGTTCATTCAGCCAATTCACTGCCATAAAATATACATACACACAACCATATACGCATTATATATACATCAATATATGCATACATATATACATACATGGATCGCCATGTTAATTCGTTAGTTACTGCACGCATTTTTTTCTCTCCTTCTTTCTGTGTTTTTTTTCTCTGTGTATCTTTCTGTTGAAGAGCGTAGGCTCAAAACGTTAAAGACTTGTTTTATTTATATTTCCTGAGCGCCATACTAATACAATTGTTTGTTTGTTTTCCACCTGCCTTCGTCTTTTGTCTATTTTCATAAAGCTTCCCGTTATATATATATATATACATTTATGTATATATATCCATCTATGTTATATATATATATATATATATATATATATATATATATATATATCTGTGTGCCTGTGTGTCACTGAAGGCATTCATACATACATATCCTTTCTCTCTCTCTCTCTCTCTCTTGTTCTCTGTCAATCACTCACACATTCACTCACTGCAAAATGTGAATAAAAAAATTTCAGTTATCTCTCTCTCTCTCTCTTTCACATACTCACACACCAGCACCATTGCTCTCTCTCTCTCTCTCTCTCTCTCTCTCTGTTGCTTCACACACACTAACAAAAGAACTTCACATTCACACCATACTTTCTGTTTCACACACCCCATCAATCAATCAATCAAACATGCATGCATGCACGCAAGCACGCATGTGCATGGCACACCAACTTCAAAAGAACTTCCCTGATCCAATCGTGCATTCTCTGTCACTTTCGCTTTTATGATAACTTCAAAAGATCCCCTTTCCCCCCACCCTACATGTGTAAAAAACTAATAAAAAATTTATGGAAAGCGACAATCTTCTTCAGAAGCAAACAAATACACATGCTTTAAGAAGTGATATACATTGTGCTCATATCGAAATATCACCCTGGTGATAATAGATACTATACCACTACCTGCCTAACAAACTATAAACATCTGGGTAAATAATTAACATAATAGAATATAATTCTAAACTGTCCTAAAAATTCATCAACTTAACTATTTCTAATTTTAGATGCAGGGCATAAATGTAAAATGCTGTTATAAATACTCACTTAAAGCTGTCTCTGAGTACTTTTTAGAAGCCTCTTCAAGTTTCCGAGATATCTCCTCGAGCCTGAAATGAAAATAAAAAAAAGAAAGAAATAAGAGATGTTTATTTTATTTTTAAGGAGAAAGATTCAAAAGACTGAACAAAAAGTAAAAATGTTAACAATGACATGGATTTTTTCTCTTTTTAATCTTACATCATGGATAAGTTATAGGATGTAAATTTTCATGGGAGAACTTACGAATCTCACTTATGTAGAGATTACAGCTTAGCAATTAGTCGATGCAAGTGCCCTCTGACTGGCTCCTATGCCGGTGGCACATAAAATGCACCCACTACACTCTCCGAGTGGTTGGCATTAGGAAGGGCATCCAGCTGTAGAAACATTGCCAGATCAGATTGGAGCCTGGTGCAGCCTACAGTCTTACCAGACCTCAGTCAAACCATCCAACCCATGTCAATATGGAAAGTGGATGTTAAACGATGATGATGATGATGAAATATAAGTAAATTATAAAAATAATTACAAAAATATATAGTCCAGTAGTGTGTCTACTTTGTGGATTTTTACCTATTGTATTGGGTTTTGGAGCATAACACCCGTGATAGTCGAGGGATTACTGTATACACACAGGTGCAAGCATAGCTGTGTGGTAAGAAATTTACTTCCCTATCACATGGTTTCAGGTTGAGTTCTACTGTGTGGTACCTTGGACAAGTGTCTTCTACTATAGACCTGGACTGACCAAAGCCTGGTGAATGGATTTTATAGACAGAAACTGAGACGATGCCCATCACACACACACGCCATCACCATCATCATCATCATTTAACGTCTGCTTTCCATGCTGGCATGGGCTGGATGGTTTGACTAATAACTGGTAAGCTGCACCAGGTTCTGATCTGATTTGGATGGGTGCTCTTCCTAATGCCAACCACTCTGAGAGTGTAGTGGGTGTTTTTTTACATGCCACTGGCACCATTGACTTGATACTAGCATCAGCCATGACCACGGTCTCGCTTAGCTTGACAGGTCTACACAAGCATGATACATCACTGAAGGTCTTGGTCATTTGTCACTACCTCCGCGAGGTCCAACGCTTAAACAGTGCATTTTATGTGCCACCGCACACACACACATATATGTACACACGTGTGTGTGTGTGTGTGTGTGTGTGTGTTACAGTCTCCTTGCCTTGACATTGCATGATAGTTCTAAGCAAGTGTGCCTGTCATGCAAGTGGTGCACTTCATTTCCAATCTTCCTTCAAAACATGACTACTTATAAGGAAATTATACTTTACTTGAAAACAGGTTGGGTTTGGTTGGAAGAGCATTTGGCTATAGAAAATCTACCTCAATGAATTCTGATATTTTTATAAAGTGTCAAAAATGTCCTAACTATAAAGTGTGTCTTATCAATTGTAGCATCTTAGGAGTTGGGAATTTATGGTAATTAAAAGAAACTGGTGGTGGTGGTGGTAGTGGTTACTAATTGTATGTGGATCACACTTTCTCTAAATAGAATTGCTGTATAGCAAACTTTTTCTCATGTCGTTTGAGAAACAATTCTGTGAGATGAATTATAATAGGCAAGCATCAAATGGGTCAACCAATCACATCTGATGAAGGTTATCTAAAAGTTCAACAATTTATTATATCAAATACCTGTTGATGTCATACAATTTACACAGCTGAGTGTGACTGACCAATATTTTAAACAAACTATGCTGCTACCAATTTAAGTTTCATTTAAAACTTTCATTACCTTTTTGGTAATTAATTGGCAAACATACATCCAACTCACTCTTGAACCTATGAGAAAGCTTCTACATGGTCATTTGACCAGCTAGAAATAATAGCCAAACATCTTTTAAATTGCAATATATGCTTTCCTTTAAGGTTATGCAGCCCTAGATTCACTGTGCCTGAAACAAAAAATAGGATGGCCAAAGCTGGAATGGCTTTGATCATTTCCAACAAGACAGTATAACACAGAAAATGCAAGTTGGGAAGCTCAACCTTGCATTGACACAACCCAGATTTTCACTATAGACTTGAAAATAAGACCAAGGCCAATCCTAAACAACAACACCAACAACAATTAACTCACTTTGCAAGCTTCTTGCCTTCCTTTTCAAATTCCTCTGTTTCCTGAAAAAAATGTAAAACATTTGACTTATTTGTAACTGAGAGATAATCAGAAATCTGAACAAAAAAGAAAATGCTACATGCACACACACACTATCTTGAAACAATATCCAACTTCATTAAATAATGATTTCTCACATATTAGCAGAGGGCCAGAAATTTATGAGGAGGAGAAAGTTGACTAAATAGGCCATATCACATCACTGGTATGCAATTTATTAAACCCTGTGTGGAATAAAAGGCAAAACTAGCTTTAGTAGAAGTTGAGCTTGCTGTATAGATAGATAAAACAAAATAATACTTTATGGTATTTATTCTAATTCAAAATATTTTTGTTTGTAAACTAGAAATAATTTCCTATATATCCAAAACTTTAACTTGGAAATACAGCAAACTTTCCATTAAAAGACTGAGAATTTAGATGGGACATGTTACAATTTTTGGTCTTTTTAACTTACTGCATCTTGTTTTCCATAATATATATCTCACCACGGTTTGGGGTAACTCAGTTAAAAAGATGGAAGAAATGCGTTTAAAAATGGATGCAACTTGGCACCTATTTTCAGTTAAACATCATGCTTAAGAAAACGGTGCTATCAAGGTTTCCTTTCACAATTTTTTTTTATTGGCTTGAATGTCTGACCAAAGAAACTTGAGATTAGAGACCAGACTCAAATGCCTGCTATGGAGTGTATACAGCTAAAACCTCATGTGGGACAGACAATGGTGCTAAACTGGGCAACAGATTAACCCTGCCTTTACAGTAACCTCATGCTTTAAAGCAGGTATGCAGGCACTGTCCCAGGAATTTTTCTAAAGCAATGCACAAGGTCAGAAGGGAATACAATTCCAAAAGTAAAGAGCATAATAACATTATGTAGAAGGTGCACTTCTTTTCTTGAGAGGAGGTGGGGACACGTGCACCTCAGCACTCCCCACCACCTTGGGCTTGCCCCGGGGTATAGGCGACCTTCTTCAAGCAGTGAGCCAACATGAGACATGGCTTATCATGAAGCAGACTGCACAACTAAAAAATATTCAAGGTAATTTTGTTAGGCACACTATATGGCTGCAGTTTGCCCATAAATCCTTAAAGGATAGCACATTTGACTTTATCCAATACTTAATTTTTTACAGATACTCATGAATTATTGAAGGAGGACAAATTTCCAATTATTAATCAACCATTTATGATTTTGAGGCAGACAAAGTAATGTAACTTACCAAGGAAGACTACAAATGTTTGGCACAATGCTTGAAGTTTTAACATTGCAGTCTGAGCCTTATAACATAACCTTACATACATTGTACCTTTGGCTATAATATCTAGTGGAATAACTGTCTTTCTTGTTTGTTTAATGAGGTTAACTTGATAAAACTGACCCTCTAAGTCAGGGTTTCCCAGACATTTTGACGTTCATGGAACTCTTGATCCTTTATTAACCCCAGACATGTACAAAAAAAATATTTATAATTATAAAGACAGTAATACTGAGAGAAAAAACAACTTTATAATTATAAAGGGTAACATTAGACACATTCAAATAAATAAACAATTTTTTTTAATTAATTAGCTGGCATAATTAATGGAATAGATTTGCTTGATGTGTATAAGCAAGGCCACTTGTATTTGGTTGGAAATTAATTAATTTTAGTCATAAATCACCTCACTCTTCTAAGTTTAATCAGTTTCATTGCTTTGTTAAAACAACTCTATTTGTGTGGCTAAAACCAGTTTCAACATACATCAATAAGTTCATCTTATGAGATTCAGTGTCTGAATTCTCTATTTCCAAATCAACCCAGTTAAGTAGGTGTATTTTCTTGAGGCCTTAAAACATACTCTAAAGCATCTCCTTAATTTTTCAAGTTGTATTATATATACCTTGAAGTCACAAAATGAAATGTTTTCAAATTCCCTTCTTCCAATACAGAGAGCTTGAAAAAATACTTAAAACGTCTACATACCTATAGAGATTTAAGTAAGCCTACATTGATGAGGAAAAGCCTATTAGGATTTATTTAAATTTGAATGAAAGTAGTTTTCTTCCACTGCCACTGTTTCTGTACATCATTAAATTTTTAATAGAACAGATGCCTTTTACATGTTTTTAACTCATTACACAGGGATCATCTTACATTGGCAAGAATGTTCACAACTGAGTCATACAAATCAACAAACTCTTCCAAGCTATCACCTCTTGACAACCACTGCAAAAGTAATTGGTTTTAAGTTGCAACATTTTTTTCTCCCATATCAAATTACAAACAGCCATGAACTGACCTAATATACACTTTTGTAGACCATCAGTACTTTCTTGGCAACAAAAATAGTGTTTGTATGATACACAATGAAGAGTAGTAGGTACAGAGGTATTTTTACATTAGTAAATTAAGTATGAACATAAATTTTAAACGCTCTTTTGAAGATTGTATGCCTTAATATTAGCTCAGTCTACCATTGCCAAACCCAGAACTTTATTATTTACTTAAACAGGAAACCAAAACAAGGTCAAAATATTTGAGAATGTTACATGTTTACAACACTATAATATAGTGAAGTTGTTTATCAGGTAGTTAAAAAAAAAATCAGAGCTTATCTGTGACAATGTAAGTGAATCCACCTATGGGGAAACACATATTACATAAAAGGTTTCACTGTCTTTTGATTTCAGCTAACAAATTATTATAACTATGTTTTAAGAAACAACACAAAATATGCAATACAGATTAATCTATTATAAATTCTGACTGTCCATTTGGGAACCCTGTTTCTCAATCTATGTTTGCTCAATATGGACACATTATACCTTTTTGAAATCAGAATGATTCTGGGATTGAAAACCTGCCCTTCATTTGGTTCTTGAACATGCAGTATTGGGATCTGATTTAAAAGCATTTGAGTTGCTACTTCTAGCAGGTAAAGTTTGGCTGATTCACGTCATCCTGGTTGGTATTTGTCAGATGACATCAGAGATCAAGGGGGAGATAAATGACATTCACTTTGTTACTTTTATGTCGAGATAAGAACTTTGGGACAAATTGGCCAACAGTTGGAATTCAACTTGGGACTGGAACAATTGAATGATTGCATTACAGAATTAATTCTCACCTGTCCTTAGCCTCGGATTAAACATCACTGGGGCATATAGTCATTATAGATGTATTATAGTTATGCTATTTAGCTCATCTCGGTTTGGGGCTGCAGACCCAATTAGCCCTCCATGAGAGCTACTTAAAAGTCTGCATGAAGTGCAGTTTTTAATCTAGTTATATATAAATCATAAATGCAGATCATCAAATTGTATTTTGTTGCAATAATGTATATCTTTTTATTTCATATATGAATGTCAGCTTTCAACTGCATAAGTTGAATCAATCCCTTCTGATCCCACATATTTATTATGCAAAATGCCCTTTGGGGATTTAAATCATTTAAATTGATGAATAGGTTTTTGCTGATACTAAATAAATTTAATGGTTCTCTCATATTAATCTACTCACAGATTCAAAACAATTCTTTGCATTGAGTAATAATGATTTGATGATAATTGATTTAATATACATCACTAATGAACAATGAAAATCTACTTCGATGACAATTGTAAGATTATCAAAGCGACTTACATTCCACAAAGTAACATTTCTTTCTGGTGCAGAAATTTGCCTGAATATTCTGTAAATACAAAAATTCAAAAGAAATTAGCTTAATTCCAAAGAGTAAAGAACAGAATAACTTACGATATTACTAAGATCAGAAATGATAAGAATCTTAAAACTCTGAAATGTTAAACATTGTAATTACAGTGCCCTAACACACACACACACACACACACACACACACACCACACACACACACACACACACACACACACACACATACACACACGCACGCACGCACGCACGCACGCACGCACACACGCACGCACGCACGCACGCACGCACGCACGCACGCACGCACGCACGCACGCACACACATGTAGTTACCAAGCTAGGACCCAAAAGGTGCAGCATCTTGGACAGATGTCTTCTATAGTGTGTGTGTGTATCCTTGCCTTGTAAATGAGCATCACCATCATACAAGCAGTGTTGTTTGTAGCTAGTCTTCCATTTAAAACATGTCTGGCTAAGGGAAAATATTGAATAGAGGTGAGGCCTGGTGGCAGGAAGGCTAGCTGCTATAGAGAATTTGTTTAGGGTTAAGGTTGGGGTTTAGAGTTAGTTTTAGGGTTAGGGTTACATAGATGCGTCGGGACCTCTGTATTTAAGTAGTACCGGCGTTACAATATTACGAGTATTTTGCTTTGTTTTCTTTTCTTACTTAATGTTCGTACTTAAAACAGATCAAGGTTTAATGTGAAATGAATATTTATAAAACATATATTGCTATAACATAATTACTACAGAATAAATAAAATATTTACTTGCTCATTTTCTGGTATTATATTTCCAACCACATCAGTTGACGATGTTAACTCTTCTGCCTATCGTTCTGGAAGTTACCCGTACTTATATCTTCTTTAATCGATATTCTATGTTACTGCTTCAAACATCTGGTAAAACCTAAACGTCACAAAATTCTCCTCGTTTTTTTTACTTCTCTTTTCTCTCCAATCAAATGCATGAAGATACAATTTCACCATTACAAATGAATTATGACACTCCACGCCCAACCAAATATCTATTTAGGTATTCACACTATTGGAGTTAACAAAAAAGAAAGAAAAAAACAACTCGGTTTCAGTCCCACTGCGTGGCACCTTGGGCAAGGGTCTTCTACTATAGCATCGGGCCAACCAAAGCCTTGTGAGTGGATTTGGTAGATGGAAACTGAAAGAAGCTCGTCATATATATGTATGTATGTATGTGTGTGTGTGTGTGTGTGTGTGTGTGTGTGTGTGTGTGTGTGTGTGTGTGTGCATGTGTGTTTGTGTGTGTGTTTGTGTGTTTGTGTTTGTCCCCCCCAACATCGCTTGACAACTGATGCTGGTGTGTTTACGTCCCCGTAACCTGGTAGTTCGGCAAAAGTTACCGATAAAATAAGTACTAGGCTTACAAAGAATAAGTCCTGGAGTCGATTTGCTTGACTCAAGGCGGTGCTCCAACATGGCCACAGTCAAATGACTGAAACAAGTAAAAGAATATACATTCTGGATATTGAGTAGTTAGAACAGAGTTGGTAGCAACTTATTTCGGCTAAGTTTATTATGAACATATATAACGGAGAGAAGCATAAAAAAGCTAACTTGAAATATTTATGCAGGGAAAAGGAAGGGGGATATTAGCAAGTACAGGAGGCAATTATGTTTCAGTATTATTATGATCTCATCAGCGGACTTTGTCATTCATATTTCCAGTCGTTAATGTAGGATATCTGCTAGATACTGGAATCGATTTAGTTGATTATATTTCTTGAATTAAACTTATCTAATTAAATGAACAATACGATTCTCTTACTAAACTACCTTTCTGTTTTGTTTGTGTGCGTGTGTGTGTGTGTGTGTGTGTGTGTAACTCAAACTGATTATCTTCGTCATGTACCTACTATAATAATACTCTCGTGTTTTTCTCCGTCACAACATACGAATGAGAAAGGAAGGGTTCATAGATGAATAAGAAAGGAAGGAAGGAAGGAAGGAAGGGAGGATGGAAGGAAGGAAGGAAGGAAGGAAGGGAGGAAGGAAGGAAGGAAGGAAGGAAGGAAGGAAGGAAGGAAGGAAGGAAGGAAGGAAGGAGGGAAGGAAGGAAGGAAGGAAGGACGGAAGGAAGGAAGGACGGAGGAAGGAAGGAAGGAAGGAGGGAAGGAAGGACGGACGGAAGGAAGGAAGGAAGGACGGAAGGAAGGAAGGAAGGGAGGAAGGAAGGACGGAAGGAAGGAAGGAAGAAAGGAAGGAAGGAAGGATGGAAGGATGGACGGACGGAAGGAAGGAAGGAAGGAGGGAAGGAAGGGAGGAAGGAAGGGGCGATGGCAAACTGGTAGTGGAATGATGGAAATTCTATGGGGAAAAAACCAAAAGGCGTTTCAACTATGTGAGTATGTTTGTATATTTAAAAGGGAGGTATGTGAATGTTTGCGTTTGCGTTTGTGTGTGTGTGTGTGTGTGTGTGTGTGTGTGCGTGTGCGTGCGCGCAATGGAAGTGGGATGGTGAACATTCAACGCTGAAAAGAAAAATCAAACAGCGTTTCAACTCTGTGTGAGTATATGTGTGTACGTGTACAAGAAAAGATAATCGATGTCACATCTCAAAAGACAACTACTGGATAACATTTACAAGTGTATTATTTTGATTTACCATCCATATTGTATCTGTTTTGTTATAAAATAATTACTACAATCACACACACCTACACAAACATATACATATTCAAACTCATTAGAGAAAATAATTATTGCCTGAGTGTATCAAGAATATAAAACAACTGCAGTTGAAAGGTATATTATAAATTTGGTAAGAAAAGAATTATTAAATTAAAACTTGACTTTGTACCTTATTTTTATATAGAATACTACAATTAGCTGTCATTTTTGATGGCACGGGGTCATCTGGTATCTATATATATAAAGATGAGGATGTGTGTGTGTCTGTGTAAATCCCTAAAACTTGAGAACTACACAACCAATTTATTCAAATTTTACACATGCCTTACTTAAGGTCCATGTAGTGTCATAGGCCATAAAAATTTTTAACTTTGTAGTGACGTTATCCAACAGTGCGCGCGCGCGCAACGTCATCTTCAGTTCGCGTGTGTGGGGTTGGAGCCTTCTGGAAAGGCAGAGGGTAAGTGCCCTCTCGCGCATGCGCGAAGACCGGAAGAAGGAAATGATGATGTGGCATTTTAGCTGACAGGAGGCGAGGGAGCGTGAACCTTAACCAAAAAGCGTCCAGAGACACGTAGCAGTCGGCAGAAGGCTGCCCACACCAAATTGTAGCAGACGTGTATTTTCTCCGCTCTCTAAGGACGCCATATTTGACTAGCGCTGTTGCTGCTGAACTTGTAAGATTCTTACAAGCTTTAAAGTTTCAGCCTTGCCACATCCATACCAAGTGAAACCAAATATACCACCTTATTTCTTACTGTTATAAGAAAAATAAAGAGTATATATTTTTACTGTTGCGTTTGTGTTTTTTGACTGGTAGAATCTGGAAATTAAAGGAACGGAAATTGTGAATGCACCCGAGTTGCACCCCAATAGTGCAAGAAGCAACTAATTCCCGTTACAACTTCTTGTCTAGTGCAAGCCCAGAGCAATATCATATCTCTTCCACTGTTTCAGTATCATGTGTCAAAAGTGATAGAATAATATCTCTCTATTGTAATGTCAGATATTTTCACTTTAATACTGAAACTATTAAAGTGACACTATTATCTCACATATATACAGGCATATATACATACAAAAGAGGGAGTGGTGTTTCCACGCAGGAAAACAATATATAGGAAAATGTGTTGTTGAAAATGCACTTAAATTTCAAAAAATCGTAAATCTCTTTTTACTCTTTACTCTTTTAATTGTTTCAGTCATTTGACTGCGGCCATGCTGGAGCACCGCCTTTAATCGAGCAACTCGACCCCGGGACTTATTCTTTTTACATATATACCAAACTAGTTTCAACAATATTTTTTGTTTATCAATGGTAAAAGTGTAAAATTAGAAAAACTGAGTAGTGAAATGCAGAATTAGGTCGGCTGATCGTGAGAATCAAACATTGATCGCTTCGCTAAAAAATGCAGGTAGTATGGGTTATTTCCCTTGGGTTGTTTAAATAAAATATTATTAATATGTAGTAGATAGATGGATCCATTGCAGGGGCCCTATTATCGACTTTTTTCAACAATCTAAGTATGTCACAGATCAAGCATTTAACAACATCATGTAACAATATATCAGTCCGGAGACACAACAAGTCATATACAGTATTTCAAAGGTACACATCACAGATAACGTCACATCAACAAGTCCTTTACTCTTCAATTCACAATGTTCTTTATCGACTACATCGACAGAGTCCTTGACTGTTCTTTTCACTGTTCAATACACCGTGACACATATCAATGCACAAACACATACCTCAATTCCTAATTGAATCTGCCAGTGTCCCATTCCTCTCAATACTGCTAAATCCTCTGTACATATCCCTTCTGTGCCGCCAAGCTTTCTCGCATCCAACTTGCTCCTAAAATTCCAACGCTTCTAAGATTCCATCTACTCGCTCTGACTTCCAGGATCCGACTGTCTTCTTCGAGGACCGCTCACCGACTGCCAAAACCTCACTTCCTTGTCCTGACTTCCACTCCCTCATCTCCCTCTGTTTCTACCGCTCATACCCTCTCTAACTGCCCTCTGATCCTCTACTCTATCTCTATCGCCTGCTGCCTATTACCCTCTCTATCTGCTCTCAGATTCCCTTACTGCCTATCTCTATCCTCAATCTGTCCCTTACTGCTTATAGCCTTTGTATTTGCCCTCTGCTCTTACTCTATCTTTAAGGGGTGTCTAGAATGACCTCCAATCGACTGCACAAGGCCAGAAAGGTCTCATTAATCTCCCAGTAAACAAAGGACCTGTCACTTTTTACCAGACATGCTGGTGCCACACCCAATGTGGGTCACCGGGAAATACTGCACTTAGCCAACTGTAACAATATATATAAATATATATATATATATATATATACGAGGGACGTTCAATAAGTAATGCCTCTGACCCACTTGCAGTTGTTTGATCTAGCTGAAATTTTGCATGTGCAATCATTTATATCTCTATAGAGTAAGTGGCAAATTACAGCTCTGAATTAATTGTGGTTTCTGATTTACAGGTGTTTGAACCGAGTCAAGTGTGAAATGGAGCCTGTTGAGTGTCGAGCAGTGATCCGGTTTTTGTATTTGAAAGGACGCACACCACGGGAGACTTTTGATGAAATGAAAGTAACTTATGGTGATGATGCCCCATCATATGACCTTGTAAAACGCTGGCTTCGTGAATTCAAACATGGTCGGAACTCTGTGGAAACAGCTCCAAGATCTGGTCGCCCCCTTCTGCCATTGATGAGGCATCTGTCCGTCAAGTTGAGGCTGCCATTTTGGAAGATCGACGCATAATTATTCGCCAAATAGCCCATGAGGTCAAGATTAGTACCGGGTCTGTGGAAACTATCATTCATGACCATTTGCATATGCAAAAGGTGTCTGCCAGATGGATTCCCAGGTTGCTCACGCTTTCCAGAAGCAAGAACGCGTCGAGTGCTCGAGGATGAATTTGGAGATGTGCCAAGAAGATGAGTCAAAATTTTTCAAAAGACTGATTATACAGGATGAAACCTGGGTCCATCACGATGATCCAGAGACCAAATCCCAGTCAATGCAGTGGAAACACCGTGACTCACCCCCTCCAAAGAAGGCAAGGGTGCAGCCCTTCGCTGGCAAGGTCATGCTCACAGTCTTCTGGGACCAGGACGGAGTAGTGATGACAGGAGCCTGTTATGCTTCACTTTTGAGGAAATTAAGAGAAGTTATCAAAATCAAGAGGCGGGGCAAGATCAGCAAAGGCATCCTCCTCCTGCAGGACAACGCTCCGGTCCACAATTCGCTTGTCGCCAGATCAGAAGCACAGGCGTATGGCTATGAACTCCTCCCCATCCCCCCTATTTTCCTGACCTTGCACCCTCTGATTTTCACCTCTTCCCAATCATGAAGTTGTTTTTGAAAGGAAAGCGTTTCCCAGATGATGCAGCCTTGATTTCTGAAGTCACGTTGAGGTTGGAGGACCAAGCTGGGTTCTTTTACAAAAACGGTCTCCAGAGCCGCATCAAACGATGGGAGAAATGCGTAACTCTGGGTGGTTCCTATGTAGAAAAAGACTAATAACTGTGCCAAGTTTCATTGCTCTACTGCTATGGGAAGTGGGTCAGGAGCATTACTTATTGAACGCCCCTCGTATATATATATATATATATATATATATATATATATATATATATATATATATATATATATATATATAGGCATATATATATGTGCATATATATGTATATATATGTATATATATATGTATGTATATATATATATGTGTGTGTGTATATATGTATATATATATATGTATATGCATATATATATGTATACATATATATATATGTGTGTGTGTGTATATATATATGTATATATATGTATATATATGTGTGTATGAATATAGAGGTATATATATGTATATATATGCGTATATATGTAAGTACATATATATATATATATATATATATATATAATATATATATATGTATCTCTCTCTCTCTCTCTCTATATATATATATATATATGGCCATAAGAAGTATCAAATGTGGTGTGCAAGAGGGGCGACTGCGCTGGTATGGCCATGTGTTACGTATGAATGAAGACAGTTGTGTGATGAAGTGCCACTCCCTAACTGTAGAAGGAACCTGTGAAAGAGGTAGACCAAGGAAAACATAGGATGAGATGGAGAAGCATGATCTTCGAACATTGTGCCCACAGAGACAATGACAGGAGACCGGGACCTTTGGAGATACGCTGGGATTGAGAAGACCCAGTAACTAAAGTGAGAGCGCAGCCACGCACGTCCAGCCCTGTGAAGAATACTTCTGATGCATCCGGCAATATGATATGCTTGTGAAGACCGGTTGAGTCAAGTAATACCAATATCGTAACTGGAGCCGGTGCCCTTTGTCTGGCTCCCGTGCCGATGGCATGTAAAAGGCACCATCCGAACGTGGTCGATGCCAGGTTCACCTGACTATCTCCTGTGCCGGTGACACGTAAAAAGCATCAACCGATCGTGACAGATGCCAGTACCCCTGCTGTGAAGGTGGTTCATCTGGGACACTTGACAGTACACCTACATCCACCCCATGCAGGTCTTTCAGGTCCTTCGGGAGGATATTGAAGAGCTGTGGGCCTTTAAAGCCCAGGCTGTTGCAATATTTTGTCCTATATCTTGATGGCAAATTTGGAGACTTTGGCACTATGCTGTGACGCCCTGTCGTAGCACTAGTGTAATTCTCGATGTCAAAGTTTGGGATTAGTCCCTCTAGGATCATCCAGATGTATATTATGACATATCTTTCCCCGCTACCCTCTAGGGAATAGAGTCTCAATCTCTTCAGTCTTTCCCAGCGGCTTATATGGCTTCGTGTAGCTTCGTTGGATTGCCTCAAGTTTTGCAATTAATTTTACACTGGTTGGTGACCATGGCTGGGAGCAACAGTCAAAGCGGTTTAGAATAACCATGATGGTCCTCCTCCAGATCTCTCGTTCTAAAAGTTCTAAGAATCCATTCGGTCAGCCACTTGCATTTCATTGCCAACTTAGCAAGATGCACATGGAAGGATGCATCATTATTCATGTAAATGCCCAGGTCTCGCACTGACAGTGTCTCTGGGATTGCAATCCCTCCAGGTCCAGTGCATTTAATTGGTATTGCATTTAGTTTTGCATGCTGATAGCATTAGGCTTGAAACTTTTCAGCATTAAACTGCATGCTATTCTTCTCAGCCCACTTGTATATTTCATCTAACTCACATTGCAGGTGCATAGCATCTTCAGGGTTCTGTATCACCTGTGAGACTTTTGTATCATCTGCATAACTTGTGATCGTGGCTCTCTGTGTGGATGAAGACATATCTGAGAGGGTCATTATGAATAGTGGTGGTCCCAAAACAGTGCCTTGCGGAACACTGCTCACTATTTGTATGTCATTTGAGGTAGTCCCATTGGCTACTACCACCTGACTTTTATCCTTCAGAGAGTCATGCGGCCAATCTCCTAATTTCTAACTATGCCGAGATCACGGATTTTTTCGACATATCATTCCATGATCAACTTTATTGAAAGCCTTTGCAAGGTTGAGATATATCACATCCAGATTTGAGTGGTTGAGCAGCTGTTTCAACACTTAGTCAGTGTCGTAAAAGTTGAATCAGACTGCTTCTTCCTGGTTGGAAACCATGTTGGGTGTCAGTCAGCAAGTCATTTTCCTCAATGAAGGTGATTAGTTTTCTTCTGACTATTCGTTCCATGACTTTCTGATGTGCAAGATTAGAAAGGTAGGTCTGTAGCTTTTGGCCTCTGCTCTGCTACCTCCTTTATGAATAGGGCATATTTTACCTCATTGGGCTTGCCTGGAAGTTTGCTGGTTGCAAAGAAGCTCTGGAAGAGGGTCAGTGGTGGTCTTGTTAGGACTCGCTTACATGCTTCTAGAAGGATTGCTGTGAATCCATCAGAGCCAGTAACTGAATTCGAGTTCCTTTCATCTATAGCCCTTATTACATCGTCTTCTTTTATATTGATGTTATCAATCATCACTGCCTCTGTTTTTGTATCTGCCGTTATGTATGTGTATGTATATATGCAATATATGCAAATACATATATATATGTATGTAGGTATATGTGTGTGTGTGTGTGTATGTATATATATATATATATATAATATATATATATATATATATATATATATGTATGTATGTATGTATATATGTGTTATATATATATATATATGTATATCTATACAATATGTTACATTACTCGGTAGTCAAGATAAAACTCTGAGTTTCAGATGCCGAAGTGGAAATCCACAACACCATCTCTTCGGTTATCTGGCTATTTGAAAACGTTATGAAAAAATACCGTTAAAAATGAAGGGAAATTACTCTGTTATAACTCTGCTTTGCCTGCGTACTTATACATCGCTCGCATTTTTCGTCATAAAAATTATATAAAAATACATAAAAATATATAAAAATATATAAAAATATATAAAATCTTCTTGGGACATAACACAGAAAGCATGTTCTATCCGTTTTCTTTAGGGGACCAAAAACGTAACAGAAATTTAGTCACATGTGGGCATGATCCGAAAAGCTCTGTCCTTGTATTTAGACATGTGGTAGGGTCTAAGCTGCTTTTCCAGATAAGCCATCTCTCCATGTCGCATAAACCGCACCTTCCGCTGCCATTAGTATAGGGCTTACATCTGGCCAAAATCTTCCATTGTATGTTATAATCGACACCTTTATCTCTTAAAGACCAAATATGATTGGATAATTGTGTCGCTTTTCTTTTGTTCCAGTGCCTAAAGCTCAAAGTGTGGTTATTGAACCTGGCCTTGAAATTACCCTCTGTCAGGCCCACGTATTTCTTCGTCGAAACGGTGTCTTTAGTGGTTATAGAGTTTACGGTAGCTTCATATATGATGGTCTTGGACATGCAAGCTCCATTTAGCGGGCACAATTCTTTATTCCTGCATGAACAGCTGTTTTCTTCTTGTGTTTTTTGTATGTTATGATTGATTATGTTTTTAAAATTGGTAGTTGAACTAAAACTAATTTTTAAATTGTGTCTATTAAAGAGTTTCCTATAAGCATGGTTAACTGGAAAATGTCTATCTATCAGTGCTAGGAAATATTTACCTATATTGAAGGCCACCTCGGGTGAGTAAGGGGGCGTAAACCAGATGACCTTCCTATTTCTATTATTCCTTTTCCTTATTGTTGGGCTGGTGATAGGTGTATATTTTATTTTTTCGCTAAAACCACTATCTTTTAAAGCTTTATTATAAACTGGGGCAACGCTATTGAAGATGTCCTCATTAGATGAGAGGCTAGAAATCCTCTTACTAATATTTTTAACTAAATTTTTGAATACTATAGGGGGATGGCATGAACCTATATTAATATAACTTAGTCTATCATTGGGCTTCCTATAAGGCTTATAAATATTATTATTAAGATCTAAGGAAACGTCTAAGAAATTGACAACCGTCAGGTTAGTGTCTATAGTTATACTAAGTCCGAAGTGTTTCATTAACTGGATAATATCCTTCCTAAAACGATCTTGTGCTGGTCCATTTGTATTAGCTGTTAAGGCGAGGGCATCATCTTTGTAGATGGCGAAATGTACGTTAGGGAATGTCTTACCGAAGGTATCTAGGAGAAAGAGTCCAATTAGATCACAGATGCCTGCCCCATCATATGAACCCATGCTCACATCGAAAGCGCCCTCCGTGTCGGTGTTTTTTACCCACTTTGCATTCTCACTGAAAAGTAATGTCTTTCTAGCATGGAAGATTATATCCTTATCATTGGTACTAATTTCTATGAAGTCACTAGCGAAGATTAGGGCTTTATCTAGCAGTTCTTTAGAGATAGAGGCATAAAAATCAACAATATCGAATTGTGTAAACCTCGCTTTTTTCTTATTCTTAATAGCTTTAAACCAGTCTACGACTTCTATACTATTGGACCATTGCACTAGCCTAGTATCGGTCTTAATTTTCGTATTTATTTTATCTAAAATTTCTTTGCTAATAATCCCTAGTTCTGACTTGGCTGGGTTGATAAGCCTACATTTAGGGTTGGAAAGGAAGTTTTCTTTGTGGTCTTTAATAGTAATAAAGGCCTCTTTTAGGGGGAGGGTTTCTATTTTTTATCTAATTTAAGTTTAGCGGCGATGACGCTAGCTTCTTTATTAATTTCGTTATATGTCTGTGCCCTAGCCTTAGTATAATTATTAATGATGCTGTTGTGTAAGAGTTGTGTGTATTTGCTGTTATCTACCAGGTATAAGTTCTTGGTTTTATCCGAAAAAAGTGCTTTTTTCTTGGAGCTTTTTATATGATCAATATCTTTTTTCAATTTATGTTGGAAATTGTTAAAAGACTTACGAAACTTTATTTTGCTCATGATCTTCAGCAGGTCCGTTTCGAAATCTTCCAAGCCTTTAATCCTAGGAGGGAATTTTTTGGATTTTATCCGATAGCAAATGTTTTCCTTGGTGTTTACACAATTCGATATTGTTGATTTTTATGCCTCTATCTCTAAAGAACTGCTAGATAAAGCCCTAATCTTCGCTAGTGACTTCATAGAAATTAGTACCAATGATAAGGATATAATCTTCCATGCTAGAAAGACATTACTTTTCAGTGAGAATGCAAAGTGGGTAAAAAACACCGACACGGAGGGCGCTTTCGATGTGAGCATGGGTTCATATGATGGGGCAGGCATCTGTGATCTAATTGGACTCTTTCTCCTAGATACCTTCGGTAAGACATTCCCTAACGTACATTTCGCCATCTACAAAGATGATGCCCTCGCCTTAACAGCTAATACAAATGGACCAGCACAAGATCGTTTTAGGAAGGATATTATCCAGTTAATGAAACACTTCGGACTTAGTATAACTATAGACACTAACCTGACGGTTGTCAATTTCTTAGACGTTTCCTTAGATCTTAATAATAATATTTATAAGCCTTATAGGAAGCCCAATGATAGACTAAGTTATATTAATATAGGTTCATGCCATCCCCCTATAGTATTCAAAAATTTAGTTAAAAATATTAGTAAGAGGATTTCTAGCCTCTCATCTAATGAGGACATCTTCAATAGCGTTGCCCCAGTTTATAATAAAGCTTTAAAAGATAGTGGTTTTAGCGAAAAAATAAAATATACACCTATCACCAGCCCAACAATAAGGAAAAGGAATAATAGAAATAGGAAGGTCATCTGGTTTACGCCCCCTTACTCACCCGAGGTGGCCTTCAATATAGGTAAATATTTCCTAGCACTGATAGATAGACATTTTCCAGTTAACCATGCTTATAGGAAACTCTTTAATAGACACAATTTAAAAATTAGTTTTAGTTCAACTACCAATTTTAAAAACATAATCAATCATAACATACAAAAAACACAAGAAGAAAACAGCTGTTCATGCAGGAATAAAGAATTGTGCCCGCTAAATGGAGCTTGCATGTCCAAGACCATCATATATGAAGCTACCGTAAACTCTATAACCACTAAAGACACCGTTTCGACGAAGAAATACGTGGGCCTGACAGAGGGTAATTTCAAGGCCAGGTTCAATAACCACACTTTGAGCTTTAGGCACTGGAACAAAAGAAAAGCGACACAATTATCCAATCATATTTGGTCTTTAAGAGATAAAGGTGTCGATTATAACATACAATGGAAGATTTTGGCCAGATGTAAGCCCTATACTAACGGCAGCGGAAGGTGCGGTTTATGCGACATGGAGAGATGGCTTATCTGGAAAAGCAGCTTAGACCCTACCACATGTCTAAATACAAGGACAGAGCTTTTCGGATCATGCCCACATGTGACTAAATTTCTGTTACGTTTTTGGTCCCCTAAAGAAAACGGATAGAACATGCTTTCTGTGTTATGTCCCAAGAAGATTTTATATATTTTTATATATTTTTATATATTTTTATGTATTTTTATATAATTTTTATGACGAAAAATGCGAGCGATGTATAAGTACGCAGGCAAAGCAGAGTTATAACAGAGTAATTTCCCTTCATTTTTAACGGTATTTTTTCATAACGTTTTCAAATAGCCAGATAACCGAAGAGATGGTGTTGTGGATTTCCACTTCGGCATCTGAAACTCAGAGTTTTATCTTGACTACCGAGTAATGTAACATATTGTATAGATAAATTTCCTCTATTTACATAATATTGAGGTCTCTTTCTTTCTTTTGTTATCTTACCGTTTTATCAATATATATATGTATATATATATTTGTAAAAAAGAAGTTTGAAAACGCCACTATATTAGATAAATTTTAATTTTACATGTTTCGGTTCTTGAAAAAACGAACCTTATCAAAAAAAAATTATTATAAAAAGTATAATGGAACAGTTCATAATTGTTACATACATTCAATAGAATCCATGCTATATACATTCAATAGAATCCATGTTCTTGAAAAGACGAACCTTATCAAATATATTATAAAGAGTATAATAAAAAAATCCATAGTCGTTCCTTACTGTTTTGTCGAGTGTAGTGGAGAAGTTTATTACAGATTTTACCTTGTGTTCCAATGTAGTGATTCTTGGTCGTCGTCTGTTGGTCGTAATTTTGGTAACCTTGGTGGTGGTTGGGGTTATATCAGCTAAGCTGTGGCTGTGACAGCAGCAGTAGCCGTAGTAAAGGGCTGTTGATTGTGGTAACAACAGTGGTCGGTTCTCTGGCACTGTTCACTGACGTCATATAATTCCAAACCAATCAAAACCAAGCTTCAACGAATATAAGGAAAAGACCCATAACTGTATCCTGTTAGGAAACCAACCAAGCAGAACGACAAGCTTGAGCACGGAAGAAAAACGTCATCAATTTTTTAACGCATCAAAATCAGATCTGACCCATAACTGTATCCTGTAAGGTGGCTAACCAAGCAGAACTTTGAACTCCCAACTCGCATAAACAAAGATCTTATAATAGAAGGACTTAGATTTATTTTAGAAAACAATTACGTTATTTTTTACAATAATTTCTACAGACAAAGATCGGGAACAGCGATGGGCACGCGTACTGCGCCTTCTTTTGCCAAACTAGTGATGGGATACCTCGAGAAAATACTCTACCAGATAACACTCGAGAAATATGGAAACACCTTCTCCACCTATATCCAGAACAACTGGAAAAGATACCTCGACGACTGTTTTATCCTCTGGAATAAAAGTATAGAGAAACTTGAGGAATTTAAAATACTATTAAATGGAATAAATGATAATATACAATTCACGATGGATCATAACGAAGAAGAATTACCATTTTTAGACATCCTCATTAAGAAAACCGGCAACAAAATAGAGACAGATATCTATTATAAACCGACAGACTCCAAACAGTACCTACCCTTTGATTCATGCCACCCACGACACACTAGAATAAATGTCCCTTTTTGTTTAGCTAGAAGGATTTGCATCATAATATCAGACACAAACACCCGACACACACGTCTCCAGGAACTTAGAACCACACTCAGAAATAGAAACTATCCACAGCCCCTAATAGACAGTACAATCCAACGGGCACTTAAATTAAGTATAGAAGACCTGAGACAAACAAAACCAAAAAAGAAAGAACAATTAAAAACCCTTCCCTACATCTCTACACAGAACCCACTTAACAATGAGGCCTTCAGCACCATACTACAAAGCACATCCCTACTAAAGGGAGACCCAAAGATGAACCGGATCCTCGAAACACACACCATCATTAAAAGTAAACGGCAACCAAAATCCTTGAAAAGAATTTTAACGCAAACTAAACTGCACTCAACATCAACCACAAAACCAGCAGTTAGAAAATGTGGAAGGCCCAACTGCGGAATCTGTGTCATCTTGGTAGAAGGTTCAGAATTTATACTAGAACAAGGCCATCAGTTCACCATTAGAACAAACTTCACCTGTGCATCAGAAAACTTAATTTACGTCTTAGCATGCGCAGGCAGCAATAAGCAATATATAGGCCATACAAAAAATAGCTTACGTAAAAGGATGGTGGTGCATAAATCACAAATTAGAAACCCTGAATACCGGAAAATACCGGTCAGCGGACACATAGATAGATGTGCTGCAAATGAAAATCCGAAATTTACAACTTACCCACTTTACAAATTCAGTGACAGCGTAACCTTCACTCAACGCCAAAATAAAGAACTTTATTTCATCAAAAAATTTAGACCAAGTTTGAACACCCTGGGCCAGGAATATTAAAACAAAACATTGGTCTTCCGAAAAAAAAAGAACGAAATTCTACCACAGCCACTACGACTGCAACCATCGTGGTCACTACCATTACTGCAACGATCAACAGCCCCCTACTGCTACTACTGCTGCTACGGCCACAGTGAGAGAATTAAAATAGTGGAGGTGGGGGAATTACAATTTCTCAGATCCTTAAACAGTCACTCCCGCTAGCAGTGGTAAGTCTTAGGGAAGGATGAATTTATAAAAAGATTTTTTCTTTGCGTGCAGATCTGATTTTGATTCGTCAAAAAATTGATGACGTTTTACCTCCGTGGTCAAACTTGTCGTCCTGCTTGGTTGGTTTCCTTACAAGATACAGTTATGGGTCAGATCTGATTTTGATTCGTTAAAAAATTGATGACGTTTTTCTTCCGTGGTCAAACTTGTCGTTCTGCTTGGTTAGCCACCTTACAGGATACAGTTATGGGTCAGATCTGATTTTGATTCGTTAAAAAATTGATGACGTTTTTCTTACGTATGGAAGTATTTATGCATGTATGTATGTATGCATTTATGAATGTATATATATATATGCATGTATGTATATACATACATATATACATATATATATATATATATACAAATGTATATATATATATATATATATATATATACATACATATATATATATATATATATATATATATAATATATATATACACAGGCATGTATATGTACATATATACACATATATATATATATATATATATATATATACATACATATATACATATATATATACATACATACAAATATATATATGTGTGTGTGTGTGTGTGTGTGTGTGTGTGTGTGTGTCTATGTATGTATGTATGTATGTATGTATATATGTATGTATGTATGTATATAAAGTAAGAAATGGGGTTAAATGCAGGTGTTATTCAAATCTTTATACTTCCGACATATGTTTCGAAGAAAACATTGATATTATTCCGGAGGGAATAAAATGATGTAAAACAATACAATCATCTCGTCAGGGGAAAAAAAGAAACAAAACACATCAATAAGCCATTTTAACTGAATGTGGCTACCACACATATGATTGGCGTCTACGCCAATTGGTAGCAGAATGGGAGAATTCCCAAGTCTGCGAGCCGGGGGTGGTGACGTTGATCAGGAAGGACCAGAGCAAGGGGAACGAGATGGGGAACTTCAGGCCCATAACTCTGCTGAACACAGAGTTACAGATTTTGGCCAAGGTGCTAGCAAAAAGGTTGGCGCGGGTCGTGGACAAACTTGGGGAAGCGCAAACCTGCGCTATCCCGGACAGGACGATCCACGACAATCTCCAACTTATACGCTACTCCTTTGAGAGGGTGGGGAAGCTTTCTGGCACGGTGGGGGGCGCTGGTACATTTAGACCAGTCTAAGGCATTCGATAGGGTCGACCATCGGTACTTGGCGGCGGTCCTCGAGAAGGCTGACCTGGGCCCGATCTTCCGTGGTTGGATTGCTGCGTTGTACAGCGACATCGAGTCCGTCGTAAAAGTGAATGGTTTCCTTTCGAAGCCATTCAGGATCGAGCGCTCAGTGCGTCAGGGGTGTCTCCTGTCCCCGCTCTTGTATGTACTGGCTCTCGAGCCATTATTGCGGAAGTTGGAGGCACTAGGGGGCGCACCGCATGATCTATGGTGTGGAAGAGGAGCTACGGCGTATGCGGATGACATCTCCATCATCGTGGCGGATGAGGGCCAGCTTCCAGTGGTGGAAGAGGCTATCAAAAGTTACGAGGCGGTAGCAGGAGCAAAGGTTAACAAGGACAAGTAAATTGGTTTGCAGCTCGGCACCTGGAGGGGCAAGCCGATGCCGTCCAATAACGTCGTGGGGCGTTGGACGGAAGGTCCTGTTAAGCTTCTCGGAGTCTGGTTCGGGCCAGACCTCCGGATCGAGAAAAATTGGAGGGAGGTGGCCAGCAAGGTGAGTGCTCTAACCCAGACCTGGTCTGGGCGGGCGTTATCCTTGCTAGGAAAGGCGGAGGTGGTGCAGATGATTATGGCATCGGTTATCACCTACCGTCTGACCGTGGTGCCTTGCCCCGATTTGTGGCTGAACAAGTTGGAGAGAATCCTTTTCCGCTTTTTGTGGAAAGGAGGAAAGCCACTCGTGAAGCGCTCTGTCTGCTGCCAGAAACCGCTAAAGGGTGGGCTAAGGATGCGAAAATTCGCGTTAAGGTTGAAGCACCTCTGGCTTTACCTGGATGGAGAGCAGGTGTGGTCACCACACGTTCGGTTCTACCTCCCGCAATTAACGACCTTAACGGACATAGGTAATTGGATCAAGCAGAGACCTAGGCTGAGGGACTGGCAATTGGAGTGCCACCAGGCACCTCAGCTACTCTTTCGGGCGGCCAATGCCGGCAATAGGAGTTCCACCGCGGATTTCTATAGTGGGTTAGTGGAGGTTAAGTCCGAAGATGCCTTGGGGGAGACCCTGGGCTATGATGAAAATCAGTTGATTAACCTGTTCCGGAGAACTTTCGGGCCGGGGTATATGGACAATTACCAGAAATCTCTGGCTTGGCAGTGCTTCCGTGCGGCGTTACCCGTTCGTGATAAACTGTCAAGGCACGAAAGTGCCGTCTCGCCGACATGTCCGAGGTGCGGGTAGGACAGGGAAACCGTCTTGCACGCATTTGTGGAGTGTCCGGAATGAACGAGACTGATAGTTTTCGCAGAGCAACTGTTGTCATCGATGGGAAGAGGATAGCTATCAGCTGAATCTATCATCGAGATTGTGCCGACTCCTTCCCTTAACAGGGAAAGGAAGGCTTGCTTTTTCTGCGTAGCAGCCATACTGAAAGAAACAGCATGGAAGACGCGTGTGAGAGGCATAGTGTCGGGCACCTTTCAATCCGGCCAGGGGTTGGTTAACTTTTTTAGTTACCACCTTAGTAATAAGATCAGGCTGGAGAAAAGGTACCTGTCACGAGACAGATTCATGAGAAGATGGAAGCCTGTGGCGAGGAAGCTGGGAGTGTTTGGCACCAGGTAAGTGGAAGCCAAAAGCAGGAAAGGAAAAGCAAGGGGTCTACCTTGGTGGTCGGATGCCTATCCTTCAGAGAAGCCATTACAAATCTCATTTGTAATGAGCAACGCTTAAGTCAAAAGTTATAAACATATTTATTAAATTATTGTATTTTTAAATTGTAAATATTTTATCGCTACAGCTACTTCACTCTTTTATGTTTGTCTGTTCTTGTTCGTCCCCTCTTTGTAATGCCTTCATGGCAAATATTTATGAAATAAAGTAGCTTGCTTACGAACCACATGGTTCTGGGTTCAGTCCCACTGCATGACACCTTGAGAAAGTGCTTTCTACTATAGCCTCGAACCGACCAAAACCTTGTGAGTGGATTTAGTAGACGGAAACTGAAAGAAGCCTGTCGTATACATGTATATATATATATATATATATATATATATATATATATATATATATATATATATATATATATATATATATATATATGTATGTGTGTGTGCATGTTTGTGTGTCTGTGTTCGTCCTCCCAACGTCGCTTGACGACTGATGCTGGTGTGTTTACGTCCCCGTAAACTAGCGGTTCGGCAGAAGAGACCGATAGAATAAGTACTAGGCTTACAAAGAATAAGTCCTGGGGTTGATTTGCTCGACTAAAGGCAGTGCTCCAGCATGGCCACAGTCACATGACTAAAACAAGTAAAAGAGAGTAAAAGATATATATATATATATATATAATTATTAATAAATACATATATAATTATTAATAAATATATATATATAGTAGCTTGCTAACCAACCACATGGTTCCGGGTTCAGTCCCACTGCGTGGCAAGTGTCTTCTGCTATAGCCCCGGGCCGACCAATGCCTTGTGAGTGGATTTGGAAGACGGAAACTGAAAGAAGCCTGTCGTATATATGTATATATATATATATATATATATATATATAAGTGTGTGTGTATATGTTTGTGTGTTTGTGTTTGTCCCCTAGCATTGCTTGACAACTGATGCTGGTGTGTTTACGTCCCCGTAAACTAGCGGTTCGGCAAAAGAGACCGATAGAATAAGTACTGGGCTTACAAAGAATAAGTCCCGGGGTCGATTTGCTCGACTAAAGGCGGTGCCCCAACATGGCCGCAGTCAAATAACTGAAACAAGTGAAAGAGTAAAAGAGTAAAGAGAGTATATATATATATATATATATATTATATATATATATATATAGAGAGAGAGAGGGGGGAGTGAGAGAGGATAGAACTAAGGGACTTAACTTACACAGTGTTCTTTTTTCAAGTTTCACCGTATTACCTCCCCTAAGCTGGTCTACGTGACTGCCATTATTAATATTGATAGTCACAGACGTACTGGTTTCTCTCCGACGTAACTAATCCAGATTTGTTGTTGGCGCCAACGCAGTCCGATTGTTAGAATGGCGTTACTGATTCAAGAGGTCAGTAAAGCTGCTCGTAGGGCCTTTTCTGGCAGTCTGAAGGAGCCCCTGTTCCAGGAAAAGCTGAACGAACTTGTTAAATTAATGAACCAAGTAAGAGGAAGGGATCTTAACTTTAACCCAGCTTTAACCGAAAGAAGCAAAAACAATAATGCTCCGGTCACATACATTCATATTTTTGAAGACGAAGTGTACAGTATGGGGATATTTGTCTTGAAAGAAAACAGCCGGATTCCTTTACATGACCACCCAGGTATGTTTGGAATAATTAAAGTCATCCATGGAACTCTGTCTCTCGAATCATTTGATGAAGTACCCGTTTCTTCAGAACAACCTACCTCTTCCGCTTCCACTACAGCTACTAGCTTCAATAATGAATTTAAGAAATTTCTCAGAGATTACGACAGGACACCAAAACCATTTTTGGAGGTACCCAAAAAGAAAGCATCCGTGAACGATGATTGCTGTGTGTTGTCACCTACAAAAGGTAACCTTCACGAAGTTCGACCCGATGGTGGACCCGCGGCCTTCCTTGATATCCTGGCTCCGCCCTACGATACGGACTCTGATAGGAGATGTAATTATTACGAAATAACCAAGGGGCATTCGCCACCTAGACCACTCAGTCAACCAGAGGAGAGTTCTCAGAAAATATCATGGCTGGTTCAAATTCAACAGCCGCCTGACTTTTGGTGCGACGAGTCTGATTACAACGGCCCCGAAATACCTAGCCATTAAGGGGCCTCCAACGTATCACTTATTAATGTTGTCTTTCCCCTTTCCAACATTCATGTATTGTTTGTCTGACAATGGTACATGAACACCCTTCCTCACATCACATTTATAGATGATGTATTTTATTAAGGTTAAGGAATTTCCTCTTGTTGGGGTTTTGCTTTACACAGTTTATGTTTTTGTTGTGTTTTGCTATTCTAATAACAATGAATGCAAAACATTTTGGTGCTTATGAAATGACATTAGTAAATAACAGTATGACATGTCAGAAACAGTTACTACCATACACATACATTATATATATATATATATATATATATATATATATATATATACACATACACACACACATGTATACATATACATGTATGTACATATATTTATCTTCACATACACACACACACACATATGGTGACCCTAGAGTTTACATTAGTTTAATTTTCCTCAAATACCGTTTTCCATTGTTACATTGAATGTGTATGTTTATAATGCTCGTGTGCATGTATATACACATGCACCTACATGTTTGTGTGTGTATATAGATATATCTATATCTATCTATATATTTTATATATGTATATATATATATATATGTCTATATATTTTATATATATATATATATGTCTATATATTTTATATATATATATATATATATATATATATATATATATATATATATATATAAACGCACACAGGCACGTATGAGTATGTATATACTTACGAATGAGTGTATATATTGTTTCTTCAGGGCGGAGTCTCATAAAATAGTCGATATATAAAAATGAAAGCAAACAAGCCTTTTTAACAAGTAAAAAAGCATATCTTCGAAAGATATGTTACGTACAAATGTTTGTTTTACGAAAGTGAAACTGATGTAAACTCGAGGATGTCTCTCTGTCACTCTTTCTTCTTTCTTTGTCTCTCTCTCTCTCTCTCTATATATATATATTTATACATACATATGTGTGCGTGTATACACATATATTTACACGCAGATGCCATTTTCAGATGGAACTATATGCGCCTTTATTGCTCATCACATGAATGTCATCATTTTTCACTCCGAATGAATATGTTAAAAAAAGAAAGGTAAAGGTCATTTATGCATTCCTCTCTCCTCGTCTGTCTGTCTGTCTGTCTCTCTCTCTGTCTCTCTCTCTCTCTCACACACACACACAATAATGTATGCAATATTATATATAAAAATTTTCTAAATATCTTGCATAAACCTTTTACATATTTCTTGTAATGGTTTATATTGTAATAATTGTTTTAAAATCGAATTTCATCCGGAACTTTTGTGTAATATTTATTTATTTACATTTAAAATCACACATGGTTCCATTTAATGAAACATTGAAAATAAAGAATACAGAACCTTTTCCTAATTCTTCAACTGATATACTCTTACTCATTACTCTTTTACTTGTTTCAGTCATTTGACTGCGGCCATGCTGGAGCACCGCCTTTTTAGTCGAGCAAATCGACTCCGGAACTTATTCTTTGTAAGCCCAGTACTTATTCTATCGGTCTCTTTTGCCGAACCGCTAAGTGACGGGGACGTAAACACACCAGCATCGGTTGTCAGGCAATGCTAGGGGGACAAACACAAACACGCGCATATATATATATATATATATATATATATATATTATATACATACATATATACGACGGGCTTCTTTCAGTTTCCGTCTACCAAATCCACTCACGAGGCTTAGGTTGGCCCCAGGCTATAGTAGAAGACACTTGCCCAAGGTGTCATGCAGTGGGACTGAACCCGGAACCATGTGGTTGGTTAGCAAGCTACTTACCACACAGCCACTCCTGCGCCTATGAGATTTGATTCTGTTAAATATTGTAGAATATTTCCTGATTGTGTATAAATTTAATTGTTACCTAATGAAAATGAATGGCAGATGATTTAATGATTCAAGCAGCCTGACCCTTCTCACCAATTTCTTGGTATCAAATATATAACTACTATCTTTGGGTATATCTGGTGATACCTAATCCAGACAGCCAATCGAAGGAGAAGGGCTTTCTCCGTCCGGGTTGCGGATCCGTGGAATAAGCTGCCGGACGAGATAGTGAAGATGCCGACGACCGCTCGGTTCAAAGTCTCTCTTGACCAGAAATAGCCTGAACTCTTTGGATGAACACCCTCCCTGTACATAATTCCATGTCCCCCTACATGGCCTTGCTTTTTGCTTTTTGAGCTAAAAAATTAACTTAACTAAGATGCATGATGAACCAGCCGCAATTGTTTGAATTGATGATATGGGCTAGACTCAGTAACCCAACACTATATTCCAACATATCGTTACTATTATTATAATTTAATTCAGGGATTTAAAAAAAATTTAATTAGATCTTGTATAGTGTTAGGTTTTTAGCAAACTGAGTTCCCAAATACCTCTTGTAGAAAATATAGAAATATGTGGATGTCATTTAATTCAATACCTTTTCCTTAAAATTTTCAATGTGTGTGTGTTTATAAAGAACCCATTAATAATTCCAAAGCAAGTTGTTGGAATCAGTGCAGACTGTGGAAAGCATGGCTAAAGCTTTCATTGTATCTAGTTGAATATCTTGATAGCTGAATATTTTCAGAAGTGTATAAAAAAGGTATTGGGAATTATTTCAGTTGACTGTCTCCCTGCACACCAAAACTGGCCTTGCAAGACATTTTACGGAAACCTTTTATTTTTAAATGTATTTAGTATTTTAATCTTGAATTTAAAAATCCACATACATGTCATGTAATTGGTATTTTGGGGATAATGCTTAGCTCAATTCATCCTTGATCAAAGAGACCCATTATCAAAGCCATTCTAGTCATGCCCATCCTTACTTTTTGTATAGCAGACATGTGGCTTTGGAGGCACTGAGTTGGATGTGTGGTAAAGAAGCTTGCTGTCCAACCATGTGGTTAAGGGTTCAGTCCTATTGCACAGTACCTTGAGCAAGTGTCTTTTACTATAACTCCGCACAAGCCATGTGTGGATTTTGTATGTGAAAACTGAAAGAAGCCCAATGTGTGTGTGTACCTTTGTCTTGACATCATGTGGTGGTCTTAAATGAATATCACTGTCATACAAACAAGTTTATTCCCAGTTTTGCAGGAAAATCATTACCTTGTTAGAAAATGGATTAGAGTTGCTGTCAGGAAAGTTGACATTTGCTGTTGAAAATTTACCTCAATTTCTGTCTGACTATAGAAAGGTGGATGTTAAATGATGATGATGGACTGCATTGTACAATGTGGTATTCCTTACTTAAGATGGTGTGATTTGAGGACTGCAGTTTCTAGCAGGTTGAGTTGTACAAGTCTGAACTTGAATTTTTACGAATGGTAGAAAATTTTGTTTAAACTTTGTTACAACAAGCTTACATTATCTTTCATCCATCTAGGTCAGTAAAATATCTACCATTAAAATGCACACAAATTAGTGTCAAATCAGTTTGGTAGCTTTAATGTCATTGTTCAACTTACAACAAATAGCAGTCAAATCTCATTCAAATCATACTCTTGTAATTTAAAAAAAATGTGTGGTATAAAGTTTGCATCTCAGCCACAGTTTTGAGTTCAGTCCCACTGTATGGCACCTTCAGCAAGTGTCTTCTACTATAATCCTAACCCAGAACCAGGGAAAAGCCTACTGTATGAATGTATGTATGTATATATATATATATATATCATCATTATCATCATCATTTAATGTCTGCTTTCCATGCTAGCATGGGTTGGACTATTTGACTGAGGACCAGCAAACCAGATGGCTGCACCAGACTCCAATCTGATTTGGCAGAGTTTCTACAGCTGGATGCCCTTCCTAACGCCAACCACTCCGAGAGTGTAGTGGGTGCTTTTATGTGCCACCGACGTGAGGGCCAGTCTGGCGGTACTGGCAACGGCCACGCTCAAATGATGTTTTTTACGTGCCACCTGCACAGGAGTCAGTCCAGCGGCACTGGCAATGACCTCGCTCGAATATTTTGTTTACATGTCAGTAAGGCGACGCTGGTAATGATCATGCTCAAATGCTGCTTTTTATGTGCCACCGGCGCGGAAGCCAGACAGATGCTCTGGCAGTGATCCCGCTCGAATGGAGCTGTTAGTACTCCACTTACACGGATGCCAGTTGTCATATTTGGTTCGATTTCGATTTCACTTGCCTCAACAGGTCCTTGCAAGCAGAGTTTTGTGTCCAAAGAAGGAAAGGTACGCATAAATGGGCTGGCTACACCTCTGGTAAAGGCCACAATGTCAAGGCAAGGAAACAGTATCACACACTCATGTACATATATATATATATATATATATATATATATATATATATAAAATATTATTAGAGACAAAACCACTATTTTGCAAAACAAACAAGGAAAGACTTAATCAATACATAAAATTTTAATAAATAGTCAATAAAACCGCCACTACAATTGTTTCTTGTCTTGATCGACAATCTTCAGGTGGACTTCAATAAGTCAGTTTCAAATTTGAAACTGACTTATTGAAGTCCACCTGAAGATTGTCGATCAAGACAAGAAACAATTGTAGTGGCGGTTTTATTGACTATTTATTAAAATTTTATGTATTGATTAAGTCTTTCTTGTTTGTTTTGCAAAATAGTGGTTTTGTCTCTAATAATATTTTATAATATTTTACTATAAAATTGGATTTAATCCTAAATCTGATTTTTTTCCCTGTAAATTTGGATTTATTCCCTAATATTTATTATTATATATATATATATATATATATATATATTGTGGCCTATGCCAGGGGTGTAACCAGTCCACTTATGCATGCCTTTCCTTCATTGGACACTAAACTCTGCTTGCGAAGACTTGTTGAGGCAAGTAAAAGCGAAATCAAAATCAAATTCAATGACTGGCATCCGTGCTAGCGGAGCGTTAAGAGTATCATACGAGTGAGATTGTTGCCAGAGCAACAAGCTGGCCTCCATGCCAATGGCACATTAAAAAACGCCATTTGAGCGTGATCGTTATCTGCATTGCCTTACTAGCACCTGTGCTGGTGGCACGTGAAAAACATTCAAAGCGAGGTCGTTGCCAGTGCCACTGGACTGGCTCCTGTGCAGGTGGCACATAAAAAGCACCATCTGAGTGTGGCCGTTGCCAGTACTGCCTGACTGGCCCTCGTGCCGGTGGCATGTAAAAGCACCCACTACACTCTTGTATAGTGGTTGGCATTAGGAAGGGCATCCAGCTGTAGAAACATTGCCAGATCGGATTGGAGCCTGGTGCAGCCTTCTGGCTCACCAGCCCTCAGTCAAACCGTCCAACCCATGCCAGCATGGAAAGCGGACGTTAAACGACGACAGCAATGATGATGAATAAAGAACTTCCAGTTTCCAGATATTAAAGATTAATGATGTGTCTTGATATCCTTATGTATTATATTGGTCAGTTGATTATCTTTTGAAGCTTTGAAGAAAACTACTAATTGAAATCATGTTCTCTGGGATAGCCAACGTCGCCACCTTCAGATAGGTTGCATACTTTTGTTTCTGAAACAGAAATTGAAAAATGTTCTACTATTCTTCTGAGTAGTGGTAGATATTTCAGTTAATAAGCCAAATATACATTTTATAAATCATACATATCATCATCTGGAAAAGACTTTCTAACTAGAAAGGGTATGGCCTGGTCAGCCTGTAATGACATGCATAAGATCTGGTCATCAAATCTAAGTAGAGACTTCATACTTGAAATCTTCAAAGCCACAGTCGAACCAATTCTACTATATGGCTCAGAAACCTGGACGTTATCAAAGAAGCTTGAGAGGCGGTTGGATGGAACCTACACTCGCCTCCTTATGAGAGCTCAAAATCTCTCGTGGAGGCGCCATCCAACCAAAATGCAAATATATGGGAAACTATCACCTGTGTCATCTCTTGTGAAAGGTAGGAGAGTCCAGTTTGCTGGACATTGTTGTAGAGCTGAAAAAGAAGTAATTTCTACTCTTCTCCTCTGGAAGCCATCTACTCGCAATACCAAAGGGCGCACACTCTCCTACCCTGATGTAATCTCCAGGGATACAGGCATCCAGCAACAGGACCTCCGTAATGCCATGATGGACCGTGAAGTCTGGCGTAGCATGATAAATTCCATTGTCTCGACCACGGTCGAACAATGATGATGATGATACATTTTAGGATTGTTGGACTGTGTCCCATGTCCATGTGTTAGATTTGATTATGCTGACAGCTTCGAATGTCAGCATTTCTTGATAAGGATATTAAACAGGTGGTAACTGTTGACCAGATAAAATGTCTTTGTAACGTTGGTAGATACTACTTGTTTATTTCACATTTCTGTAGTTGCCGTCAAGAGATCTTGCTCATTTAACAGTAAACCTCTTGATCCTGATTTCACACTTAAAGATATTACATTGCATGTGTGAAATGGTTTAACCTGCAAACCACCAAACATCAGCTAAAAAGGGCTGGTGTGAATATCCTGTCACCATCACTACATTGTGTCTGTGACCAAAAGACTCAACTAAAATAGCCCAGTTCACTTAGGTGTAACTAGGAATCACAGGATGGACATAAATGATCACTGTTAGCAGTGACAACTCTATTAAATTACTTAGTGTTTTGTTGACCTGGAGTGCTTGGTTCAACTCCTGTGAATACGGCTTGGGGGAGAATGGTTTCCCTATTGCTAATTTGTACTAGATCCATTCTATGAAAATGAAACTATCAAGGGAGTCCCTATCACATGATGAGATCATTACATATATTGGGCTGAGAAATTCAGGATTCTGTATGTATTTCATTACTTTATAGCTCTTGTATGTCATTTGTTTAGGGATCTTTTCGGTTTGAACTGCAGTTTTTAACATAATTTCTAGGTAACTAAAAAGTTTTAAACTTCATATACTGGTAGAATGTGTTTATAAAACATCTTTTTCTCTTGGCTTTATTGAGAAAATTCTATAGTTTGTAAGATATTTGTTGTTTTTTTTCTTCAATTTCTGCAATTTCAACCAATCAATGACTTCTATTGAGCTAAAAAACATTCTGTGCCGTATGAATATGTCCCTCGTTTAAGAAACAGATTGGGTTTATTTACATTTGTGAAGAAAAAAAGATACCCTTCCCCCTCCCCTAACCCTAACCCTAACTCTAACCCTAAAATAGATTGAAATGCAATAGATCGATACTAGGGTCATAATTATGGGTGACAATTTCATATGACACCAGTAGAAAAAACTGCCGTTCAAACTGAAAAGATCCTTGTTTAGTATAATCTTTAGAAATAACTATTCATTAATTTATTTTATTTTATTATGTTTTGTGTTAAAAAAATTTAAAGCTGTTTTATATTTTCTGTTTTTATTACACATAATAACTTTGAAGATTCCCAGTTTTTTTCACTATCTTATTTAAATTAAAATGTAGATTACGTTCCAGTTATTTTGCTTTACTATTAATTTCTTTATCTTAACAAAAAAACTAACCTCATTAAACGTTTTATTGACATTTATTTAATTTTTTTTTTTATCTGTTTAGCAAATTTAGATAATTGCCAATGAATTGTTCCAGCAATTAACTGTTACTTGTTCTCATTACAATTAACCACTTATTGTAAATTAGCACCTGCTGCCAGTGTTATATTGTCGGTCGATATTAAAAGAAAACGAGGTGAATAATATCATGAAATTATATTGAAATAAATATATAGGTGTAGGAGTGGCTGTGTGGTAAGTAACTTGTTTACCAACCACATGGTTCTGGGTTCAGTCCCACTGCATGGCATCTTGGGCAAGTGTCTTCTACTATAGCCTCGGGCCGACCAAAGCCTTGTGAGTGGATTTGGTAGACGGAAACTGAAAGAAGCCCGTCGTATTTATGTATATATATATATATATGTGTGTGTGTTTGTGTTTGTCCCCCTAGCATTGCTTGACAACCGATGCTGGTGTGTTTATGTCCCCGTTACTTAGCGGTTCAGCAAAAGAGACTGATAGAATAAGTACTGGGCTTACAAAAGAATAAGTCCCAGGGTCGAGTTGCTCGATTAAAGGCGGTGCTCCAGCATGGCCGCAGTCAAATGACTGAAACAAGTAAAAGAGTATATATTTAAATGCAGTACACACTGTAAAGTGGTTGGTGTTAGGAAGGACACCCAGCCATAGAAACCATGCCAAAGCAGACACTTGAGTACAGTACGATCTTTGGGCTCATCAAATCCTGTCAAACTGTCCAACTCTTTTTAGCATGGGAAAATGGACATTAAATAGTCCTTTCCACTATTGGCACTATGCCTGAAATTTTGGTGGATGGGAGCAGTCAATTAGATCAATCCTAGTACATTACTGGCACTTAATTCTTTTCTACTCGAGGCACAAGGCCAGAAATTTTTTAGGAGGGGCCATTTGATTAGATCGAAATCAGTACATAACTGGTACTTAATTCATTGACCCCGGAAGGATAAAAGGCAAACTTGACCTTGGCGGAATTTGAACTGCTAAGCATTTTGTCTGGCACACTAATGATTCTGCCAGCTCGCCATCTTAATGGACACTAAATAATGATGCTTCTAAAGAGTGAAAGAGATTTAACTGCTTTTCGAATAATTGCATAGAAACTCTCTTGCTGATTCATTAAAAACATATTTGTTATCTGTACTCATCTTTTAGCTTTTACCTTTTTACTTGTTTCAGTCATTGGATTGCATGGTGCCAGGGTACATGCTGGGGTACCACTATGATGGATTTAGTCAAACAAATTAACCCGAGTTCATATTAGTTTTTTTACTTTATTATTATTATTATTATTATTATTATTATTATTATAATCGAAATCGATCAACATCAATGGAAATTGCAGCTGTGATACCAGTGCCGCCCCGACTGGCCTCGTGCCGGTGGCACGTAAAAAGCACCATCCGTTTGTGGCTGTTGCCAGCCTTGTCTGGCACCTGTATCGGTGGCACGTAAAAAGCACCCACTACACTCACGGAGTGGTTGGTGTTAGGAAGGGCATCCAGCTGTAGAAACATTGCCAGATCAGACTGGGCTGGTGCAGCCTTCTGGTTCCCAGACCCCAGTTGAACCATCCAACCCATGCTAGCATGGAAAGCAGATGCTAAATAACGATGATGATGATGATGATTATTATTATTATTGAGTGATAGAGCAGTGCATGCCATCAAAGTGACACTGGGGTAAAATATACGAAGCCCAGTATACCCATCATGACTATTATTATTATTATATTATTATTATTATTATTATTATTATAATCGAAATCGATCAACATCAATGGAAATTGCAGCTGTGATACCAGTGCCGCCCCGACTGGCCTCGTGCCGGTGGCACGTAAAAAGCACCATCCGTTTGTGGCTGTTGCCAGCCTTGTCTGGCACCTGTATCGGTGGCACGTAAAAAGCACCCACTACACTCACGGAGTGGTTGGTGTTAGGAAGGGCATCCAGCTGTAGAAACATTGCCAGATCAGACTGGGCCTGGTGCAGCCTTCTGGCTTCCCAGACCCCAGTTGAACCATCCAACCCATGCTAGCATGGAAAGCAGATGCTAAATAACGATGATGATGATGATGATTATTATTATTATTGAGTGATAGAGCAGTGCATGCCATCAAAGTGACACTGGGGTAAAATATACGAAGCCCAGTATACCATCATGACTATTATTATTATTATTATTATTATTATTAAGAAGACAGTGAGCTGGCAGAATTATTAGCATGCCGGGCAAAATGCTTTGCAGCATTTCGTCTATCTTTACATTCCAAGTTCAAATTCTGCCAAGGTTAGCTTTACCTTTCATGCTTTTGGGGTCAATAAATTAAGTATCAGTGAAACATTGGGGTTGATGTAATCAGCTAGCCTCTCCATCCCCTCCAAAATTTCAGGCCTTGTGCCTATAATAGAAAGGCTTATATTTTTAGTTTGGCACTTAGTCTATTGGTTTCATTCATGGGCTGCTAAGTTTCAGGGATGTAAACAAACCAATGTCAATTGTTAAGCAGTGTGTGGTCAAACACAAACATAAAGACATATACACACATACATATGTCATCATCATTTAATGCCTGTTTTCCATGCTGGCATGGGTTGGGTGATTTAATCGGGTCATGTGAGCTGCAGGGCTGAATCATGCTCTATGCCAGCTTTAGTATGGCTTCTATGGCTGGATGCTCTTCTTTACACCAACTACTTTACAGTGTCTACTGAGGGCTTTTTTTTTTTCATGTTACCAGCACTTTTGAGTTTGTCAAGATTTGCAAGACAGGAAGAGCTTCTACCCATGAAGAACTTCTGATTTTAGTTGATCTAAGGATTAAATAGTTTATAAATTTGGAGATTGGACCATTTAAATCAAGTGTCCCCTTGTTTCCTCATTCATTAGTTCTCTCTGCTTTTAAAATTCTTTGTGAAAATAATCCTGTGGTAAGTAGCTTGCTAACCAACCACATGGTTCCGGGTTCAGTCCTACTGTGTGGCACCTTGGGCAAGTGTCTTCTACTATAGCCTCGGGCCGACCAAAGCCTTGTGAGTGGATTTGGTAGACGGAAACTGAAAAGAAGCCCATCGTATATATATATATGTGTGTGTGTGTTTGTGTGTCTGTATTTGTCCCCCAACATCGCTTGACAACTGATGCTGGTGTGTTTACGTCCCCTTAACTTAGCGGTTCAGCAAAAGAGACTGATAGAATAAGTACTGGGCTTCCAAAGAATAAGTTCTGGGGTCGATTTGCTCGACTAAAGGTGGTGCTCCAGCAAGGCTGCAGTCAAATGACTGAAACAAGTAAAAGAGTAAAAGAGTAAATACATTCTTGTATTCTGGTTTCGTGTTTGAACTGTTGTCATACTAGAGCAGTCTTTAAGGCTAGAGTTGATCATATCAACCCTAGTGCTTCTTTTTCTGGGACATTTTTTATCAATTTCTATTTGTTGAACTGCTAGATTACATCTTAAGTTTATTTTAATTTTGAAAATAATTAAGAATTTCAAAGAATTTTTAAAATATAATAACCAAAGCCTTGTGAGTAGATTTGGTAGATGGAAACAGAAAGAAGCCTGTCATATATAAAACAAATAAAAGAATAAAAGAATTTTAATTAAAGAACTAGTACTTTATTTTATCTATCCCAAAAGGATGAAAAGGAAAGTTAGCTATGACAGGGGTTGAACTTATAAAGAGAAGTCAGGCATTTTGTCTAACACTAATGCTGAATCCATCATAATAGCGATTACTAATATTAGTATATGTTTAGGAATTTGGGAGGGGAGTGTAGTTGATTAAATCAATTCCAGAAATACAAATGTAGTGCCTTTATCAGGATATAAAGTTTTGATCTTTTGGTTAGTGATCGATCATCTGTAGCTGATTTGAGGAGGATAAACTGGCATATAAACTTGATCGGTGTTAGATGTGGTTTACTTTGGGAGAGAATATTGTGATTTAATAGCATTGTTTTAAACATTGTCAATGATAACAGAGTGCCCCAGCATAGCCACAGGCTGGATGCCTGTAAAAGAAAAAGCAAAACTAAAAACAAAAAACCAATAAAGCTCCTATTGTTTTGTCCATGGTCAAACTGTGAGGAAAGGCATTCCAAGTATGACCATCCCATTTTTTGGGGGGATTATCTAGGACTAGTCATTTTTTAAAATATTTAAAATAGACTATTTCAGAGAAATTGCCTGCTGTTTTTAGCAAGTCCAGAAATCACATAGAGACTCTGGTTGCTTGATCTGCTTGAGCTAGCAATGAAATCGCCTTCAAATCACATACTACAATTTTAAAAATGGATGAATATATTGGATATTGTATTTCTTCTAAGTGCACTGTACTTAGGAAAAAGGATAGGGTGGCCACAGGTGGATTGTATTTGGTTTATCAGGGCTGATCTGTGGCTAAACAGCAACAAGAGACAAAAAATGCAAATAAACAACATTCTTATGTCCCAGTGAACATTGTTGACAATGGCAAAGCTGATGTGTATCTGGTTGATTAGAGCACTCTTGGGCTTCAAACACTTAATAAGATTATACTTAATTAATGTTATTTCGGCAGTTAACAACAGTTGATTAAGTAAGAAGCTTGAGAAGTTGTCATTAAGTTTTGCCTTTTTCCTCGTTTTTCTTCCCATTAATACATGCCACCACCACTGCTGCTGCTGCCATCATCATCATCATCATCATCATCATTTCAATTATGTAGTAGTAAATCTAGTCTCTTCAATATAACAATCAATACTTAATTGTTATTCTGAAATCAACACACATAGTCTGTTACCTTTTTTTTTTTTAAATTTAAAAGAGATTTAACTGCTGTTTCTAGTAGGATGAGTGACTACCTTTGGATGCCCCTATGGGCTCAGTTAACTTCTGATCGTGTAGGAATGTTGGTTGAATCTACTCAAGTTATTTTATCATTCCTGGAGAGATGGAACTCCACACAAAAATGATTGGGTTTGAACTCAGAGCCAAGATGCAAGAAAGTAAATACTGTATTACAATTCATCCAGTGAAATCATTGCTTTCATTGCCCCTAATACTCACATTAAAGTTTGGTTTCTTGCATTGGTACACAGCCACACATTTGTAAGGAAGGGATGTTGTGGAATGTTTTTTTTTTCTCTATCTTTTAATCAGATAGGAAGGCAGTGCTGAATGATTTGTCAGCAGGTGTCCAAGATTGGTGAGAGGAACAGAGGAAGATATCATCAAGCTGGAGTCCTGGTCTGAATGTCTATACCACACTGGACTCTATTATAGTCAACTAAAGTACCTGGTGGTGGGCAACTGATTAAGCCTACCATCCAATTGACTCAGTAGATTACTGGTAAACATTTTATCATTCTAGGATGGCTGAAAGACAAAATCATATGTGGTAGGGTCTGAAGTCACTTTAAACTAAATAATTGATCCATATTTTGGCACAAGGGTAGTGATTTTTAAAGGGAAGTGTTAAATGGTTACATTGGCCCTCAGTTCTTGTCTAGTACTTTATATTATTGACCACGGAGGGATGAAAGGTAGAGTTGACTTTGAATTGAACTCATAACTTAAAGGGTAGGAATAAATGCTTCCAGGCATTTTTCTGACATTCTAATACTTCTGCAAGCTCAATGCCTGATGTAAAATAATGTCAGGCATTTTGCCTGACAGTCAACCATTTCTGCCAGTCCAATTTACAGTCAAGTATATGTGCCAATGATGAAACTTCTATATCAGTACCTCTCAAAGTAGGTGATATGAGCCCTGGGGGACTGGAAAATTTTATATGGGTACTAGGAATAAAGGGGGATGTAGGGGTGCACAGTAGATACACCTGTACAATTTTTTTGTTTATATTAACTTTAAAAAAATTTCAAATGTAATACTATGATAAACTACCTGTTAGTTACAATCACATGTGTGACAGTAACACTAACAACATCAAAATCATTAATAATTCAAAATGTGAATAAGTAAACCAAACTGAAAATATGCCTCATTTGCTTATAGTAGTGTGATACTGGCTGGTCAGAACTAAATTACCCTGGTCTGATTTTATAGGTATGTACATTAAAAACAGACAGGGAGTGGGGCTTTGAATCATGGCAAGGGTTTAAGCCTTGAAAAACCTGAGTAAAATAAAAAAGGTTGATAGTTAAAAAAGTCTGAGAAGCACTTATCTGTTAGGTCATTCAGACTGCTAGAAATTGCAGCAAGATTTTCCTCAAATCATACCCTACCATTTTAAAGAAGGAAGAACACAGGATAATGTAGTCCTATATAAATTATGCTTGAGTAAAATATGGGATGGTCATAGTTGGAATACATTTAATCAGATCTATGCTGATACGGAAGTAAATCCTTTCTGTCATAGGCACAAGGCCTGAAATTTGTGGGGAGGGGACTAGTAGATTACATTGACCTCAGTGATAAACTGGTACTTTATTTTATTGACCCTGAAAAGGTGAAAGGCAAAATGACCTTGGTAGAATTTGAACTCAGAATATGAAGCTGGAAGAAATGCCACAAAGAATTTTGTTCAGCATGCTCACAGCCTTTGACATGGAAGTAAACAACATCAAACTATTACCTTACATTACTTTGGTCTTAAACTGGACTCTGTCAGCAGATGCTAAATGGTATTTGAAGTTTTTTTTTTTTTTTGTTTCATTTATGCTATGCAGGCTCATGGTCTAGTGGTTAGGATTCACTCATGATTTTAATTTCTGGACAGGCAAAGCATTGTATTGTTGAATAAAACACTTCATTTCACTCAGCTGTAAATGAATTCTAGCAATAGCCGGGAAGTTAACCATGCAATGAACTGATGTTTCATTCAAAAAGCAGTATTGTAATCTCAGTTGCTTATATGCCATGAAAACTGGTTTAAGCTCTAGCTTTCGGAGTGCTAGAGCTCATCACAGACCTAAGTCTATGTCTGTTGTAATCTAGGGGTGGGAAACTTGTAGATTTCAGAAGGGTTAAGTATGGCTTCCCGAAAGAGTATCTGTGCTTGAAAGAAAAGCATTATACTAAACTCTATTTTCATTGATTTAATCTTATTTAAAGTTTATATTTTCAATTAAATATGAAGTTTTGAAACATTTACATTTTTTATTTGCACTTAGAATGCAAAACTTTTCAAAAAAAAATTAAAAAAAGCAAAAGAGTTCTATGCTTTCACCTTTTTTACATTTTTTATCTTTTACTTGTTTCAGTCATTAGAGTGAGGCCATGCTGGGGCACCACCTTGAAGAATTTTAGTAGAATGAATCAACTCCTATACTTATTTTTTTCTCTAAGTTTGGTACTTATTCTATCAATCTCTTTCGCCAAACTGCTAAGTTACAGGGTTGTAAACACACCAACACTGGTTGTCAAGTGGTGACAGGGGATGAACAGATACAAAAATACAGACACACTCATACATGATGGGCTTCTTTCAGTTTCTTTCCACCAAATCCACTCACAAGGCTGTGGTCAGACTGGAACTATAGTAAGAGACACTTGCTCACTCATGGTGCCAAGCAGTGGGACTGAACCCAGAACCATGTGGTTGGGAAGCAAACTTCTTACCACACAGCCATGCTTCCACCTATTTTGTTGAATGTTTTCTGATAAATGCATCTTAATAAGTGAGAAGAATTGCATATATCTGAACTATTTCAAAGAAAAGCATAAATTTAATGTTTAAATAGCTTTAACCAAGGAATGAGATCCAACATTTCTTCACTTTTTCCAGAATTTCTTCTCTTTATTATTTTTTTTGCGAAATACGGAGTTATGATTCATGTGTGAGTGTGTGTTCTTGATACTCGTTTAGAACAAGTAGTTTTACACCAATTACACTATTTTTTCTTAGTTTAAAGGCCGTGGACTGAAGATGTGAAATTTCCGAAGCCTCTCCCCCACCCCCCTTTCGCGAGCGCGCATTTTTTTCATGATAGTCGTTTAGAGCAAGTTGTTTTACACCTATTACGCTGTTTTTGTTTTTGTTTTTGTGCCCGGTTCAGACGCTTTCGGAAATTCCCGATATAAATATTCCGAGGCCTCTCCCCCACCCCTCTTTCGCGAGAGCGCATTTTTTTTTGTCATATTCGTTTAGAGCAAGCTGTTTTACACATATTACACTATTTTTTTTTGTTTTGGTGCCCGGGTCAGCTCCTCAGACGCTTTCGGAACTTCCCGATGTGAATTTTCCGAGGCCTCTCCCCCACCCCCCTTTCGCGTGCGCGAATTTTTTTTTTCATATTCGTTCATAGGAAGTTGTTTTACACCTATTACACACATTTTTTTTTTGATTTTCTGATATTTGTTACGCCCTATATTAACCAATTTTTTTTTTATGAATAATTATATAAAATATAATTATAGTTTATAAGATCTATAAAATATAATTTATAAATAATTGTTATAAAATAATAGGTTTTGCAGTGTAAAAATTATCATGAAAAATGGCTTTGTCAGGGGGCAGTTAACTTTAATATGGTCTTTCATTACAAAATGGTTTCCCAGTATCTGCTCTAATCCATAGGATTAACTTCTTTTTTTGTTATTATGGTTACAATGTACTGCAGATTATCAATGACTAATTTAGGTTAGTACATATGAAGGCCATGCACAATAGGAAATAATAGATGACGTAAATCTTTGTGGTCTTGGATCACTAAATATAACAAATGATGATGATGGTGACAATACGAAGATAGAAAAAAAAATTTGTAGGCCCTTCAAAATTTGAATGCACGTTTTAGATATGAAGAGTGATTCTCCATTTGATCAGAAATGCTGAGAGAGGAGAGTGATGCACATCATCATCATCACCATCATTTTTTTAACATCCACTTTTCCATGCATGAATGGTCAGGTGGAATTTGATGAGGCAGAAGTTCTATGGCCGTATGTCCTTTTTGATGCCAACCCTCATGTGTCCCCTAGCAACATAATATTTCACTGTGCTTTTGACAGAAGATTGTTATCTGTACTTTATTTCATAAGGGTTGGTTAAAACCTCTTCCCCATTCCCCCAAAATATTCAACCATGCCTGATTTTTTTCACAGATTATGGCTTAACAGTGTTCCTCTTGCTGCACCTCTTATGTGTCCATAGCTTGCACTGGGTACATCTTATGGAATTCCTACCAAATACTAACAACACACAACTATTACTACAAGCCTTCATGATACACACAAGCAACATATTAAATATACACATATAGTCATGTACTCATCATTATCATCATCATTTAGCGTCTGCTTTCCATGCTAGCATGGGTTGGACGGTTCAACTGGGGTCTGGGAGGTCAGAAGGCTGCATCAGGCCCAGTCTGATTTGGCAATGTTTCTACGGCTGGATGCCCTTCCTAACGCCAACCACTCTGTGAGTGTAGTGGGTGCTTTTTACGTGCCACCGGCACAGGTACAAAGAATACAAGCAGCGACATGCACACACATACATGCACACACACACACACACACAAATGCAAACACATTATTCACAACCCTTTAATCATAGAAATATGGTGAACATAAAACAAAAATAAACAAGCTTTATGAAATATTTTATTTTATTCATTCTGTAAGTGAAAATATTTGTTCTAAATTGATGAAATCTAAATGGTTAGGATGCTGAACTACCAGTTGATGAACCATGAAAATTGGTTGAGGTTTGTAACAAATTTAGTTCTTCAATGAACCTTGATGTTTTATCAAACTGAATCCAAGTTTCTTATTTCTTGCCCACAAGGAGCTAAACATAGAGGGGACAAACAAGGACAGACACAGGGATTAAGTCGATTACATCGACCCCAGTGCATAACTGGTACTTAATTTATCGACCCCTGAAAGGATGAAAGGCAAAGTTGACCTCGGCGGAATTTGAACTCAGAACGTAACAGCAGACGAAATACCGCTAAGCATCTCGCCTGGTGTGCTAACGTTACTGCCAGCTCGCAGCCTTCTGAATCCAAGTCTCTATCGATTCAGGTGGGTAAAATGTCAAATCTCTCATTGAAATGATGCTGCTAAATGACATTCAACCCAGACAACAGACTATTTATTACAAGTTGGTTGATTCAATTTAATATCATTCTTCCATCTTTACTTCTTTCTTCCCATCTTTCATACTTTGTCTTTATAACTGCATGAATTGCTTTCTTAGTAAATGGATTCTTAAGTAACTTTGCAATAGGTAAAATTCAGATCTTGTCATTAACATGCATTGTTGTTTAGCACACATGTAAGTCAACAAAATGTGCCTTGTTTTTAAACAACGGCCCCCAACCATTATTGTTGCTGCTGTCTTCTGTTTGTTCTGTGCGAATAGAGATTTGGTTGACTTTGTTCGTCCATTCTATCTTCTTATTAGGACTCACTCTAGTGGAGAAAAAAGAAAAAAGTGAAAATAAAAATTTTTAATAGTAGCATACATACCGTAAATCCTCGAGTATAGTCCGCCCTTGAGTATAATACGCAGGGGATTTTTAGGGGGCTGTACCTCTGAAAAACCTAAACCTTGTGTATAATAAGCCTCCCTTCTCTAACTTGAGTAAAGGAGGTCTATATAACACCTTGGTTTGTAAACATGTATATGGTGACGTCCTTTATTATTATTATATATATAACATAATGCAAATGTGTAGCTTTTTGTGCATTTTGTTTGCAGAAAATAAAGAAATAACACTAATAACAGTAATAACGTTTAATAAATGTTGCTTACTGCAAGTTATGGGTGATTCTTTTATGACTTCATTGCTTTCAGGCTTAGCTTAAGGTATTTTCACGCCCGACATCAGAAAATGCGTCTGAATAAACATAGCCGGACAGCAAATAGAGACTCGGACATTGCTTAGAAAATATTTTTCATTTTTAATCTCGTATATAGTATGCACTAGGGATTTTGACCTTTAAATTTTGGGAAAAAAATGTGGATTATACTCGAGGATTTATGGTATCACATTCATTTAAATAAAATGTGAATATTGATACATATGAATCATAAATGATGTTTGGTAGAAGTTAACAGGTTTAATATTTTTATATATAGATTATTCCTAGCATTTTAAATGTTATTTTATTAATTATATTACTGTTTTGCTAAGAGGAAAGACATTAATCCTAAATCATGGAAAGGGGCTTCTTGAATCAGAAAAGTGGTAGGAATAGATAAGATGGATGTGATTGACAAGGAAAATACCTTTCCTCATTTTTATTCCCTTCCTTGCTGAAAAAAGGGCCTTGTGCCATTTTAAAAGAAATGAATGTAAAAGGTTAAGTGAGTTAATATATAATAAGTTACCTTAAGAAGGAACTTTCTAGGATCAAATCACTTTGTATGAATGAGAACTGAGAATTCTGAATGTAGAAGTTTGAATCATATCTAAAATTTCTATTTTAGATTTGGTTTGTTTGCAAGAAAAGCATTTGTTTGTGTGTGCATGTACCCTGGTGCCTTTTGTTGAATTTTGCACCCATAAATTTCATGACCTTTTCCTTGTAATGATGGCATTTGATTTACCAGAAATACTATTTTCACAATTTGAATCCAGGACATAAACATGGAAAGAAGGTAAGGTCAGGTAGTGTTAGGATATAATGGATTCCAACAGCTATAAACTTTAAAGGGCTGACAATATTTGGTTTGGAATTTACACCTAAATATTAACACTGGGCTGCCAATAAAACTTTAATAATACCATCTCATTTATAGTAGAACTAAGAGTTAAAATGGCTAATTATGTGTGTTAAACATTATGAATACTTTCATCAAGCTGAAAATTTTGAAATGTTTGATGAGTTAGGATTAACAGACTACCAATATCTTACATAGGTGAACTCAGTAATTATCTAATGTTTTAAGAAACTTGTAATTTCACATACCTTGTGTTTATTTCAATAGGATTCTGAATGCTGATCTCTTTAGGCATCTTTCTTTCTAATAATAGTTTTATGCACACTCAAGAAATTAATCCAAACTGAAAATAAAAAGAATTTTGTTAAATAAAGAGATTAAACATTTTTGATCAAATTAAGTGTTTGTGTTGTCAACTGATTTAAACACAAATAAATGTCTTTCTTTCATCACCATAATCATTATTTTAACATTCATTTACTATACCATTATGGGTTGGCTATAACAGTCATTTACCGTTTTTCTTTTTTTTTTTCATACATTCTAAATCTATACAGCATTTCTTTTGTGTGGAATTCAAAGTTCCCAAACCTGCCCTAATCACCTGATCATTTTGAACTTAGCTCACATTTTCATCGAGCATGCACCATTCTTTCAAATTAAACTCCTGCAAGCACTTGAAAATTATTTAAGTGCTTTAATGCACATACAAACATATGTATATATATATATATATATATATATATCATCATCAGCATCATCATCGTTTAACGTCCATTTTCCATGGTAGCATGGGTTGGACGGTTCAACTGGGGTCTGGGAAGCCAGAAGGCTGCACCAGGCCCAGTCTGATCTGGCAGTGTTCCTACAGCTGGATGCCCTTCCTAACGCCAACCACTCCGTGAGTGTAGTGGGTGCTTTTTACGTGCCACCTGCACAGGTGCCAGACGAGGCTGGCAAACAGCCACGATCGGATGGTGCTTTTTACCTGCCACCGGCACGGGGGCCAGATGAGGCTGGCATGGTGTTTCAAGAACCTTTGTAGATCTGTATCCAAATGCACCATCAACACCCACTGCAGAGGATGAACATAGCCACAATAGCAAAATGTGCATAGGAAACAAATAGTATAAACTGTATTTATCATGTTTTCTTATATTTATGTACACATACACACACACACACACACACATACACACACACACAGTAATATGTAAAGGTAATATCCAAGGATCAAGGTGTAGGAAGTTAGAAGGTATAAAAACCAACTTTCAGGAACAATAGTGATTTATTGCACAGTTTTCCCATATCAAAATTTGATAAACTGCAAAAAGTTATTTTATAGTTTACGGTTAGCAACTGAGGTTGCTGTTTATGGAAATAAAAATCCAGTTAGGGGATGGAGTAGATAAAATTCAGGCTAGAAAATGATCAAGTGATTAGAACAGGTTTGGGAACTTTAAATTTCACATAAAAGAAATACTGCATAGGATTAAAATGTAGAAAAAACAAACAAACCATATATGACTGATATATACAACCCATATATCCAACTCAATACCCGGGCTATATATGGAACCTGGATTTCATCTACTCCATTCCCTAGTTTGGGATTTGCAGCTGATGCCAGTGCTGCTGGACTGGTTCCTGTGCTAGTGGCATGTAAAAAACACCATTCGAGTATGGTCTGTGTTGCATTATCAATATGTTGAAACACATACACACACAAATACCACCCCCCATATATATATATACAGATGACGGGCTTCTTTTAGTTTCCGTAAACCAAATCCACTCACAAGGTTTTGATTGCTCTGAGGCTATAGTGGAAGACACTTGTCCAAGGTGCCACATAGTGGTACTGTACACAGAACCACATAGTTGGGAAGCAAGTTTCTCACCACACAGCCACTCCTGCACCTATTATGCTAAAGTTTTATGTTAAAGTTTTCATTATTTTGGAATGAAGAATACAAACATAGGTACTAAGCCAGTGACTAAATTTGCAGTATTTTGTTGGGGTTAATCAAAAACATTTTTGTAACATTGTTTTAAAGAATTTTTTTCTAAATATGCAGAAAAATACGGACATATTCGAACAAAAATTTAAAAGCATTTCTGTAGTTACGGTTAGGATTAGTGTTGGGGGGAAAAAAGTCAAAATTGAAGAATTTGGTGGGGGGAGAAGGGAGGGGGGAATTTAACAATGCCGACTTTTGGCAATTTTTCGGAAACTCCGTATCCGAAAACGGGGTTTTTGGCAAAATTTTTTTGAAAAAATAAACAAATTTGGGAGAAAATGGGGGCGGGGGACAGAAGTCTTTCTGGAATCTACCATCAAAAACATAGGAACCCGGTAAAAAAAAAATCGGAAAGGTCAGTTTAGGTGTGGGGGAGGGGTGACTGTGCGCCAGGTCCGCCTGAAAAACATCAATAAGTCAGGGACAAACAAACAAGGAGTGTATCAGGTGGTCATTTTCTTTTTTCTTGCATAATCGTATGAATTTCTGTGTATAGAATAATAATTCGCAAAAATTTTCTGAAAATTCCAAAATCTTAAAAAAAGTTAAGGAGTTATATATGGGTGCTTAAAGCAGAATTCCAAAATTTGGAGTGTGCTGTTTGTTGTGCTATACTGGGAAAAAGAAAAAAAAACGGGTTTATCTTGGCTGAAGTACCGCTGAATATAATCTGCAGAATCAATAGTCACGAAGTTTACAACAGCAACTAAAGTCTGAATACACGCACGTAAACACACACAGGACGAAGCAGCGATTTCATCGTTCGACCAGTTGAACCAAAATCTCACTAAAAATATAGAAAAAAAAAAAAAGAGCCAAACTTGCTTGCTTCTGTCTTGAAAAAAAGAAGGGACACATTGGATAACATAATCCTAGATGTGCAATGCCCGAAAAGAGATTGTAAAGTTTTGTACAATTTGGGACGTAAACATTAGCAGATACTAGGGTAGGAAAATGAGTTTTACTTACGACAGATATTACGAATATCTTCAACACTGAAAATAACTGGCAGTGGTCCTTGTTTATAAAGAGTACCCTATCACGTGAGCATCAGCTTGCTGAATGCTGTATACCACATGGTTTCCTAATCCCAGTCTCTGAACTTGCGGTTCACGTTACCTTTGCGCGTGGATTTTATTTACATAACATTAGATGCACGCGTGTTAAGAGGATACTACATTGTACGTGGGAGTGGAGCAAAGTAACTGACGATAATGTTTGTCTCTTATCTTGATCAGTATGACATATGAAACGGTTGTTGTACGTATGCGCACACATTCACATACGTACACACGATATATCCATATACATACAGACGCACACACTCATGCGTGAGTGCTCATATATATATACACACGTCCTTGCGCGAACGCACCCCCCTACACACATTAAGTAAGCATTTTGACATAATTTAAGATATCATTCCTTCAACATGAGTTCCACTATATTATTCGCAGCCATGATTAAGAATATTCTTGAGATCGGTTGTATTCCATTCTTCCCTATACATACACACATACATACATACACACACACATACATACATACATACATACATACATACATACATACATACATACATACATACATACATACATACATACATACATACATACATACATACATACATACATAATACACACATACATACACACATATACATGCATACATACATACATAATATGTACATACATACATACATACATACATGCATACATGCATGCACACACATACATACATACATACATCCATCCATCCATCCATACATACATACATACATACATACATACATACATACATACATACATACATATTCAGATTACAAGTTCAGGTTTATACTTGTAATTAATTATTGGGACCTTGGGATATGTAACACACTGCCTAAATACCAATCTTGAGAAATTAGGCTTCTCAAGACCAGAAAGGAGAAAGCTAATGCAAAGACTACAGATCGAATCCATCACTGGAACTATAAGAATCTGTAAAACTTTCCAGAAATTTATCATTTAAATATATATGAGCATGTCTAGATATGCAACTATATGCATAAGAATACATACATAAAACATACAAATCTACACATACATACATACATACATACATACATACATACATACATACATACATACATGCATACATACATGCATACATACATACATACATACATACATGCATACATGCATGCATACATACATACATACATACATACATACGTACATACATACATACATACATACATACATACATACATACATACATACAAAAATACCATGTTGTTGATGTTGAAATTCCAATGAAGGAGCCTTGGATCTAGGTTAGAAACTGGTTCTTTCTCTATAGGCAAGAAATCTTGAAATAAACTGAATAATGACTTACATACACACATGCATACATCCACCCACCCACCCATACATACATACATACATACATACATACATACATACATGATGTCAGTGTGCACACACGGCAGAAATGCTGAACATAAGAAGCATCAGATGTGGTGTGCAAGAGAGACGTTTGCACTGGTATGGTCATGTACTGCGGATGGATGAGGAGAGATGTGTGAAGAAGTGCCACTCCCAAACAGTTGAAGGTATCCGGGGGAGAGGTAGACCCAGGAAGACATGGGATGAGGTAGTCGAGCATGACCTTCGAACATTGGGCCTCACAGAGGCAATGACGAAAGATCGAGATCTCAGGAGATATGCTGTGACTGCGAAGACCCGACAAATAATGTGAGTTCATGGCTGCTTCCTGCACCAGTTTCGCATAGCCCCAGCCCATCCAAAGTACCTTGGATTGCAGAACGACCTGCTGTGCTTACCTTGGATCGTAGGGTGACCACCCTTACATACATATTGAGTCAAGTTCATCAACATCAAAATAAATATCAAATGGAAATTGTAGCTGTGATACCTGTGCTGGCGGCACGTAAAAAGCACTATCCGAACGTGGCCGATGCCAGCGCCGCCTTGACCGGTTTCTGTGTCGGTGGCAGGTGACCTGCTGTGTTTGAGGAGACCTATTGAGTCAAGTACATCAACACCAAAATAAATATTTAAGATACTTTGTAGCATATTATGGTTGCATAACGAAATCCCTATTTCTTTATTACCCACAAGGGGCTAAACATAGAGGGGACAAACAAGGACAGACATAGGCATTAAGTCGATTACATCGACCCCAGTGCGTAACTGGTACTTAATTTATCGACCCCGAAAGGATGAAAGGCAAAGTCGACCTCGGCGGAATTTGAACTCAGAACGTAACGGCAGACGAAATACCGCGAAGCATTTCGCCCGGCGTGCTAACGTTTCTGCCATCTCGCCGCCTGAACGAAATACCGCGTGCCTACAAGTCATTAATATATTTGTTTATTATTTTATTCTTTTATTTGTTTCAGTCATTTGACTGCGGATATGCTGGAACACCACCTTTAGTCGAACTAATCGATCCCAGGACTTAGTCTCTTTTTCCGAACCGCTAAGTTACGGAACGGAAACACATCAACATCGGTTGTCAGGCGGTGGTGGGGGAACAAACACAGACACAGACAGACACACACACACACACACACACACACACACACACACACACACACACACAAATACGACGGGCTTTCCGTGTACCAAATCCACTCACAAGGCTTTGGTCGTCCCGAGGCTATAGCAGAAGACACTTGCCCAAGGTGTCATGCAATGGGATTGAACCAGGAACCATGTGGTTTGTAAGAAATTTTCTCACCCCACAGCCACTCCTGCATCTATATAAGCCACCGCTGCGCCTATATGGCCACTCCTGCACTTATATAATATAATATAATATAATATATATATATGTATCATCATTATCATCAATATCTCTTAACTGATGCAACTGGTTGGTGGTATGTCACTCTCGACACTTTCATGGTCAGCCATCGTCTCTGATCTTTGGTCTCTCTTCTCCATCATGCATTCCAGGCTTGCTGTGTTGTTACCAACGTTGTCAAACCAGGACTTTCTATGTCCACCTGTCTTTCACCATCTCTTAACTGTGCTCTGAAGAATGGTTTGGACAGGGAATTGTGCCAGAATACATGATCGTACCAGAGATGCTTGCGTCTTTTTACCTGCTCAAGGAGTGGTTCCTGTCTGCCAGCTGCCTGACAAAGCTGTTTGTTTTACATTCTGAGTAGCAGTCTTCTGAAACACTCGCACTCAAATGCCTGGATTCTTCATGCCATGTCAGTTGTAAGAGTGTGTAGTGTGAGTTGTCACTAATTTAAAGTATGAAAGTGTTCCTGAAAAAGTCCATTAAATGTGCTTTTTTTTTTGTGAAGCATGTTTAAATGAATATCAGAGGACAGTTTTTAAACAAAACATTATAATTTTATTAAAATAGAAATGGGAGCTGACAAGTAGCAAGATGTGTGGTAGACTGTATGTGTATGTGAGTCAGGTAAAGCATTATAACTTACTTTATGGCAGGTTTGGTAGCCTTCAACTAACACTATCTCCTACGAGACCCTGTGGCACAAGTTGACCAAAATTGAGAGTATGATAGAAGAAGGCTTGCTCTTCATTCTGTAGAAGATAAAATTCAAATCGGACCATGTTAACACCAAAAATTATTTACATCAAAAAGGTGCCTTTTTTCTATGAAAATCCCTATTTTTTTACGAATTTTTGACTGCTGTGTCGCCATTTTTCGGTGTATTTCAACCAGAAAAATGTTCACTTAAAGAGAATAACAAGGTACATATTGCACAATTTTTACTTTTCAAAAATTCCAATTCTAAAAGGTAGAAACAAACCCGAGCAACGCCGGGCGATACTGCTATTAAAATAATAAAAGCGCCCTTTTAAAGCCTAGCCAGGCTCATGGGCCCGGTTTCCCGGTTTCAATGGCGTATGTGTTCCCCAGGTGGACGGGACGCCAGTCCATCACATCGTTACTCATTTGTGCCAGCTGAATGGACTGGAGCAACGTGAAATGAAGTGTTTTGCTCAAGAATACAACGCGTCGCCCGGTCCAGGAATCGAAACCACAATCTTACGATCATGATGCTGACACACTATATAGGAAGCACTCCGTCGGTTACGACGACGAGGGTTCCGGTTGATCCGATCAACGGAACAGCCTGCTCGTGAAATTAACGTGTAAGTGGTTGAGCACTCCACAGACACGTGTACCCTTAACGTAGTTCTCGGGGATATTCAGCGTGACACAGAGAGTGATAAGGCCGGCCCTTTGAAATACAGGTACAACAGAAACAGAAAGAAAGAGTGAGAGAAAGTTGTGGTGAAAGAGTACAGCAGGGATCACCACCACCCCCTGCTGGAGCCTCGTGGAGCTTTAGGTGTTTTCGCTCAATAAACACTCACAACGCCCTGTCTGGGAATCGAAACCGCGATCCTACGACCGCGAGTCCGCTGCCCTAACCACTGGGCCATTGCGCCTCCTGCTGATACACTAACCACTAAGCCACGCGCCTCCACAGTTTTATTATAAGTAACACATTATTGTGACAAGTAGGATTTTCCTCATCCGGTATCCTAAACTGAGCTCAGTCACCGATCCATAATACGGCTACGTTAGGGCAATTTTCTGACACATTTAAAAATATACTAGCAATATCGCCCGGCGTTGCTCGGGTTTGTTTCGACCCTTTAGAATTGGAATTTATAGTGTTAGTTGAAGGCTGCCAAACCTACCATATACAGACAACTTCAGCTTTATATATAGAAAGATTTAAAAAAAAAAGCATCTTATACGCCGGTTAATACTGTGTGTACGTGCGCGCGTGTACGTACATACATAATACATACATACACATGCACACATACATAGATACATACACACTTTCACACATACATACATACATACATACATACATACACATACATACATACATACCTTCATACATGCACCTCAGTAATGGGTAATTGGTCCCAAGACATGCGACTTAACTCGAAAAACGACGTAATATGAAGAATTTTTTTAAAATCTTTATTTGCGTTTTGCTGTTTTAATAACTTCTTTGCACACATGTTCATTTGTATTTTCTTTGATTTTTTTTCCACTTCAAAAGTAGTTTTATGGCATTTTGTAAATAATTTTTATGCTTTTAAAGATATTCGTTGAAACCGATGTAAAGTGAGATAAATCGACTGATGTTGAGGTTCATATTTCCATTAATTTCTCAAAAATAAGGTCGAAAAAGACGTAACTCGAAATGACGTAAGTTGAGGTATATCTGTATATTTTTGTGATCTCTGTCTGTCTCTCTCTCCCGTTCTCTCTCTATATATGTATATACACACTCATACACACGTATATACACGTACACGTATATAAATATATAATGTGCATGTGCGTATATGCATTCTTTTATTCTTTTACTTGTTTCAGTCATTTGACTGTGGCCATGCTGGAGCACCGCTTTTAATCGAGCTAATCAACTCCAGGACTTATTCTTTGTAAGCCTAGTACTTATTCTATCGGTCACTTTTGCCGAACCGCTAAGTAACGAGGACAACAGCATCGATTGTCAAGCGATGTTAGGAAGAACAAATATAGACACACAAAAAAACATACACACATACATACATAATACATACACACACACACACACACACACACACACACCACACACACACACACAAACACACACACACACACATATAAATAAATAAATTATATACATATTGCTATGAATGGTTCAGTCTAAGGACAGTTGGCAGTGACCTACTTTTGGGATAAACCCATTGTCCTGTCAGATTCAGGTGGATTGATCGGTTCTGGGTAAATCTGCGACCCCTTTCGGGTGAATTAGAGGTCGTTCTAAACACCCCTTGAAGAAGAGGAAGAGGAAAGAAGTGAGAAAGATAGAGTAAGGAATCTGAGAGCAGATAGCGAGGATATTGGCAGTGAGAGAGGATGAGGGGCAGAGGGGGACAGGCAGAGAGTATGGCAGAGCTAAGAGAGAGAGTATAAGGCTAAGAGACAGATTGAGGATAGAGATAGGCAGTTAGGGCTGAGAGCAGATAGAGAGGGTATAAGCAGTAGAGAGATTAGGGTAGTGATAGAGGGACAGTTGGTATTCGGTCGTCAAAGAGGATAGTCGGATTTTGGTCGTCAAAGGGAGTAGTTGGAACCTTGGGAGCAAGCGGTTGGATTCAGGAGCTTGGCAAGCTGGAGTTAGCAGTATTGAGAGAGAGATGAGGTGCAATATGGGACACTGGCAATTCTAATTAGGAATTAAGGTACGTGAATTGTGTGTTGATATGTGAAAAAAAGAAGGAAAAAGAATTGGTGTATTGAACAGTGAAAAAAACAGTAAAGGACTTGTTGATGTGTCGATTATCGAGTTGTGGTATTTATGTTCAGAATTGTGTTGATACATATTACAAAAGAAAGTAGAAAAAGACTTTAAAGAACTGTGAACGTTATCTGTTGATGTAATTTGAAAAAGAACTGTGTCTTCGGACGTGTACCTTTGAAATGCTGTATATGACTTGTTGTGTCGTTACCGGACTGTTATATTGTTACTTGCATGTTTAAATGCTTTGATCTGTTGTATACCTGTATTGATTTGTTGTTTCCTTTAAATGCTTTGATGTTGTAACAATTGATTGTCATATAAACTAGTTGTTAAATGTAAGCCAGTTGTTGCCGTTTTGCCTCTTTGCCTCTCTCTCGGTTGCCTCTGTATCTCTCCGTGCTGCTGCTGCTGTTGTTGTTGTATCTCTCTCTCTCTCCTCTCTCCTCTTTGGGTTCCGTGGCGAACTTGCCCGTTCGGGCGAGCGGCGACGACGGGTGATTCCGTAACAATATATACACACGATGGGCTTCTTTCAGTTTCCGTATACCAAATCACAAGGCTTTGCTCGGCCCGAGGCTACAGTAGAAGACACTAGCCCAAGGTGTCACGCACTGGGACTGAACCCGGGACCATGTGGTTCGTAAGCAAGCTACTTACCACACAGCCACTCCTGTATATGTACATGTAAATAATAATCCTCTCTTAGGCACCGGGTTTCAGATTTCAGTGAAGGAGGCTGGTCGATTACATCGACCCAGTGCTCCACTGGTACTTATTCTATTGACCCCGAAAGGATGAAACGCAAAGTCAACCGCGGTGGGAAAATTGTCTATATGTTGGTTTCAAATTTTGACACAAGGCCACCAATTTCGAGGGAAGGGGCGAGCGGCGACGACGGGTGATTCCGTAACAATATATACACACGATGGGCTTCTTTCAGTTTCCGTATACCAAATCACAAGGCTTTGCTCGGCCCGAGGCTACAGTAGAAGACACTAGCCCAAGGTGTCACGCACTGGGACTGAACCCGGGACCATGTGGTTCGTAAGCAAGCTACTTACCACACAGCCACAGTTTAGTTAATTACATCGACCCGTGCTCAACTGGTACTTTCTTCGTCGACCCCGAAAGAGATGAAAGGTAAAGTGGACCTCGGTGGAATTTGAACTTAAAACATAAGAACGGACGAAATGCATATTTCTTTATTACCCACAAGGGGATAAACATAGAAGGGACAAACAAGGACATACATAGGTATTAAGTCGATTACATCGACCCCAGTGCGTAACTGGTACTTAATTTATCGACCCCGAAAGGATGAAAGGTAAAGTCGACCTCGGCGGAATTTGAACTCACAACGTAACGACAGATGAAATACCGCTAAGCATTTCGCCCGACGTGCTAACGTTTCTACCAGCTCTCCGCCTTAGCGGACGAAATGCCGCTAAGCATTTTACCCAACGTGCGAACGATTCTGACAGCTCGCCGCCTTAAATTATCTATATATTGAGATGTGTTTATTATTACAAGAGCGAAATCTTTGTTAAACATCTCCCATTTACACAAACTGTTGTGAATGCGTAGAGTCACGTGGATGCTTTGTTACCGTTGTTGTGGGGTTAGCTGACCACATGCATAATAAATGAATCTACTCACGAACTTTTAACTTTTATATATTTATTGTTGGACATGTTTTAGTGCGTTGGATGTTTACAAAAGAAAGATGTCAATAACGTAACCACTGAATAGGTGGAGAGGACCTCGCTGTGTTTATAGAAGGCTAGCTGTGGAACATTGTGTGTGTGTTCGAGGTTGTCTCTTGCTCGAGGTGGTTGTTCGAATGTTCGAGACCGTCTGGCCTTAGTGGTCTGCCGAAGCCGTCCGGCTGAGTTAGGTGTCAAAACGGTTTTCATAGGGTGAAAAGGGGGCGAGTTTTAGATAATCGAAGGAATCATGTCACACCACAGCTTCACGCCGATTGGTAGATTTATAGATCAATCACATGAAACTGCGGTCGCTCACTTGCGATCCCTAACTGAATATCTTTGAGTTGGGGTTCGAATCCCTACAATATTATCCTGTACCTCGAGAAGATGACCCCTAGTACAAACAATTATATGAAATGTTTTCAATATGGAGTTGAAATTGTTCTTGCTAGGGACTTCAAATTAGTCATTGATGTAGAGAAATAAACCCAAGGGCAGCGCCGTCATTGATTCAATGAAGCAAACTGCAATAAGGTTGCTTGACTGTGAGTGATTAGACTCATTGAAAAGTTTCGGGTTATCAACGTCAAAAAGATACGTGATCAGTGACACTTATCAGGCCGCTTATCTGTATACACAGAGAAGACGGATATCACATTGAAATTTCCCATACTCTGAGAACAAAAACTGTGTCAGGTATAGATTTTGACTTTATGCCTCGTAATGACTACTGCAGACACTTGCAAGAATGTTACAATTTATTCCATAAGTATGGTGTCGATATGTATACTAAAGTTGAGACTGAAATGTTATTAAACACTAAAACGCCGAAAAAAGATTGCATGTGGACTCGTATATTTATCTAAGAGATATTTATCAACAGAGATGGAGCCAACTGATCTAGTCATCTGTATTTGCTTCCAGTCAATTTCTCAGGAAGTCCAAGATACATGCTTGAATTTTCTGAGCAGGTCAGGATCTATGTCAGAACCTACGGAAAGACAGATCGCATCTTCATTTTCATCTGCAATTCTATTTGGAAATAGGGGAGTGAATATCTCGGCTCATGAATCTATTAAGAACCGACAAAATTTGTTAGTCAGAGGTTCTTTTGACAAACGCTCATCAAAATGTAGCACCTTTAAACAAAATATAACATCTTTAGTACTACAAAGTGTGTTATGTACACTATAGAGTAACAGAAAAGTGGCCTTCTTTCATATATTTTCATTTAGCTTAAGAAAACAAAGTTCAGTGCTGTCAAAATCAATATTACTGAATCAATATTACCGACCAAACTCTTTTTGATACACCAAAAGATCGGTGGTACTAGGGTAATGAAGGCTCCTTAATCTGAAATTTACTCGTATGTAAAACAATAAATGCGTTAAAAGTATCCCCTAAAATTGATAAAAGAAATTAAAACTGGTGTATATCCACTTTATAGAAGAATAGACCCAAAGATTTGTCGCTAAGATAGAAATGATTTGATTGACGATGATGGTTTGTAGTATATTACCCGCTTTTTGCACACATTAACATTGAATTGTGTTACTCAGTCCAAGCAATAGCAAACATACACGATATATATTTCTTTATTGCCCACAGGGGGCTAAACACAGAGGGTATATAGTGACTCAATTCCTGTTGGGAAGGTACATTAGCTACAATGAAGCATTCTAGCGTGTAGTTTTGGATTTCAAATTCTTGAACGGCACTTTTGTCATTCAAAGCAAAATCCAATATACCACTATTAACAACTTCTATAGCCACTAAAAATACTGCAGCTAACCATCCTCTACAACAAAGTCCAAACCATTTCCTAATGTCCACCTGGAAAATGTTCTTTCCTGAAAAGAATCAACAGACACTGGCTTCAAAAAGTATAACCCCCGTCTGCTTCCTTTAATCTTTGCCAGGAAAATTACTTTGCATGTACACTATTTCATTCCGAAGTTATATATTTTCTGCACACAAATTAAAAGAAAATGAAGTATATATTAAGCAAAGCAGCTAATTAAAAAATCTCTATAAGACATGGAAGTAGTAATGTTTGTCGCCACTTCAACATGGCCGTTCCGTCGGAACCGACATTACTACCGTTTTTAACCTCCAGGAGGATGTAATGAATCTTGCATGCATGAAGTGGATTCGATCCACTATAGCCAAATTTAAATTAACGCTGCAACAGGACTGTTCCCATGGTGGAACAATGGTTTTTCTCTGACAGCAGTTTTACATTTTCCAGATGCCTTTAGCTAGGCCGAAATAATGTCTTCACTACTTGACCCTTTCTAACCTCTTCTACTTCACCAAAAGCTAGAATAAAGATAACAAGACCACCAACTAAATCTATTGTTCCCAATGATATATCTATCCTTCTGGATGGTTATATAAGCAAGCACATCCCAAGCAAAAATCAGTTCGTCACAGTCGTGACGACTCGACGAAGTTTGGCTGACCAGCTTGAACCTTGGTCAGAGGGAGAAAGCAACTGTGAGACAACACGCTGCAATTTTCTTTAGCTCTAATTCTGTTCTCTTGCAACATCATTCTCTCTGTCTCAGCAATTACTACTAAACAATGAAGAGAACCCAAACACAAACTATACTTCGCATGCATTTGGATGTATCAAAACTTGCCCGTTGAGGCAAGGATATTGTAACGTAACGGTAAATAAATACTTTCTTAAAACTTTATGCATTGTTCATCTTACACATCTTACAACATGCAATTATAACAACAACTTTTTATCGTTGCATCTGCTGACTCCGATACATCATAATATTGTTTATAAATAAATTTTGTAAATCATAATATTGTTTACAAATAAATTTCTACCGTTACAAAGACGTCTCTTCCAAAAGTGAAAGCCTATCATCTTCTAGCGACGACGGGACCACCATCGATGACCAGCTGGAGGAGGCGTCTCCTGGAGCTAAAAACGGTAGTAACGTTGGTTCCTACGGAATAGCCACATTGAAGTGGTGATGAACATTACTTCTCAGTATAGTTACTATAGTTACTACTTTCATCTCTTATAGAAATTTTCTGTCTAGCTACTTTACTTGTTGCAAGATCAGTGACTGTCCGTCTTTTATTTTTCTATATATTGCGAGCTGGAGCGTACTACTGCTATCTCAAGCAGGTAGGTGTCCACCACTAAGGATGAGCTCAAATAGCTCGAAACCAGACTGTCTGGTTGTCCCGTAGTCGTTAGAAGATGGTAGGAGTTCGCTCCTCTGCTATCAATATATATCGGATGCAGAGTGCATCGATAACGAGCTTGGAAGAGACGCCCTCCTGGGATTAAAAACAGTAGTAACATCGGTTCCTGCGGAACAGCCACGCTGAAGTGGCGATGAACATTACTCCGAAGTGTATAGTCATAAAGGGTAAATAAAAAGAAAAATCCAGCTTTGTAAATGATCTCTTTGTATTTTTAAACATCTACTCTTGACAAGAGTCTATGCTCTTTATTCAATTCAGTAAGAGTATTTTTACCTTTGTATATTGTTCCAGGATATCAGAAGCTCAATATCCTTCAATTATTTGCAAGCAGATCAGGGTTAGTTGTGTAACGTATGTAACTCAAAATTTGCCTAATTCCATGGTTAAATTTAAACCTTTAACGATTTTTTTCCTTTTTACTTTCGTTCATCCAAAATAGATGTTAATTATATTCCGTGCTTGGTATTTTAAAAGTTCTCCTTTTTAATTCTGTGGTTCTATTGATTAAAAATAAATATTCATCAGATATTTTTTAACGTTACTATGGTTTTTTTTTCTTTTAAAATATTTCTGCATTAATAAGATGAAAATGGCTGATGTAAACAACTGTAACTTCTGAAAATAACACGATAAAACGTATAAACAGGAGGTTAACCGTAAGGTCAATAACCTTAATAAATATGTATGCGCAAGTGTATATATATAACCATGCATACATGCACACATACATGCATACACATACATGCACACATACATACATACATACGTACATACATACATACATACATACATACATACATACATAATGTCAATAAACTTAAAGGTGCGTGTGAACATGCTTGTACATGTATGTGTGTGTATGCGAGCGTATATATATATATATATATATATATATATATACACACACATATCTATATATATGTATGTACATATATGTATATGTATATGTATATGTATATCTATCTATCTATCTATCTATCTATCTATCTATCTATCTATCTATCTATCTATCTATCTATCTATCTATCTATCTATCTATCTATCTATCTATCTATCTATCTATATATATATATATATTTATATATATATATACATACACGAGGGGTGTATGAAAAGTTTTGAGCCTAACCTAGAAACGGGGCTGGTAGGTAGCTGAAACAACTTTTTCTGATAATTACAGTCTTTTCGGAGTATTTTTGCTCATTTTCATGATTCTGATATTTAAAATTTTTGTTGTTGCAGATTTTTGAATAAACAAGTGTCGAGGTTACAAGGAAACTGGAGAAAACTGAGTATCGTGCTGTCATAAAGTGCCTTCATTTGAAAGGCATGACTCCATCAGAAATCTATAAAGATATGGTGAGAACCTTAATAGACAATGCTCCTTTATATGCAACAGTCAAACGCTGGGTAAATGAATTCCAGTGTGGCAGTGAGAGTGTGGAAGATGATCCCACACCAGGGAGACTTCAAACTGCAACCATCGAGGACAACGTTGACTTTGCTCTTGGTATGATAATGCAAGATTGTTGAATATCATGTCATCAGATAGCCGATAGACTGGGCATCTCAACTGAAAGAGCAGACATTATGACAAAAGGACTTGGGTTCTCAAATGTTTCTGCAAGGTGAGTCCCTCGCCTTTTTACTCCTGAACAAAAACGCACCATGAGCAATCTAGAACTGTTTGAAGGCGATGAAGAGAATTTTCTTGCTCGTTTCATTACTATGGATGAAAGTTGGGTTCATCACTACCAGCCTGAAACCAAAGAACAATCAAAGCAGTGAAAGCACACATCTTCTCCTACCCCAAAGAAGGCCAGGGTCATTTCTTCAGCTGGAAAGGTCATGGCGCCAGTTTTTTTTTTATTCTCAAGGTGTCATGCTGATCGATTACCTTGAAAAGGGTCACACCATGACAGGGCTGTATTATTCTCAGCTACTGAAATGCTCCCAAGAAGCCAAAAAAAAAAAAAAAAAGCCAGAAATGCTCACCAGAGGAGTCCTTTTTCATCACGACAATACTCCAGCCCACACCCCAGTGGTTCCCATGGCAACAATTCGTGATTGTGGATACGAACTTATTCCCCATCCACCTTACTCGCCAGACTTAGGCCCCCTCTGACTTTCATCTATTTCCAGAAATGAAAAAACGCCATTTTGCCAGTGACAACGACGTCATAGACGCCGTAGAAAGTTTCTTGGAATCTCAAACAAAAGAGTTCCTCTACGCTGGGATATTGGCACTTCAGCACCACTGGAGAAAGTGTTCTGCCATCGAGGGGGACCATGTTGAAAAATAAATCATCAGAAGCCTTGTACTATTTTTTTTTTTGAGGCTCAAGACTTTTCATACATCCCTTGTATATATATATATATATATATATATATATATATATATATATATATATATATATATATATACATATATATATACGTGGTCTGATTAATAAGTATCCGGACTGTTGCCATAGTAACGGAGCTAAAGTATGCACAGTAAAGCCGCTTAGCACAGATTGACGTTGAACTCTACTTTGCATGCGCACGAAGTTTTATCGTTCTAGCTGACTTCCGCTATTTACAGCAGTGCCTGGAAGGAAGGTGTGTAGCGTGTGATCGTCGCATTGATCATGAAAGAGAAAGTAGTCATGACGATACTTGCTCAGAGGTCTACGCAAAGGTGCAGAAATTGTATGGAAAATAGTGTATGAGCCGCACACAGGTGTACGACTGGTTCACACGTTTTCAAGATGGCCAAAAAAAAAGTCGATATTGACGAACGTTCTGGGAGACCCGCAACCAACAGAACTGAGAAAAACATCGCAGATGCGCGTGCAACTGTGAGGGGAAATCGTCGAATCACCATCCGTGAGTTATCAGAGGATGTGCCGATTAGTTACGGTTCAGTTCAGTCCATTATCACTGAAGATTTGGGCATGAGACGTGTATCTGCCAAGTTTGTCCCAAAACAGCTTTCAGCTGCACAAAATCTCGTTGATTGTTTCGAGAATGATGAAAACTTTTTTAAAATTTGCGTAAGCCTCTGAGTATGTATCGCCAAACATTTGGCAAAATTTGATGCAGATTCTCTGCTCAGCTTTTTGTGTCATGGTCAATGCGACGATCATACGCTACATACCTTCCTTCTAAGCACTGCTGTAAACAGCGAAAGTGTGCTAGAACGTTAAAACTCAGTGCGCATGCACAGCAGATGTAAAGGTCAATCTGTGCCAAGCGGCTTCACTCTGAATGCTTTAGCTTCGTTACTATAGAAACAGTCCGAACACTGTTCAATAGGTACATTAAACTGCCTCTAATCCGGCAAAATCAGTAATCCGGCACTAATTTTGGCTGGAAAAATTTCAAATAATTTCAAATTCCCTGGGTCACCGAACCAACCGGCTGCTACGATTTTTATTCACTTCCCTTGCTTTCAGCTCGTGTCAATGTGGTAAATAATGTAGTTTTTCGAGTCATTCGCCGTCTATTTCTAGCATGTAGTGCTACTCATTAGTGCCCTTATTATAATTATATATTTTGTATATGTATATATGTGTACGTATGTATGTATGTATGTATGTATGTATGTATGTATGTATGTATGTATGTATGTATGTATGTATGTAAGTATGTGTGTGTGTGTGTGTGTGTGTGTGTGTGTGTGTGTGTGTGTGTGTGTGTGTGTGTGTAAACAAGTAACAAGGATGTCTAGGTGTCAATGCATTACGGCCGTTTCAAGCGGTTCCATTTAATCGATCAATGAAAATATTACATCAATTTGAAAGAAAAAAACCCTTGTCTTCAGAAGTGGATGACCATATAGATTTCCAACGTAAAGGATAAACCATTTTTAACAAATTTATATCGGTACTAGAAACCAAAAGAATTACATTGTTTCCTTATGTTATATATACAGGGTGCAATGAATAAATTGTCGTCTAAATTACACAAAAATGAAAATAACACTGATGTCTCATTTTAATAGATATATTTACCAGAATTACTTTAAAATATCTTGAGTAAATTTATTCAATAAAATCGTTATTGTCTTCAACTACGGCCTCCAGACGACTTCGGAAACTCCTGCAACTCTTCTGGAAGGTCTCCTTGTTTAAGTTTGTGAATGCTGCCATAATCCTTGCCTTCAGTTCATCTTTGGTGTTACAAGGAGTTTTCTCGGTCCCTTGCTCAATTGCGCCCCAAACATAAATAATCAAGGGGTTGCAGTCTGGGGAGTTAGGTGGCCAGATGTTAGGGAGTGATGTGGTTGCAGAAATTGTCTGACAGCCATGACTGGGTTCTCCTGCTTGTGTGGCAGGGTGCAGGGTCCTGGTGCCAGATATAGGGTCTTCCAGCAGCCACCCTCTTGTCCCAGGACAGCACTATATCATCCAGGCACATGATGTAGGACTCCGTGTTGAGTCTGAGGCCGTGTGGGGAGATGGAGGCATTACGTCGCCATCTCTGGTGATCAGACCAAACACCATGATGTTGACTGGATGTTTGATTTTTATCACTCTTGATACATGTTTTGGGGTCACAGTAAGCCAACAGTTGTTCTGTGTGTTCACCATCTGATCCCGGTAGAACATTTTCTCGTCTGAGAAAAACCAGAGGTGAAATCTTTTACTCATTTCCTAGCAGTCATTCACAGATGAACTTAGCTATCTACAGAATGAATAACAGAACTGCAAATGATCTGTGTACAACTTAAAAAAGTTTATCTTTGTAACAATAAAATATCAGTTACTATTTTTCTTGTCATTTATTTGGAGTATACAAATTTGCTAAAATTTTGGTGACCTTCCGACTCAAGAACTGCAACCTTCTCTACGAAATGTTGATTTATATTACTATTTCTATTAAAATGTATGAAACAAAGCTAATTAAAATATGAAAATAAGCATGGATGTTTAGGACTAAATTATGAAAATGATTTGGAAAGACAAAGGGTTAACACTGCTTGTTTCTCATTGATGATTTTATACAAGCGCTGTGTTTACCTTGACTCTTAACTCTTTGAATCTCTCTAGTTCCTTCTGTTATGTATGTGACTATCCAACTTTTAAATCTCGAGAACGTAAACATTAGTAAACAAAATGTTATGAACTTTATATTGAATGTAAAGTGGATGATAAGGTTAAGTGTAATCCCATATTTGTTGTGCAGCGACATAAGTAAGACTTCTTTAAGAAGCTAGCTAAATTGCACGTCATATGCCATTTATCGTTTCTGTCTCGCAAGTAATTAAATAACTTAATTTACCGCCTGTAATGAGACCAGTTCACTTACAGTACTCAACTTCCACCACCAAATTTTTCTGAGTACGATACTTTACGTGACAACTAGTCAAAGGGGGCTGGAGCTTATCACGAAGAAAAAGATGAAACTAGTTCTTCTAGTGTTAATATACTGTGTTACTAACACAAGGAATGACCTAGTTCGTGACATGAATTGACCTAAGAAGTTCGCTAAAAATATTAGATTCAAGATTGAAGAGTTGGAATTAGCTACTGTGTGATACATTAGTTTGTGTCTTTTGTGGCCATCATGATGAATTCAAAGAATGTTTCTGCCATGAAATTGGACCAGATACGTAAATGTTATTAACGAGTTTAAATTTTAAAAAAATAAATAAATAAATAAAAATAAAAAATACAAACTACATGAATCAGGTATTTTCTTGTTTGGGACAAAATTTTTCTTCCTTTTGTTTTTCTTTTTGTTCCTCATCTCTAGATTAAACTAGAAATTATATTAAATAGAATCTATGTGATTGAAAAATAAAACAAAGAAACACGTTTTCTTAAGTCTTGTAGGAATCAATATTCTGTTTTCATAAGCAGGATTCAGGTAAATTATTATTTGTTCGAGCTAATTCAAGTAATTTATTATTTGTTTTAGTATTGTTTGTTCCTTCTCGAGCCATGCCTGGCTCATCAGGGCCAGTTTCCCGGTTTCCGTGGCATATAGGTTCCCCACCTGGACGGGACGTCGGTAGTTGCAAGATGCAGGAGGAAAGAGTGAGAGAAAGTTGTGGCGAAAGAGTCAGCAGAAGTTCGTCATTACCTTCTGCCGGAGCCGCGTGGAGCTGAGCTCATAAACACACATATCGCCCGGTCTGAGATTCGAACCCGCGATCCCTCGACCGCGAGTCTGCTGTTCTAACCACTAGGCCATGTGCCTCCACGTTTTAGTACTTTATGTACTACTTATTCTTTTAAATTAGTTTCAAATTTTGGCTCATGGCCAGCAATTTTCGGAAAGGGGTAAGTCGATTACATCAACCCTAGTGTTCAACTGCTACTAATTTTATCGACCTCGAAAGGATGAAAGGCAAAGTCGACCTTGGCAGCGTTTGAACTCAGAACTTCAAGTTGGAAGACATGACGGCGTGCTAACGATTCAGCCATCTCATTGCCTTTGATATTTTTTATACATTGTTCTGATTTCTTGTGTCTTCTAGTATATTCTTGTATTTTTTGTTCGCTCATGTCTACCTGCAGCTTCTTCATTATGTCCCTTGATTGGCTAAGTCATTCCTCATACTTTAATTGATAACATTGGTAACAAGTCTTTAGATGGTCTGTTAGTATCATGGTTGTGAAGCCATTTAAATATGACTATTCAGAAGGCTGTTATATTATTTGACAGGAACTCGGTATAAAGAATACATAAAACGAGGCCGAAACTTTAAATGTCCTTAATGCGGCCACACGTATATATGCAAGCTGAATGATAAATGGAAATGGTTTGATGCGTGGAGGCCATGAGCTTCTCTTGTGCGTTACCATCTGCTTGCTAATCGCTGCGTGTCGTGAGAGAGCCAGTTGGGTCATGTTTTCACAGTCTGGCGTCTCGATGCAAAAAGAGAAAGTCGCAAGGCCTCGTGTCAGAATCTCACGCTCTAGCGCCATCTAGTGCAAGTTTGTTTAAACCCGCTGTCAAGAGAGGTAACTGCGCCAACAAGACTATTCGAAAGTTATCAGTGACTGGCTTCCTATCTAAAGCAAAGGTACACAACAAGATTCACGAAAGTATAAGTTTGATTTAATAGATATACGATTTTTAAGTGTCTAAAACATGATTCGAACTCATCGCGGAATCGTTAGATTTCAGTACATAATTTATTAAACAATTGGAATGACATGATTACTCGTCCTATTAAGGAATAAAAAAGAAATGAACTTCGTAAACGTTTAAAATGAAATGTCACCCTGTTATTATTCCACCACGGCCAATCCCATCCTCAATTGGTTTTCAAGTGTAAGACCTTTGTACTTATGCATCGAGACCTTTGTAAAGGAATCAACAATATTTGAGTGGTTCACGTCATCTTCGACAGAAATAAACATAACATTAACATTGACATATTCACTGCCATTGTTCTAAAACGTGTGCTGATTCTGAAACAGAGCAGGTTACTGCCGTAGGACTCGAGGTCTAACTGCAAGATATTCAGTTAAGGATTACGTGTGACCGGCCACAGTTTCACGTGATTGATCTATAAATCGACTAATCAGCGTGAAGCTGTGGCGTTCTAGAGTTCCCCATATGATCTAAAATTCTTTCCCTTTCAGACTGTAAAAACCGTTTGATGGCTTCGGGCATTCGTGCAGACTATCTTGACTAATCCCCGAAGGCTGACCGCTAAGACCGGACAACCTTGAGCAAGAAATGACTTCGAACACTCACACACGATGTATTTCGGCACTCCCCCTACTCTCTGTACTCTGAATTCAAATTCCACCGAGACCTTCTTTGTATTTCCTCCATTTAGGGTCGATAAAAAAAGTACTAATTCAGAATTGTAAAAGCGTTGGATGGAATATTTGGCGGTATCTGTTCTGGATCTAAGGCGGCGAGCTGGCAGAAACGTTAGCGCGCCGGGCGAAATGCGTAGCCGTATTTCGTCTGCCGTTACGTTCTGAGTTTAAATTCCGCCGAGGTCGACTTTGCCTTTCATCCTTCCGGGGTCGATAAATTAAGTACCAGTTACGCACTGGGGTCGATGTAATCGACTTAATCCGTTTGTCTGTCCTTGTTTGTCCTCTCTGTGTTTAGCTCCTTGTGGGTAGTAAAGAAATAGGTATCTGTTCCGGATCTGGGCATTCTGAATTCAAATTCAGCCTCCTTACCGAAAAACGTCGAAACTTCTGTCGAGTTGTGGCCGATAATTACTATGAGTAAAACCAATGGAAATATAACTTTCTTGACGCAGTCGGAAGATAAACTGTCACCAACACTTTGCATCTTAATGAAAGAATTGGCAAAGCTGCGTGGGACTGATGATAGGGCAACTTTTAGTTGGTTGAAAGGATTAGTATATGTGGTTATTAGCTAAATTTCATGTTGAAAAAAAAAAAAAAAAAACAAAACAAAAAAACCCCATAGTACCAGTAAGTAGTAGAAAGCAGTGATGTTATTTTCAATGTATGATTTGCCAGAAGCAGATATTTTCAATATCTACGTAGAATTTATAAAATTCCAGAATAGATGAGCTGCTAAATTTCAATATCTACCAAGTATCATTCGTGTATAAGAGAATTAAGCCGTGTTACCAAGAGTCAGGAGCTTCATTTGGCTTCATATCAAAAACAGTTTCGCATATTCGTGGTCCTTGCTTATGATTTGGTGAATTTCGAAACCTCTTTTGAAACTGGTTTCGTAGAATGAATGCCCCGTAGCATTCTTCCCCACAAAGATTCCAGTTTCTGTTAATTCCTGCTTGCAAAGTGTCCCATGCAGTGGGTTTTGCTTTTTTTAAATATATAGTTTTTTCAGTGGAGTTAGGAACAACTGCACCAGTAATTCAGTGCTGCTGATATGAGCAAGAAGAGAGGTAATAAGATAATCCGGTCTTTATCGTTTTGTAGTGAGATATGAAAGCACTACTTTGTCGTGGTGGTATAGCATAGTCGTGTTATGCCCATTGATCCATTTATTGCTGGTTGCGGAAGGATACATGAGGAAACTTCCGCCCAGCAGTAAAACGCGCCTTTTCCAAAGAGCTAAAACAGTTGCAGCATTGACGGCGAGGAAGCAACATTACTTTCTACAACGTGGCACCTGTTTTATGTTCACCACTAGCTTAATCGGCTGCAGATTTAACGGCCCTAGCGCTACATCAATCTTTCTGCTATGCATTTATTACAGCATTTACAACCAACGTCGCGCAGATCATTTCATTTTTATCAGATTTCATTTTTGCGGCTTATAAGCACCATCTTAAACATTTAGTAAGTAATGAGAAATTCATTCATGTCTCACTACACATTTCTCATTCTCCCATCGCACTACACACTTTTTAACTCTTACATACCAACTTAAGTGGTATTTTTTTTATTGCAACGCATGTGAATAACACTAAAGGAATAAATCCCTATATTTTATTACCAACTTGCCTTCTGATGCTTCATTTTACATTCACGTCATGCACGTTATAGTGGTACCCGTTAAATTGGTGGTTACCAATCCACTGCGCTGTGTCCACCATTGGTGACTTTTCCACGTATTATCTTATTGTTAAAGTTTCAAACTTACATTTATATCACTTGAGGTATCGATAAAAACGCTCAGTCCTATAAACCATTTTTGATTCTCTAATTCTTTAACAGTCATGAAGAGTTTCACTTCATATTTTAGCACATAGAAGAGCTTGGACATTTAGTTTTTGCTTAGCTAATAACCCTCTCAATGTTACAATAAGTCACCATATACCGCGTTTAGGTCCTCCAAAATTTCTTGTTATTGAATTTCTTATATTTTTTCTTTTAAGTTAATACTTTTTCTTACTACTTTCTTCACATTGTTCAATCTTAAAGAACATCCATGTAAATTTTATTAGTGAATAAGAGAACGATTTGTAGAGTTCATGCTATCATTCGACTAGCTAGATAAACAAAAAGACAAGATAGTTAAAGATGAAATGTCTTTAATCATGGCTTTGCTCCATCGACTGACGCAGAGCTAAACAACCGCTAAGTTATCTCAAGGTCAAATCAAAATCAAAACATCAGCATATGTAAAGCAGGCTCAAAACGATTACATTTTATCAGCGCTGTAAGTATCAAGGAACTGATAAACATTCGTTTAAATCGATATCATAATTCACGTTTAAATCTCGATAGTAATATTCTTCTGATAACAAATGGGACAAACCACAATCTACGTGCATTGAAAACAAATATCTTCTGAAATAATAAGATATTGAAAGAAGTTATCTTCCCACAAAGAAACGGTTTCGATCTGTTTTACAAAATTGGATGATGCCTTTTTATAATTCTTATTTAACCAGAGATAAAGCTTCTATGACTGAAGCAAAAAAATTATCCCCAGCAACTCTTTTCCTTTTATTCATACTAACCATTGCAGAACAGGTTGTTTCTATGCAGTTTACAATATTAATTAAAAATTTCACTAAGGTCGACTTTGCTTTTCATCTTTTTGGGGTCGATAAAATAAGTACCAGTGCTGGGGTCGATGTAATCGACTTACCCCTTCCCCGAAATAGCTGGCCATGTGCCAAAATATGAAACCAATATTAATTTAAGACTTAGGGCGGTGATCTGGCGGAATCGTTAGCACGCCGGACAAAATGCTTGGCAGTATTTCGTCCGTCTTTACGTTCCGAGTTCAAATTCCACCGAGGTCGACTATGTCTTTCATTATTTCGTGGTCGATAAAATAAGTACCAGTTGAATACTGGGGTGGATGTAATCGACTTAGCCTCTCTTCCGAAATTGCCGGCCACGCCCCAACATTTGAAATCAATTTTAATTTAAGACTTACAACAGAAGTAGGTAAATGAATTGTAAAATGCTGCTAGCATTCAAAATTATTACAGTTAATTAGTAAAGACAATAACCAATAATCAGCCTAGACATAACTTAGTTTCATACTGACTATTCATTCTCATTCACAATATCTAACAAGACAAAACAAAAACACAAAAAAACCCCTACAGCGGGGTGTTTGGTGGGAACGAAAACAACAACATAATAATAATACGAATTGGCTGTAATAAAGGTCTGACTATTATGTTACCAATTCTGATGTATTCCGACTCAAGATTACCATCAGACGATAAGCATTGGTGGTGGTGGCAGTTGATATTTCGAGGATCGGAAGAAATATCACATAGTATTCTGTCTAACACTCTAACGACTTTCTCTAAGATGCAAAGGAATAACATTATATATATATATATCACGCGATTTTGTCCCAAACAGGGTTTGAGGCCATTGTAGTGTAAGGGACTTCAAAAGAAGGAAAAGAGGTGGCCTACAAATCCAAAAGATTTTGATTGATAGTAAATTTAAAAGACTGGATGTCATAGACCAGAGGAAAATAAGACGATGGTCTTTAGTTCCAGAAAGCAACAGTTCGAGGAAAGAAGTTACTATAATAAAAGGACCTATGGATTAACAAGAATCTCAACAGAGAAGCGATGCTCCTGAGAAGAGAAGCGGGTGACACGTTCAAAGGTGTTGACAGAGGTTACTTGACCAGAAAGGTCATCAGAGCAATGACTATGAAAATACTTATAGAAAAAAAAAACACAAAGAAGATACATTTTGTCTATAAACCAAAGACTCTAGTCCAGTAGACAAAGATCAACTCGATTCTGAATTCTATCAAGCCAGTTAAGACACTCAGAGAAGGCGCCAGCTCAAAGATGACAACAATATTCAATGCAAGGTCAAATGGTGACATTGTAGAGATAAAAGATACTCTTTGGAGTAAGACATTTGCGAGAACAGAAGAGAAATTCAGCATTCTTGGCATCTGATATGGCTATAGACTGAACATATTTGTTCCAAGAGAGAGATCCTTGGTCAAAGTCAAACCAAGAAGTCGGATGCTGTAGCTTTCTGGAAGATCAAATTCACCGATAGTTATGGAGGTAAGTGATGACTGCCTATAATGATTAATTGCCGTAAGCTTTGTCATGCTAACATTAAAAGTCACCAGCCAGTTACAACTCCGTGAACATGTGAAGATAGAGATGAAATGTAGCTTGCTCAAGGCTACTAGCTTTGTCAGGACAGGTGTAAACAGTGGTGTCATCGGTATATATAGCGAGTTTAGAAATAAGGTCATTAATGAAAAAAAGTCATTAATGAAAAAGCGAAAAAGAGTAGGGCCATGTACAGAACCTTGAAGCACTCCAGTATTGACAGCATATGACTTTGACTGCCAACCATCAAAGACCACCTTGATTTTGCGATTTAAAAGAAACGACTTCCTGATGTTAAGGAAAAGCTCAGACAAGTTATAGCCTCTGAACTTATGGATCAGCCCAGCGTGCAACGCTCTGTCAAAATAATTAATAAAGAACTGTTTAGCAATCAGTTCAGCCCTGTCTTAAAGTTGTAAAGAGCCGGAAGAAATGCCGCTAAACATTTTGTTCGATGCGCTCGCAATTCTTCAAAGCGTACGTGACATCGGCAATGGAATATTGCTCCCACATCACAAAATGCATCTAAAAAGGAAACTATCTGTCTGTTTGATAAATAGTCACTCATTTATACACTTCAGCTTCTTGTTCGGAGACACACTATCTCCTCTTTATTTCTTTATTGCCCACAAGAAGCTAAACATAGAGGGGACAAACAAGGGCCGACAAATGGATTAAGTCGACTATATCGACCCCAGTGCGTAACTGGTACTTAATTTGTCGACCTCGAAAGGATGAAAGGCAAAGTCGACCTCGGCGGAATTTGAACGCAGAACGTAACGGCAGACGAAATACCGCTAAGCATTTCGCCCGGCGTGCTAACGTTTCTGCCAGCTCGCCGCCTATCTCCCCTTTCTATCTACTACATCGCTCCTACAATGATCTATACTTTTTTTAAAGTAGTTAATTGCATATAAGCTATTTCTAAAGAATCAAACTCATTGTAACTCCGTCCTCACCCAAGTTTTCTCTGCAACCGTCAACAAACATATGTTAAAGTTGAATATCAACCATATTGATCTCACCAACCAAGGAGGGGAGCAAATCTCTTGGTTTCTGCTCCTTTCTCCAAATTAAGACAAAAATAAACCATTATCAACAGCTTCAGTAACAACTACTGTAGAATGAAAGACAATTAAGAACATCGTTAAGAACGATCTTAATTTTTTTTATTGCTATCATGTTATTATAATCTCAACATTAAAAAAAAAGTAAGTTATCTTCTAGGTCTGGACTTATCTATGAGGACTTGCACTTGTTACCGTGTATTACTTCCTTTTGCTTTCCTTCAAATATTCCAGTGTTTTTAGGGACTTGGAGGTTGTTTTGTTAGATGGGGATAAATAGTTAATTAGACCATAGTCATTTAATAGATGTCTGAAGGATACGGAGTAGAGTTAACATAAATTAGATTTAAAATGAGAACAGGGAGCCATTTTGTTCCTTCTCGAGCCATGTCTGGCTCATAAGGGCCGGTTTCACGGTTTTCTTGGCGTATAGGTTCCCCACCTTGACGGGATGCCTGTCCGTCGTAGGTGAGCTGCACGATGCAGGCGGAAAGAGTGAGAGAAAATTGTGGCGAAAGAGTCAGCAGAAGTTCGCCATTACCTTCTGCTGGAGCCGCGTGGAGTTTAGGTGTTTTCGCTCATAAACACACACACCGCCCGGTCTGAGATTCGAACCCGCGATCCCTCAACCGCGAATCCGCTGCTCTAACCACTAAGACCATGTGCCATTGAATTAGATACAGTCATCTTCGATAACCAATACGCTCACGTTGGTAATATAGGTAAGATTATTACAACATAAAAACTCATTGAATGCAGAGCTTTATTTTCTATAATATAGAACAGTGCTTTCTGTATTTCTATTTTTTTTAAAGTAGTGATTGACCACCTGGTAAATAACATTTTTGCAACCTCTGACCGACTCTGAATGCATCTATTTGAGAGTGCAGTGGAGAAATAGATAAGTTCAGTTACCGTGATGAGTGATGGCTTTAATTTTTCGAACCCTTGCTCTTTGTCTGGAAGTGAAGAATATGAAATTGTTTCAGACGTTGTGAGCGATATACACTGCGTCCAACATTTTTAGGCAAATCAACCTTCTCTTAATAAATAGTTTATTCTGCATCTGTTACTGTCTCCTAATTGTTCACCCATCACCTTACATGCAGGACATTTCACCAATACCGAATACATGTTAGCGTTGGAGAGATATATTTCTTCAGAAATTAGCTCCTCTATTATTTTTATTATCACTTTTACTTCTTAGGGCGGCCATCTGGCACAATCGTTATCATGCCGGACAAAAATGCTTCGTGACATGTCTTTCTGGCTATACATTCTGGGTTCAAATTCCACCGAGGTCGACTTTACCTTTTATCCTTTCGGAATCAGTAAAAGGAAAAAAAATAGCACTGGAGTCGACATAATCAACTAGACTCATCCCCCAAATTTCAGGCCTACTGATAAAATATTTGGTAACAATATAAATATCAGGAACAGGACCATGAACTGTGGAGGAATACTGTGTATTGGTTACATATTGTCGTTTTGTTTAACTTACCTCTATCTGCGCTTCACTCCATAATCCTCAATCAAAAAGTCCTCCGTCAAGCGAGTGACTACCTAGCAAAAAGCAAGCGTAGTAGCGTCTAACAGCACTAGAAACTAAAAAGGTATTCTCAGGAAATACTCAGCCTGTGTGAAGGCGCATGACTCAGTGGTTAGAGCGTCGAGCTTACGATCGTGAGGTTGTAAGTTCGATTCCCGGACCGGGCTGCGTGTTGTATTCTTGAGCAAGATACTTTTACGTTGTAAAAGATAATTTTACGTTGCTCCAGTTAACTCAGCTGTAGAAATGAGTTGCGACATCACTGGTGCCAAGCTGTATCGGCCCCTTTGCCTTCCCCTTGGATAACATCAGTGGTGTGGAGAGGGGAGGCTGGTATGCATGGGCGACTGCTGGCCTTCCATAAACAACCTTGCCCGGACTTGTACCTCGGAGGGTAACTTTCTAGGTGCAATCCCATGGTCATTCATGACCGGTGGGGGTCTCCCCACTCAGCCTGTGCATCTTTTACTTTTTTCTTTTACTTGTTTCAGTCATCAGACTGCGGCCATACTGGGTCACCGCCTCGAAGAATTTTTAACCGAATGAATCGACCCTTTGAAGTATGTTTTAAGCCTGGTACTTATTCTATTGGTGTATTTTGACGAACCGTTAAGTTATGGGAATACAAACACACCAGCACCTGTTGTCAAGCGTGGTGGTGGGACAAATGCACACACACACACACTCACACACACACACACACACACACACACATATATGAGGGCTTCTTTCAGTTTCCGACTACCAAATCATCTCATAAGGCTTTGGTCGGCCCGAAGCTGTAATAGAAGATACTTGCTCAAGGTGCCACGCAGTGGGACTGAACCCAGAACCTTGTGGTTGGGAAGCAAGCGTCTTACCACACAGATACGCCTGTATATGAAATCGTTCGCCCGTTATACATTAGTCAGAGAGGTGGTGGTAGAGTAAGAATGTGTGTGAGAGAGAGAGGGAGGGAGGGAGAGAGGAAGAGAGAGAGAGGGAGGGAGGAGTGAAGAAAGAAGAGAAGTAGAGAAAGGTGATTAATATTAATACATTTAGACCAAATGGTCACGTGGTCAGCTGCAGGTAGAGGTGAAGAACGAAAGAAAAAGACGACGAGGGAAGTGTTAATGATGTGCAGTAAGGTGTGTGTGTGTGGGGGGAGGAATGCTTATTATGTGGTTAAAAAGTTAGCTGAAGAGAAAGGTAGATAAAGAGAGCTGGACAGGGGAGGCAGCAATATTGAGAGAGAGAGAGAGAGAGAGTGGTGATGGTGAAAAGTATTTTTTAATTGAATTAATTATTTTTATAGCGACAATCGCTTAAAGCATGCGCATAAGCGCAATTTTTTTTATCGTCTGATCGCTTTAAAAATTCATATTTGTTTATAAGGATTAATTTAGCCTAAACTCTGGATTCGCAAGAAACACGGTTGCAAGCTGCCCGAGAAAGGATGCGCAGATATAGAGCACAGATCAGAGAGGAACAGCGAGAAAATATAATATAAGGAGTCAAAAGGCAGCATCGACGAAGACGTGAGGACATTAATGTAGACGAACGTCAAGAGTATTTAAAGAAAGCTAAACTATGAATGGTATAAAAAAGCAAACCATCCTTTTTTTTTTCTTAAATAGGTCCTCTTAATTTTTTCCATTCCGTGGAATTTCCACGGGTCCCACTAGTAATGTTGAAAATGATAAATCATTAGGAGGGATTTATAAAAAAAAAATCATACTTGTAGGGCAAACGACCGTACGTAAGGAGTTGGTGACAGAAATGTCTCCTTTTTAACGCTGCTCGGTCGCCCTAACAAAAGAAGAAGCCAAATACATGATATAAAAGAATAAGTGCCAAAAGGAATAAGAAAGACGACACAACCGTTATACTGTTTGAGAGAGAAAGATAGACTTTATTTACAGGTGTTTACAATAAGAGTGTGTATGGGTGCTAGCAAAGTGGAGTGTCTGGGTGCGTGCACATGTGTGTCTGTGTGTCCGTTGTAAGTATAACAACGGTGCGTGCAACAAGTGTTTGTGTCTGTGTGTGCGACAGAAGTACAAGCAAGGTGCATGCATGTGAGACAGAATACAATACAGAGCATAGAATGAGTCTCTCGGGATATTTTAGACAAGATGGAGTTAACAAACAGTCACAAAAACACAAACACACACACTTTTAATCTTTTACTTGTTTCAGTCATTTGATTGTGACCATGCTGGAGCACCGTCTTAAAGAAATCGACCCCAGGACTTATTCTTTGTAAGTCTCTTTTGCTGAACTGTTAAGTGACTGGGATGTAAACACACCAACATCGGTTGTCAAGTGATGGTGGGGGCCGAACACAGACACGCACGCATAAATACATACGACGGTCCTCTTTCAGTTTCCGCCTACCAAATCCACTCACAAGGCTTTGGTCAGCCTGGTGCTATAATAAAAGACACTTGCCCAAGGTGCTATGTGGTTGGGAAGCAAGCTTCTTACCACACAGCCACGCCTGCTCCTTAAATGGACGGAGAAAATTTATTTTGAAATATAAAAGCAGAAAAAAAAAACTAAATAAAACTTGATTACATTAAGTGAGAAGAAAGAAAAACGATAAAAATGAAAGGAAGAGAAGGTTTTTAGAGATAAGAATTTTATTTAAAGTTTATTCTTTTCGTTTTTATTATTCTCCCTCACAAAAGAGGAGAATCGGGAGAGCATTTCTTTTTACAATGCAAGTTAAAATTGCCTAGTGGTTAATCTGGTCTTTCATTCTTGTGGGGTGTATAAAATAGATACTAATTAAATAAATTATACTTCTCTTCCCTGCATGGATGAACGACAAGATTGACATCGGCGGGATTTCTTGAATGGATGAACGATAAAGTTGATGATAAAGTTGATCGGATTTGAACAGCAAAGATCCAGAACAAACACCTGTTGTATTCTCTGTCGACTTTAACTCACTGCTAAAACGTTTTCACTTCCTGGGTGGCGATGCGCAAATGTGGAGAAAATGGTTGGCGTTATAGGATTTTAGGTAATAAAATGATGATTTTTTTTCTTTTTCACTTCGTTTTCGTTAATGCTGACATTATTACCCGGAAACGAAGTCGAAAATAAAATAAAATAAAATAAAATACTGCAGCGGGTGTTAAAAAAGGTGTAGGAGACGAATATAAAAACAAAAATGCCCGGACAGCCATGTGGAGTGGAGAGAGGCCTTCGGAAAATTCACAAGATCTGATGTATATAATATATATATATATAATATAACCAATTTCAACGGATTTCGACCAAATTTAACGTCGATATTACTTAGTTTGGTTTGAAATAAATAACTAGATTAGCTTAATAATCATAACTTAATCCTGGACAAGGCCGGGTTATACTGCTAGTATATATATATATATATATATATATATATATATATATATATATATATATATATATATATATATATATATATAGGGAGAGTTAACGAAAAAAAACAAAAGACGAAGACAGGTGGTGTACAAAACAAACAGATGTATTAGTATAACGCTCAGGAATAGAAAAAATCTTTTACGTTTCGAGCCTACGCTCTTCTACAGAAAGGGACACAGAAAAAACAAGGAGAGAAAAAATGTGTGTAGTGGCTAACGCTATGTATATATATGTATATATATATGTATATATATATATATATAATATATATAATATATATATATATATATTATATATATATATATATATATATTTATGTGTGTGTATGTGTACGTATATATATATATATATATGTATGTATGTATGTGTGTATGTATGTGTGTGTGTGTGTGTGTGTGTGTGTGTGTGTGTGTGCGTGTGTGTGTAGTTGAAGTAATTACCCGAACCTTCGAAGGGATGTTTAGCATCCAAGTTTCTGAGGAAAATCCTAATTTTTGATTTCAAAAGGATTATATTTTATCCAAAATTACGCGGGAAAAACTCGGATCTTGGGAACCTCGTGAATTTTCTGAAGTCCTCCCCACTCCATTGCTTTCCGCGCATTTTTGTTTTCATATTCGTTTCCTACTCTTTTTTTTTTACACCCGTTGCACTATTTTTTTTTCGATTTCGTTTCTGGTTAATAATGTTAAGATTAACCTTTTTTTTTCTGTCAAAGTGCAAATGAGAAAAAAGGTAACGACATAAATTATTAGAAAACCAAATCACATGAAGTATTTCTCATTAATCTGTATTTAGCGAAACTAAACAAAATGAAACTAAAAACTATGATAGTACAATCATAAAAGTGAATTAGAATGAACGAAATTAAACACAAAATATGAAACAGTCAATATACCAATACCGAAAGAATAATTTTTATTGTTTTCTAAGATTTAATAAGTGATAGAAAACATTTCAATTTGAGTGGAGGCGGTGACGCTAGAATGGCAGGGAATCCCAGTAGTAAGCAAAATATATTCTGTTTTGATTAAATTTTCTCAAGTGTTTATATCCTTTGCTATGCTATAGGTTTTTAACCCCTCAATGGAGTCCTAGAGGCGCGGTTGTGACATATGGTGAGTACTGGAGTTGATTTACTTGACCAGGTCCTGTGACTATAGTAGAAAAAAAAATGACATTCAGACATCCGACTCTTTACCTTCTGGGCTCAAATCTCGCCGAGGTAACTTTGCCGTTCATCCTTTCGATAGAACAAAGTACCGCTTTAGGTCGATGTATTCGACTTGCCCCTGCCTCTAAAAATCTTGTCATTGTATGAAAATTAGAATAATTCATTCAAATATTTTTAGTCAAAAATTTCGTTATATTTAAATTCGAATTTCAGTTTTGCAATAAAATTCGGTTTAATGTTCAACTTCAATTTTCCATTTAAGATGTTATCCATTAAAGTTTTATTTTAAAATATTTTTATGGATGTTTATTTCCATTTGTGAAAATATTGTTTTCGTCAATTTGAAAACTGAAAACTAGCTAAACTAAAAGAAAAAAGAAAATCCCACAGAAACTCAAGAGTTTACAGTTATAGTCTGAAAGAGTTGTTCCCCTTGCATCACATTGACTGTTAAGTCTTTGTTCCCGATTAGCAAACATTGAATAAAGCTATTCGATCGAAGGCGATCCAAGCATCACCACCTCATCTTTTCACATTTCCAATGTCTTGAAATGTATTGGAAAAGAATAGCTTCTAACGCCTGGAAAATCATAGTCCTCATTTCTAGTGCTAATACAAGAGTAATATAACTTCGGCAAGTTTTGATTTATGTAATATAGAGTAACTAAGACTTCGTGTAACTAGGTTTATCAATGAAATTAGTAAGCAAAGTGACTTTCTTGAGAGTTTAAAAGCTTAAAACATCAAGCGAGGGCTACAATAGCAATACAAGGGTGGGCTGAAAAGTTCATAGGCTGAATATGAAGGAATGATGTCAGAGCTAATTCCAGCCCTTCTGGACTGTTTCTTTCCCTAACCATAGAGCTAACCCTAACCCTTAAACCTCAGCCCCAATCCTAACCCTAACCCTAACCTTAACCCTAATCCTAACTCATTACCCAGGGACCTCACTAGTCTAGGGGTTCAATTCTGATCTGTAAATGCTGTAGCTTACAGGGCCTAATGCATTGGATTATTTTCATTATATAAAGCTGATGAAAAGATATGAGAGACGAAGCAGAAATGATTTGTCTACAGATGAGGTTGATTGTAGCTAAACAACAACAACATACCTAGTATAGCCATAAATACTGTTACAAAGAAAAACTTGAATTTCAGGATAATTAATTATTGCATTCAAATGAAACTTTGAATATTTATTTGTGGGCTGAACCAAAAAAATAAATTTACAAAATTCATTTTAAATGACCCCCTCTGTTGTCAGTACAACACTTCAAACGCTCAGGTCATTCATCTATTGCAGTATGCACAATATTAATTGGAAAATTGGTCATAGCAGCGACAAGAACGTGCTTAAGAGAAACCAGATTTTTTGAGTGGCTTACCAAAAGTCATCCCCTCCAACTCTGGCCACAGTTTGTAATCCAGAAGATTCAAATCTGAACTCCCAGAGGGATAATCTGCTTGATGAAGTCAGGAACATTCTGTGACAACCACTCCTAAGTAACCTTGGATTTGTGTGCTGGGGCTGAGTCCTGCTGGAAGCTCTATTCTTTGCCATTGAACAAGGATTTGTTAAAGCTCTTAACTTTACTCACTAGGACGTCAGTGATGTGCACATGAGCCGTGGTTTTCACATAAATGAGGCTCAATCATCCCCTCGTAAAAGACACTCCACCAAACCATGACTGAGGCGGGATGATGGCCTCTTTGAACTTTGCGAACGACCTCAAAAAATTCTTTAGTGTTGTGGGCATACACCCTGTCCTTTTGACGGTTGTAGCTTTCTTCTACGGTGAAAATGTTCTCATCCGGGAAAACGATGTTTCTAAGGGCATCGTCTGCATACAGAGAAGCTGTTTGAATAGCTTTCAGTGAAAGAGTTAACATGTGTCCAGGTTTAGGTGAAATGTTTTGTATGATATAGATAAATATGTGCATGTATATATATAAAATTCTATAATTATGAGTATAAGTATAATTAGGGTTCAGCAAATTTGCTTCACCACATACCGAAATTTAGAAATAATAGTTAAACTATTATTCTACTACCATAAAATACATCCCAGACAGCAAAACTCAACAACTCACGCGGGTAAAGAGAAAAAAAAAAATAACGAATCCACCCGGCTCTGATTAACTGCATACGCGTTTCGGAGTTAGAGAGATGTGAAAAATGTAAAATCATATTTCAACTCATTGATTCTCTTCATCAGTACAATATTTCAATTATTAAATTTGAGAGCACTGATAATTAAACAATACGAGATCTCATTCGTCTGTTTGAATTCGGAAGTATTGGTCTTTGGATATATGCTATTTGATGACGCTTGGTCAAATACGCCAACTATAATACAGTGTCTTATCACAACACCACTGCTGTTTATATGCCAGGCACCATGACGGTTTCATTTTATCGACTTCCTACACCTAACATCCACTGTCTTCCAAGCGGTTGACCAAACATAAACTGCAACAACATACAAGAAAAGATAACTCTGTTGTTTTTATATGATACACACACTTGTCCTTCGTGGCAAGGCATTTTACAAAGTAACGGTAAATAAATATCTCTTTACAACTTCAACCACTATTCTTCTTCCATCTCGCATACTGGCAACCAACACCTTAACAACACAACCGTTACAATTGGTGACCCTCGACTGCAACGAAGAACTAACCGTTGCACATCTATTAATATTTATTCGCTTAATGTTTCTCCGCTAGTTTGCGAATATAGATGAAATATATTAATCTGATATATCAATACTTGAATTTTTTCTACTGCATGCATCGTCATTAAAGTATTTGTTTTTGTTTAAATTATTTAAACTATCACAAAATATTTCGAAGTAACATCCTGAAACTTTATTCCTAGGATTTTGGGAATATCATTTCTTGCATCGTCTACAGTTTGTAAAGGTATCTATTATTATGAGGTATTATGTTCTCATACTTTATGATTTATTCATAAAATTCCTTGTTTAAGAAATTATTTGGTGAAATTACTAGATTTTATTTATTTAATTTAGAAAGCTGAAATTGTAGAAGTGACAGTATCAAGTTACGCCCCTTTATGCTCTGAGTTAAAATTCTCCGACTTTTGTTTATTATCTTTTCAGAGTAATCAGTTATATACCGAGATCGATTAAATTAAATGTGTAGCTTTAGACCTATGACATAAATATATACTACTATTACCAAATGAGCGTTTATATTTAAATTAAAATACAGACCTTTTTGTTTAAAATTTAGTCTTTATTTTATTGGACTGGGCTAAAGAAGGGGACGTAACTACGACCAGCTGGATTGACGTCTGTAGGAGAAATATGACCTGGGACAGTATTCGAGCTGGCAGAAACGTTAGCACGCCGGGCGAAATGCTCAGCGGTATTTTGTCTGACTTTACGTTATGAGTTCAAGTTCCGCCGAGGTCGACTTTGCCTTTCATCCTTTCGGGGTCGATTAAATAAGTACTAGTTACGCACTGGGGTCGATGTAATCGACTTAATTTATGTGTCTATCCTTGTTTGTCCTCTCTGTGTTTAGCCTCTTGTGGGTAGTAAAGAAATAGGTATTCGAGAGGGGTGGTGCTCTGGATAGGACGGGCTACGTGCATGTTTAGCGTGAAATAGAATTGCGATCTTGGAATGAAAGTGAGGCGTAGATAGCCACATTATGAGTAAAAAGAAGAAAGACGAATGAGAGAGGAGTGTCTGAGTGGCAGTGACTAAAATCCAACCATTTCCGAGTAGCAGAGGCTATTACATTAGTTGTAGAGAACACAGAAAGAAAAGACACTTTGTTCGTATGTTGCGGTGCGTTTATGAGTGGTTTACGTCAACCAGTCGAGTGTTCTTTCTTTGAATGTTGTCTAGGATGTCTACGTGTATAGTACTGCTCCAGATGAAGGGAAAGGAAATAATAGGGTTGCCAGATTAGAAAATTAGATATACGAGACAGTCTTAAAATCTCTCTGTATATATATAAATTTATACATGCCTATACACCCAGAACAATATATTATATATAAGTAGAGAGATAAGTTAAAAAAATACAGCAATTATTTTAGTGGGTTATGAGAAAAACAAAAGCAAAATAATTTCAAAATGATTTAATACAAGCTAAAAAGTAAATTCTGTTTTAGTGAAATAATTTTAAAATATTTCTTTAATACAGACAACAGAGAAATAATAAAAAATCGAAATCATTGTAAATTTTTGTTTTATTTAATGACAAATAGAGACAGTATAGAAAAAAATCCTTTAATGTGAAAGCATTTTAATATTATTTAATACACGTAATATAGATAAGTAAAAGACATACTGAGAAAGTGAAATCATTGCAAAATTCTTGTTCAATAGAGACAATAATAGAAAAATGCAAAAAAAAATAATTTTGAAAATTAGTATTTAATGCAAATAATATAGAAAATAGACTAAAAAGTTGTATTTCATATGGAGAATATGAAAAGAAACAAAACTGATAAACTTATATGCAAAATTTTCTTAACAGACCACACGAGAATTAAACTTGAACCTTGACCTTTAGTTAGATTTCACTGATGATTAGGCTTTTGTTAACAGGTCTTTGTTTTCTAACTCATGCCTATAAAATTCTTTACATTGACAGTTAAAGTTCCATGTGCATTGTAAGATAGCTTCTACAGTAGCCACATCCACCATATTTTGTTCTTCAGCCCATTGAACATTTATCACCGAGAAGACACGCTCAGCATTAGCATTATGTGTTGGTATGCTAAATAGAAATCGGCACAAAATTAACAACTTAAAGTATTGTTCCTGAAATTCAATCTGCTAGAGCAGGGGTCTCCAAAGTACGGCCCGCGGGCCGGATTCGGCCCGCCAAGGTTTTTAATCCGGCCCGCCGAGCTGTCCTCCAAAATTATAAAACAAATGTCGAAAAACAAGCCTTGCCGAAATCATACAAAAAAATATACTTTACACCCCTTTTAATACGTTTGACAAATAGTACAGCAAATAGACGCAAGACGACGCTAATTGATTTGCCATCAATTAATGTCTTTAAATTGCGCCGGCGAATTAAAAATTATACACTAAACTTTAGTGTAAATATAGGTTCTTTTCCACTCCCCCCGTTTTAACTGACCCATCAGAACCACCATAAAATGAATTAACTTCGCTATGGAGCTACCTATCATTCATTAGATAATAGGCGATTGTCAGTGAGATGGATGGTGCTGCTTACAATGAAGCAGAGATTCAATTTCTAGCTTTATTGATGTCGCAGAAAAGTCAACCTATTCCGTCAACTGTCGAGAGAGCAGATACGACAAGTATGACGTTAATAAAAGTCCCGTGCCTAGTATAATAAAAGAAGACAAATATCGATTTATCGATGTTACCTACATCTCACGAGCGATGAATAGAGAGGGTTGAGCCTGACGTTGTGTGGTGGTTTCTAATCCTGGTGCAGTCGCCAATCAGCGTGGAGTAAAGTTCGATGCGCATTCCGTCAGTCAGCACAGACTTGGCGTTTTCGTTGTGCACAAGTGTGAGTCATTTGTCGTCGTCGCTGCCGAAGTGAATGCACGTATCGAGTGACCTGTGAATATTGTTTTTACTTGTTTCGTCCTTTTACATATATCGTCGAGCAAAATCTGTCGACCCATGGTAAAAATGTTAGCTCAGGAAGAAAACGAAAAATCGACTCTGAGTGTAGAGTTTTTAAGGAACAATGGAACATAGACTATTTTGTCATAGAGTCAAACAACAAGGCACTATGCGTTATATGCACCGACACAATTGCAGTACTTAAAGAGTACAACATTCGGAGACATTATGAAAAAAAGCATTCATCACAGTACTACCAATTCATTGGACAGCTACGTAAAGAGAAATTTGACAAATTAAAGAAGAATTTATCATCAATGCAGTTTGTTTTCAAGAAGAAGGCTGTAGAAAAAGAGAGAGCAACAAGAGCAAGCTTCCATGTTGCTAACCTTTTGGCGAAGAAAGGTAAGCCATTTACAGATGGTGAACTTATTAAAAAGTGCTTGAATGAGGTAGCTAGGAAATGTGTCCAGAAAACGTAGATTTATTTTCCGCAATTAGTCTTTCTGCGAACACTGTTGCTCGTAGGGTTGAACATATTGAAAGAAATATTAAATCACAGCTAAAAGACAAAGCCAGCAAGTTTGTATGCTTTTCTGTTGCACTTGATGAGTCAATTGATGTATCAGACACATCCCAATTGTTATTGTTCATCAGAGGAATAAATGCCAATTTTGAGATTACTGAGGAACTTGTATCTGTGCACAGCATGCATGGAACAACAACAGGCATAGATATTTTTAGAGAAGTGGAAAAGTCAGTGGCTGAGTATAATTTGGAATGGAAAAAACTAAAATGCATAACAACAGATGGTGGCAGAAATATGTGTGGAACCAAAAAGGGCTTAGTTGGGCAAATTAACAAAGTAATTGAGAATTCCGGTGGATTGAAACCTTTGGTATTGCATTGTATTCTTCATCAGCAAGCACTGTGTGGAAAGCATCTTGATTTATCATCTGTATTAGATCCTGTGATTTCCACTGTTAACTACATAAGATCTCATGGACTCAAACATCGCCAATTTCGTGATTTGGAGGAGGAAATGAATGCTGAGTTTCCAGACCTACCTTACTATACTTCAGTAAGATGGCTTAGCTATGGAAAATTCTGGCTAGATTTTTTGAGCTTCGAACTGAAATTGAAATATTTTTAAATGAGAAAAACCATTCACAGGTGTTGCTCAAAGACAGTGAATGGCTCTGGAAATTAGCATTTTCAGCCGATTTAACTATGCATCTCAATGATTTCAACCTACGGATACAAGGTGAAACTTCACTCATCTGTGATTTGTACTCAAAGGTGAAAGCTTTTCGTAAGAAATTAATACTATTTGAAAGTCAGTTAACAAGAAGCTGCTTTACTCATTTTTCACGATGTGACAAATATAGACAGGAAGCTGCCACTCCATTTCCAAACTTGTTTGCTCAAGATGTCATTTTAGCTTTGAAGAACGTTTTTCTGATCTTGATGCATGTTCTTCAAAACTAAGAATTTTTGAAAATCCATTTAACTCTGTTATTGGAGACTTACCTTCTGAGTTACAAATGGAAGTTATTGATTTGCAATCCAATGACATCCTGAAGGACAAATATAAAGAGGGAAATTTGATTGAATTCTACAAATGCCTTCCATCCGACCAATTTCTTCATTTAAGGAGGTTTGCCTGTGAATTCATTTCAGTTTTTGGCACCACATATTTGTGTGAGAAGACTTTTTCAAAGATGAAATACACAAAATCCTGCTACAGATCACAATTGTCTGATGAACATTTAAATGCATTGCTTGTTATTGGAACCACTCATTTTGAACCTCAGTTGGACAAAATTTTGTCAGAATGAAACAATTTCATGTTTCCCCTATTGATCAAAGTTAAAAAAAACATGTTAATTGTTACTGATATTATATACATTGTGATTATGTACTGAATAAATAACCTTTTTTAATTATTAATTCACTATTTATTTATATTATTTTGGTAAAATAAATAATTTAGAACCTTGGCCCCCGTAGCTTTAAAAATTCAGCAATGTGGCCCTCCGCTGGAAAACTTTGGAGACCCCTGTGCTAGAGGATAGAAAACCATCTTTCATGGCACAGTTTGGTCTTCAATTCATCAGGTTTGATCTGTATCTCTTTAGCACAAGGAGTTTTTTAAATGTTGACCACTGACAGAAAATAATGTTGTCAATTTTTATACCTTTGTTCTTTAACACTAGACAAGATGGTTCTACATGTTCCCATGCTGGGACTGTATCTAATAACACCCATGTAAAGTTATCAAAATTTTCGAAAGAAGAAACCCATTTCTCAAGATAGTCATGGCAAGTGCCGTCGTATTTATCCACTTCAAGTAGAAACTTCTTTTTCTCTTCAGATTTGACATCGTCATTATTAAGGCAATCTTTCACACCGAGAGGAACGAACTTTTTCATTAATTCTTTCCTTTATAACTGCAACGAGTTCTTTTAAACACCCAAGCACTTCAATAATGTTGTTTTCTCTCTATTCTATCTTCATAATCCTGTTGTTAAAACCATATTCGAAACTGTGAACAAGATATAAATAGGCTTCGCTCAGCAGATTATTGAAGAATTCTACAAGAATTTGGGGAACCTTTTCTTATGAATCAAAAAAAGATTTCGGTGCTTTAAATAACCTTAGGATTCTCTCATCTGCTCTCATCTAAAAAAGCCAACGAGTTTTAGAATATGAGATAATTAAGGTATACTGCACACCAACAAACTTGTAGAAATCTTTCAACTTCTCAAATCGAACTATATAAATGCTAAAGTATGAAAACAATTTAACAACTATTACTTCAGCATCAACAGAAAGAACATTGGCTTCGGTACGAATAGCATTGTGCAGAATATGGACTGGACATCCAACACCTTCCATCAATTCATTCATGCTTTCCTTGAATTTTGAATAGACATTATTTGTGCCTATGCACACGTCCACCAAAATTTGTATTTGTGTTATCTCCATCAAAAGCTATATTTATTCACTTCCAGTCCTAACTCGACAAGGCTCTCTCTGCAAAAGCTTGCTATTGTTTCCGAGATCTCAGTTGGGAGGGATCTTACTCGCAATAACTTTATCAGTAAACCCTTTTCACGTGGAAAACATTGCACAATCAACGGGAAATTTTTCTCAGCATTGTGATTACTTGCATCTAAAAGAAGACTTATTTATATCTTTAACAATCTCCACAATTGTGTGTAGAGCCACAACATTTTTTATTATTGCAGCACATTTAGTCCTAGCACACATAAACTGGTTCTCCGTTGGTTATGACTATGGGGATACCAGTTGATGCGACCAACGGAACAGCCTGCTCGTGAAAATAACGTTGCAAGTGGCTGAGCACTCAACAGACACGCCTACTCTTAGCGTAGTTCTCAGGGAAATTCTCCCGACACAGAATACGGGAATCGAACTCACAACTTTACGATCGTGAGCTGATTAATCTAACCACTAAGACACGGGCTTTCACACACACGAACAGACAGACACACACACATACGCACGCAAGACACATACGCACACACACAAGCACACAGATAGATATAGATATATAATTGCATACGTACATACGTACGTGCAGGCATGCACAAACATACCTACATACAATCACACACGCATACATGCATACACACATGCATGCATACATACTCACACACATACATACATACACACACATGCATACATACATACACACACATGCATACATACATACACACACATACATACATACATACATATATACACACACACATACATACATACACACACATGCATACATACATACACATGCATACATACATACACACACATACATACATACATACACACATGCATACATACATACATACATACACACATGCATACATACATACATACTTACATACATACATACATACATACATACACACACATGCATACATACATACACATACATACATATATACATACACACACACATACATACATACACACACATGCATACATACATACACACACATACATACATACATACACACATGCATACATACATACATACATACACACATGCATACATACATACATACTTACATACATACATACATACATACATACACACACATGCATACATACATACACACACATACATACATATATACATACACATACATACATACATACATGCATACATACAGACACACACATGCATACATACATACATACATACATACATACATACATACATACATACATACATACATACATTACATGACATAGAAATAGGCTAATTACTGACATACACAATCATTCTCACAGACTCACGATAACATACTTGTCTAAGTAAGTGCGTGTGAATATATTTTATGTGTTCGAGTCGAGCGACGTTGTATATATGTGTGTGTTGTCTTTGTATTTCGGAATGTGATGTTACGTAGATGTCATGCTACGTGTGTGTGTGTGTGTGTGTGTGTGTGTGTGTGTGTGTGTGTGTGTGTGTGAGTGTGTATATCCATGCGTGTTGATTGTGTCGTTTGTTACGAGTCTAACCTAGTAAACTGCGACAGACCAAACTGGAGAAATGCCAGACGACACGACTTTCTTCTCACTAGCCTGAGTGTAACCCAGTAAATAAAAGCTGTACTTCCGTTTCGTGATATATTAGTTGGCTTTCTTTCAGAAGATTATTAATTTTCTGATCCTTTTGAGCAGGCACAGTGACATATACAATAATCTTTCGTTTTTTTTTTTCACGACATATCGTTTACTTCTTACATACATTCATCATGCATCCATGCATACGAAATGCACGCCTCAGACATTGCAAGTACATACACACGTACACACTGACGCTCTCACAGATACTCACATGTATGTATGTATGTATGTATGTATGTATGTATGTATGTATGTATGTATGTATGTATGTATGTATGTATGTATGTATGTATGTATGTATGTATGTATGTGTGTATGTATGTATGTATGTATGTATGTATGTATGTATGTATGTGTGTATGTATGTATGTATGTATGTATGTATGTATGCGTGCATGTATGTATGCATGCATGTATGTATGCATGCATGTATGTATGCATATGTGCATATTTGAATGTTTTGTTTTATGTATGTATTCTCATGCATATAGTTGCATATCTAGACATGCTGATATATATTTAAATGATAAACTTCTGGAAAGTTTTACAGCTTTTTACAGTTCCAGTGAGGGATTCGATCTGTAGTCTTCGAATTAGCTTTCTCCTTTCTGGTTTTGAGAAGCCCAATTTTTCAAGATTAGTATTTAGGCAGTGCATTACATATCCCAGGGCCCCAATAATTACAGTTATAAACCTGAACTTGTAATATGTATGTATGTATGTATGTTTTTCTTTGCGATTTATATTCTTCTCTATTCTGGCCCTTTATGGGCAATAAAGAAATTATTCGTTCCCCTTACGTGAAGGGCAGAGGGCCTCTTGCAAAGCCCTCTATCTGTTGCCAACAACCGCTAAAGGGTGGGCTAGGGATGCCGTGGCTTACGATGCGTAAGCTCGCGCTGAGGCTGAGGTATCCTTGGCTTTATCTGGATGGTGAACGGGTGTGGTCTACGTTCGTCAAGCTGCTACTTCCTAGGTTCACTAGTTTTAGTGTACTAGAACCATGGATCAAAATTAGAACAAAGTTGGGTGCTTGGCAGGCTGAGTATCGCAAGGCTCTCGTGCTCTTCTGCTGCACGGGCAACGCTGGTAGCGTGGCTTCCACTTCGTCATTTTATAGAGGGTTGGTACAGGCCAAGTGTGACGACGCGCTGGGTGTAACCCTGGGCTTCGACGAAGGCCAACTAGCCAGCCTGTTCCAAAAGACGTTCGGGCCGGGACTTTTGGATAATTTCCAGAGGTCCCTCGCCTGGCAATATTACCGAAGAGCCTTACCAGTTCACGACAAGCTCGCAAGGCACGGTGCCTCATGCTCACCCAACTGTCCAAGATGTGGGCGGGATGGTGAAACTGTTCTGCACGCATTTTGGCAGTGTGCAAGGATTTCAGAGCTGTGGGTTTCCGTCGAACGACTGGTTTCTGGATTTGGATGAGTACAGCTGTCGTCCGAGTCTGTTATCGTTCCACCTCCCTCACTGAGCAGAAAACGTTCGTTGTGTTCGCTATAGCGAAAGAGGCTGTATAGAGAACACGTATGAAAGGATTGGTGACAGGTACTTTCATTTCTAACCAAGGATTGACTAACTTTTATGTCTTCCTTCTACGAAAGAAGATAAGGTTAGAAAAGAAGTGCCTGTCATCGGACAGGTTCGGTAAAAGATGGATGCAAGTGGTTCGCATGTTGGGAATGAATGGTTCTATGTGAGCGCTATCCCGGAAAAGTAAAAACAAAAGGCTCAGTGCTGAAACGTGTCTTGCGGGGTCGGAACAGTGCCCCCACTCCATTGTGTTGTGATTTCGTCTGTCCCTTCATTCGTTTTATATTATCATAAGAATTTTTAATGCATTTTTGTGTAATATCATCCGATGCCCAGACCCTGAATTCATTTTGTACCCTCTGTGTTTGGCCCTTGTGGCTGGAATAAAATTTATTCGTACCCCTTACTTTCGCTTTTTTGTTTATTGCTGTGTTGAATTTGTACTGAGAATTATATATATCGTTGTTATTGTTGAACTTTGTGTTGTTGCATTTGGTACATTTGTGATTACATTTGTTGTTACACATTGTAATTGTTCGTGAAAGTCTTTTTGACGTGTCTCCCTTGTTTCAAGGGGAGATTTGTTATTCACCAGGGCAGTATGCCCAACAACATGACTCCAGTCAAAGAACCACAAGCTACGAAATACACGATGGAACCAACAAGCATAAAAGGAGGGGGAAATTTCACTGCAGCCACCACTGTGACAAAAACCAAAATAAACATCAAACCAGAAGAGTTGGAAAAATATAACGAGATGTTTCAAAGGGAGGGGCGGGGACTAAAAATTGCCCATACCGATGAGACTATGGAAAGTGTTGAGAAGAGAACGGTAATTTACAAAAGTCGGATTGTAAAGGACAAGAAATTAGATGTAGCTTCTAAAGAAGCCGTGGAACTTTCTTCGAAACAAAAATGGAAGGACATAACGTTTTTCACAAGAGGAAGGAAATATGCAACGGTGGAAGTAAGATTCAAAACCGAGGAGCTGACAAAACTTCATTCTTTAGAAACTCTAAGGACAGCGGAGGTGGCACTTTTACCCACTTATCTAGGCAGAAGAACGTCAAGAATTAAAGTGGGTGATCTACCACCAGAAGTGAATGCAGGCTGTCTGATGTTTCGGAATGGAAGAAAAAATGGCAATCCTACAAGCAACAGTAACGGTGTCAAAATTGGCAAGGAAAGGAGATCGTGATGATCGTTCATGCTTCCCCTGTCGACCTAGAAAATATAATTGAGGTCATTGAGGTGGAGGAAAACAAGCTCCGAGTAATGGTAGAAGGGAAGAAGCCTCGGTATTTTAGATATGGTAAGCTAGGCCACATCAAAGCCGGGTGCAAACCTCCCACCAAGGAAGCACCGAATCCCTAACCGCCAGAAGAATCTCCAAAAGTGACAGAAGTTTTCTGTTTTCCCCATTTCGTCCTATTTCCTTTACAGTAAGAACGCATCAGAAAGGAAGAGTACATGTTTTCAGGGATAGCTAGTATAAACTGGAGGGGCTCTAACTTGACAGCTGACTTGAAATAATGGGAAGTGGATGTGTGATAGGTAGTTATGATGAAATAGTTGGACAATTTGAGAGGTTCAGAGACTGCTATGATATGGTAAATATTGGGTTTGGATTCAAACCCTTAGTTGTAAATAACGAAAACTTGTGGAGCAAGATAAGCTGAATAGCTGCTAGCACTTGTAGGACGTATTCAGCTACCAGTTGACTCCCCGCTGCTTTATTTTGGTCAGAAGGGCAGGCAGTTTTCCTCTGGAGGCTTTGTGATGGACACAATTGAAAGGACTGAAGACAGACTTCTTTCTTATCGGCTAAGCCCTAATCGTATTTTTAAAGTTCCACTTAGAAAGGTAAGTGAGGGTGGAAAGGATGGTGGGGGTAGGACACCACCACCTAGTAAATTTGTCAAATGGTGAGAGTGGTACAAGTGCATGGACCTGCGTTAAGGTTGGGCTTGTAGGCCGAAAACTACAGAAGGAAGAACACTTGTGATGGTGCTCCTGGTGAGCAGGGTTATTCGGGTTTTGTGGGGTTCCTTCGTTAGCCTAGAAGTCCTGTATTAGGAGGACCATATCATTATCTTTTATCTTTTCTTTTACTGGTTTCAGTCACTAGACTGGGGCCATATTGGGGCACAGCTTTGAAGAATTTAGTTGAACAAATAGATCCAACTACTAATTCGTTTTAAAGTCTGGTACTTATTTATCGTTTCTTTTGCCGAACGGCTCGATTACGGGAACGTAAACACACCAACACCGGCTATCAAAGAGTGGTGAGACAACCCCCCCACACACACATATACACACACAACGGGCTTTTTTCAGTTTCTGTGTACTAAATCCTCTCTCAACGCTTTGATCAGCCCAGGGCTATAGTAGAAGACAGTTGCCCAAGGCACCATCGAGTGGGATTGAACCCAGTACTATGTAGTTGGGAAGCAAACTAAACTTCTTACAACGTAACCACTTTTTCGTGAAATCATTCCATTCTATGTTAATCTCCACACTTTATGTCTGTCATTATATCGCCCTTCCTACTCCGTCGCCCTGATGGCAAATAAAAGAACTCTTCCTCCTCCTCATTATTATTATTATTATTATTATTATTATTATTATTATTATTATTATTATTATTATTATTATTATTATTTGCTAGGTGAAGGGGATTGTAGTCTATGACCTTTTCACCACCCCCAGACTGATGAGGTCAGTGCTATTGACGTTCAATTTGAACTTCCGTAGGTTGATGTCTGTGTAGGGAAAACGGGTAGAGAAGGAATTTCAGATAATTTCAGCTCCGGAAGGATGGTTGAGTAAAGTCTTTAGTGAAGGGTTTTGTAGTGTGACGCATGTTAGAGACGAGAAACGGGTGTAGCTGAGTAGACGTGGGTGGTAGTAGTACTCAGCTTGATATTTCGGAGAAGGAGAAGTTGCTGCAAGATGAAGCAAAAATTGCTGGTGAATGGCTCTTTGTCAGTTAGGATGACATTTTTATAATAGCAGGTCTTTAGAATGTTTGTGGTTATAGTAGAAATAGTCACTACTGCCACTGTCACAGCAGTAGCAGTAGCGGTATACTAAATGAGCTGGCAGAAACGTTAGCACGCCGGGCGAAATGCTTAGCGGTATTTCGTCTGCGTTACGTTGTGAGTTCAAATTCCGCCGAGGTCGACTTTGCCTTTCATCCTTTCGGGGTCGATAAATTAAGTACCAGTTACGCACTGGGGTCGATGTAATCGACTTAATACCTATGTCTGTCCTTGTTTGTCCCCTCTGTGTTTAGCCCCTTGTGGGTAATAAAGAAATAGGTATACTAAATATGTGAGCATATGTCACCAACTGATTTCGGCCGAAATATTTTCTGGTTTTGATGAAGAAGTCCAGCCTTTGAGAATGCTGTATTTTATGTCTGTGTAGCTTCAAAGATAGAGTAGCATTTATGGAATTTTTTGTTTGTTGATAAGTGAAAGAGTAAAATGAAAAAGGTTTTCTTGATAACGCATATGGATTGCGTCTTTGTAGTATTAAAGGAAACTGCGTTGTCATGTTTTATTGGAAAACATTTTCGAAATGTGTTTTCATACAAATAGTTAAAAGTCTACCACGGGACTGTTAAAACTGTATTTAGATCCCTCGGGAAATTAAAGGAGGAGTTACGTATGTGTCGGAGAGTGTGTGGTTAGAAGTCAGAGCATGTAGGTCTTCAATGAAAGAAGGAAGAATGAAATACATGATCAAACTCCGACATACACAGTAATTAATAAAAGAGAAGACCCTAATCAAGAAATTAGAGGCGGACTGATAGGCAAGTAAAAATAGGTTGGTCAAAGCGTCATGATCTTCGAGGTCTAATCAGTTGACTTGCAGATAAACAATAGCAACAGTAACCTTAACAGTAATCTCTTGTAATTTTTAATTGGATGACGTCAGGAGTTAAATCTGCTTTGGTATAACGGGAATGAATAATGTGTATCACGCCAATCATGTCATGTTGTCCATGACAGATCAATATCAGATGTCAGTACTTTAAGTCCTTCGAACGATCTTGTAAAGATAAGATGTCAGTGATACAGCTTGTTAATGTGAAAATAATGGTTGTAGTGATGACGCTAGTTAGTAGTAGCTGTAGTCTTCAGGCTGGTAATGGTAGCGGTTTAGTGGTGATGTTGGTGGCGATGTGTTTTGCTGGTGTTGATTTTAGTGAGTTGGTGGTAGTGAAGGTGGTGGTAGTCAAGGCGGTATAGTTAATTATGGTTTTATTAATAGACTGTGATTATGTGATAGTAATACGGAGGTGGGAGATGAGGACAATTGTGGATGTTGTTGTTATTGTATAGTACTAAGTCAGCTCTGATGGAGTAGCCCGAAAACTTATTGCTCGCAGGTCGGCTGTTGTTGTTGTTTAGCCCTGGGTCTGCCTTAATCGCGCAGGATTATGCTCAAAGCATCAGTTATGATCATCTCGTTTTCTTCCTAGTGCAAGGAATCCAAGACCACCTTACCCAATGTGTCCTCTCTAAGATGGACAGGATGTAGTCTGAAAGAGATTTGGCTGCTAATTTTTGTAAGTCGAGCAGCCACATAGCGACTCTCTGGTCAAACAGTTAGGTGTGACTCTCAAAGCCAGTGTTGGGCGTATACCACATCCAGCACACAGTGATATGCAACAGTTTATCGTATCGAGAGTTCAATGACAGTCTGCGTGTGTTGCAGTTCTTCCTCCAGTTTCATTATGGAAATCTATAAATTCTGGTAGTGACCACAGTAGAACCAGGCAATGTGGGCTTTAAGTGCAACAGATTTTATTCCATTCCACTGTGTTTGTGGAGCAAATGAAATTAATAATGCTGAGGTCATTATTATGTGTGTGTATTTTTGTGTGACTTTGTCTGGACTGAATAGCATGATGAGTTAACAATATTGTGGGGTGTTATTGATGTATCTGAGGAGACGTGCCAGAAACTGTGATCAGAAACTCTTAGGTTTGTGTATCTAGATGCTCTTTCATTTTCCATATTTTTATTCCATGTATAGATTGTTTGTTTAATACCAAGTCAGACCTGATTAAGCAAGCTTATGATCGAAAACATTCCACCCATGACCATCTGTCTTTTATGGAGATGCAATGTAATTAGGGCTTCACTATCCAAAATGCTTTTCTTTTAAGACAGTGAAAGAGATTTAGTTGATATTTCTAGCAAGTCAAACGGCCACATAGAAGTTCCCTCGTTAACTCCATGTGTACGCAGTCTATGATTGTCGTCTGCTTGAAGCATGTAATGATGTCAAACGTAGTTTTGAATTCAGTTTCACGGCACAGGATTTTGGACAAACGTCCTCTACTGTAGCCTCAATACAACTGATGCCTTGTGAATGAATTTGATAGACGCACACTGTGAGGAAGCCCGTCACGAATATGTGCGTGTGTCTGTGGTTGTCCCTATTCCCACCGCTTGACAACCGATGTTAGTTTGTTTACCTCCTCGTAACTTAGCGGTTCGGCATTAGACACCGATAGAGTAAGTACCAGACTTAAAAAATAAGTCCTGAGGTTGATTAGTTTGACTAAAACCCTTCAAGGTAGTGCTCAGGATGGCTGCAGTCTAGTGATTGAAACAAATAAAAGATAACAAATAAAAGATATGTTTTTTTCTTTGGTATTTTACCACAATTTGTTGCAAGACTAGCACAATCCATGAAGGATCTAATGTTTATACAATAATACTTTCTTTCTAGTATAGGCATAAGATTCGAAATTTTGTGGGAAGGCCTCGTCAATTTCATCGATCCCAGTGCTTGATTGGTAATAATGGTTTCAAATTTTGGCAGAAGGCTAGAAGTTTTGGCACAAGGCCCAACTGGTACTTACTTTATCGACACCGAAAGGATGAAAGACAAAGTCGACTTCAGCAGAATTTGAACGCAGAACGTAAAGACGGACGAAATGCCGCTAAGCATTTTGCCCGGCGCGTAAGCGATTCCGCTAGCTGGCCGCCTTCCTTGACTTGGTAATAATGGTCTCAAATTTTGGTACAAGGCTAGCAATTTCGGGGGAAGAGATAAGTGGATTACATCGACCCCAGTGATCAACTGGTACTTATTTATTGATTACAGGTAATAATCATAGTATCGATGTCAACCGAATGCGGTGACGGTCAATGCTCTGGCAGTGTTTGTGTGCCATTTTCTTTCTTGACTCTCAATGTGTACTGTAAAAAAAAAAAGAGTCCTAAAGACGTGCTTTTCTTTTTACTTGTTTCAGTCATTTGACTGGGGCCATGCTGGAGCACCACCTTTAGTCGAACAAATCAACCCCAGGACTTATTCTTTGTAAGCCTAGTACTTATTCTAACGGTCTCTTTTGCCGAACCGCAAAGTTACGGGGACGTAAGCACACCAGCATCGATGGTGGGGGAACAAACACATACACATACACACACATACAGACATATATACACATATATATATTTATACGACGGGCTTCTTTCAGTTTCCATCAACCAAATCCACTCACAAGGCTTTGGTCAGCTCGAGGCTATAGTAGAAGACATTTGCCCAAGGTGCCACGCAGTGTGACTGAACTCAGAACCATGTGGTTGGTAAACAAGCTACTTACCACGTAGCCACTCCTGCTTTGGTAATTCATAGTATTTTTTATCTTTTGAGGGTGCGTGTTTTGTGCTATTAATTGGTCCCAAATCTGCTCAGATTAAATAGACCCGTGGGACGTTTCCGTATCAGTGACTACGTTGTCCACTGTTCCTTCTTTCTTTCTTTCTTTCTTTCTTTCTTTCTTTCTTTCTTTCTTTCTTTCTTTCTTTCTTTTCTCTTCCTTCCTTCCTTGCTTCCTCCCTCCCTTCCTTCCTTTCTTTCTTTCTTTCTTTCTTCCTTCCTTTCTTTCTTTCTTTCTTTCTTTCTTTCTTTCTTTCTTTCTTTCTTTCTTTCTTTCTTTCTTTCTTTCTCTCTTTCTTTCTCTCTCTTTCTTTCTTTCTTTCTTTCTTTCTTTCTTTCTTTCTTTCTTTCTTTCTTTCTTTCGTTCGCTCGTTCGTTCAAAATGATAGGGCGTATTTGAAGAACTTTCGTTCAAACGACCGCGTAGAAGCTACTTCTTCATGTTGATGGTGATGATTGTGGCTAGGATGGCGTGATTTCAGTGCAAATATACATACATACATACATACATACATACATACATACATACATACATACATACATTCATACATGCATGCATGCATACTACATACATACATACATACATGCATGCATACATACATACATACATACATACATACATACATACATACATATACATACATACATACATGCATACATACATACATACATACATACATACATAACTTACATACATACATACATGCATGCATCATGCATACATACATACATACATACATACATACTACCTTACATACATACATACACATACATACATACATGCATACATACATACATATATACATACATACATGCATACATACATACATACATACATACATACATACATACATACATACATACATACATATACACACACATACATACCGCCACTCACACGCACATGCGCGCCTCACGAGCACACATAGACCACACACACAAACACACACGTGCATACGTACGTACACACATACATACATTCATATGTACATGCATACACACACATTCGTACAAACATACATGCATACATACATACATACATACATACATACATACATACATACATACATACGAGGTCTGATCAATAAGTATTCGGACTGTTGCTGTAGTAACGAAGCTAAAGCATGCAGAGTGAAGCCGCTTGGCACATATTGACCTCGAACTTTGCTGTGTGTGCGCATTAAGTTTTAACGTTCTGGCTCACTTCCGCTGTATACGAAGCTGGAACGAAGGTGTGTAGCGTGTGATCTTCGTATTGACCATGACAGAGAAAGTTCTCTTGGCGATACCTTCTCAGCGGCCTAGGCCAAGTTGCAGGAAGTGTATGGAGAAGAGCGTATGAGCCGCACACGAGTGGTTCACAGGTTTCCAAGATGGCCGAAAAAATATCGATGTTGACGAACGTTCTGGGAGACCCGCAACCAGCAGAACTGAGAAAAACATCGCAGCTGTGAGAGGAAATCGTCGAATCACCATCCTCAGGTATTTGAGGGTGTGCAAATTAGGTAGGTTCAGTTCAGTCCATTAATACTGAAGATTTGAGTATGAGACGCGTGTCTGCCAAAACTGCTTTCAGCCAACCAAAAGTACACTCAGGTTTCAGTTGTACAAGATTTCCTTGATTGTGTCGAGAACGATGAAAACTTTTTGAAAATTTTACGTAGGCTTCTGAGCAGGTATCGCCAAGCTTTTGGAAAAATTTGAAGCAGATTCTCTGCTCACCTTTCTCTGTCATGGTCAATGCGACGGTTACACTCTACACACGTTCCTTCCAAGCATTGCTGTAAACAGCAGAAGTGAGCTAGGACGTTAAAACTTAATGGTCGTGTACAGCAAATGTAAAGGTCAATCTGTGCCAAGCGGCTTCACACTCCGTGCTTTAACTTCGTTACTACAGCAACAGTCCGGATACTTGTTGATCAGACCACGTACGTACGTACATACATACATCGTTTGAATTTTCGATTTTTCGAATTCTCACTTCGTTACGTCTCTTTCCTCCTAGTTCGTTTTTACAGTTTACATACATACATACATACATACATACATACATACATACATACATACATAGTTAATCCAAACAAGAAAGCACAAAAAAAACACAACAACGCGAGGACGTGGAACAAATATAGTATTATTGGACGCTCAGGAAAGAAGGAGGGTTTAACGTTTCGAGCGGAGCTTTTCGTCGGAAACATAGAAGAAGGAAAGATCTCGAGAAGGGAAGACAGAGGGAAACAAAAAGCGCCAACGTACACACGCCGGGTCATTCATCATACATGCATACATACATATACATACATACATACATACATACATACATACATACATACATACATACATAAATACATAC
>NC_042998.1:175756526-175779026 GCF_006345805.1 Octopus sinensis
ACCCCATCTGTGCAGGTTTGTTTGTGTCGGGAGTGTGTCATATACCACCTATAGCAGGAAGATGTGCAAAGGTTCCAATCTCCACAGGTCAGTCCATGTGAGCTTCTTGTTAGGGAGATCCCATTTAGTTCATGCACCCAGAGATACCAACTCCACTTAAGGGTATCATGCATGCATAGCGTCACCCGTACATTTAAGTATTTTCGAAACTAACGATTACAGGTGCCATACTTGAACTTTGAAGGAGGGAATTAATGTTGGTGTCGTATCCGTTGTAAATATAATAAAATCATGGGATATTATGTTATATGGTGAATTAAATTGAATTGCATATGTTATAAACTATGTTATGGTATGTGGTGTGCTATATATATATATAATACTATCCCATCATAACCCCTGACTAGTTAGTCTGACTTCATCCTCTTTTGGTGATTACACTACTTAACTTTCTATGTTCTAACCCAGTGCTTTTCAAACTTTTTGCTGGAGCGGAACCCCAAGGAAACATTCCACTGGCTCGATGAATCCCTGTGCAATAATTTAATAGTCTTATGCACACATATCTGCACAGGAGACTTAAAAATCCCTGTCGATTTTAGCAGTTTTGTAACTTCTTGCGGAACCACTGCACTGTACTGGCGGAACCCTAAGGTTCCGCGGAACCCTGGTCGAAAACCACTGTTCTAACTTACTGATCATGTTATGTATATTTTTAATGACTTTATGTAAGTCTCCTTTCGACAAAATCACATATCCCCTAGAAACTATAAAATCATACATACAATAGCACCTGTAACACTAACTTATAAAATCTTTTCGGTCTGAATACCTTTACCTGCCCTCACTACTTCCATACCTATAACCCTCTCTTTTCGGGTTACTTTTATCTCTTCTCTACCTCAAACTTTAAACCCCTGTCTCTTTATAAGACGGGTCACTCGTGGCCTTCTTTCGTCAAGTACCTGAGGTCACGACCGTTTCAAGCAGTTACACTTGAAACAGTTCGATCTGGTTGTCCCCCAAAAAGTCTAAGCTAAGAGCATTAGACCCCGTTGTAAGAAAGCTACCGAATGTGTATGGCAACAAAGACCAAAAAAATGAACTCGACGGAAAGGGGATCTTTGTGATTGGAAATCAGGCTAAAAAAAATTAAATAAAGAGAAAGAAAGCCAATCAACGTGTCTATATAATAAATGCGTTGTTTTGGCCTCCAAATTTGTTCAAATCTTGTTTCAAATATTTGCTTCAAATATCGCCGAAACGTCATCAATGACCAAAGTATGTTCATTCATTCATTTATTGATCGCGGGAACTTACTGTTGATTCGTTCACTGTCTGCTTAGCAGGAAGTATATGAGTGCTGGCTGATTAGAATGAAATCTTTTGAAGCGGATCACTCGACATCCGGGTTGAGTTGTTCGTCTGTCTGTTGATTCGTCTGATTCACTTTACTTTCTACGTACCGCTTTTTATCTTTCATTTGTTTCATTCATTGGACTGGACCATGCTGAGACACCGCCTTGAAGTGTATTAGCCGAACGAATCAGTTCCAGGTCTTGTTTTTAAAGCCTGGTACTTATTCTATCAGTTACTTTGTCGAACCACTAAGTTAGGTGGACACAAACAAACCAGCATCTGTTTTCAAGCGATGGTGGGGAACAGACACAAAAATATGCACATGCGCTTATATATATATATATATATATATATATATATATATATATATATATATGATATTATGTATGTGTATATATATATATATTATATATTATATATATATTATATATATATGTAATGTGTGTGTGTGTATACATACATACATATAATTTATATATATATATATAATATATATATATATATATATATATATAGTATATGTAATATATATATTATATAATATATATATATATATATATAATATATATATATATATATATATATATATATATTGTATATATGTATGTATATATAAGGTCTACTTTACACGCCAGCTCAGTTTAGCTTGTCTTTATTAGTCGAAAGACACCCGTTGTTGTCCTTGTTTGTATTTGTAATCGTGTGGCATTTTCTCCATTTCTCGTTTTTTTTTTTGCTATGTTGTTGCGATTGGCCGGGGCTATAGTAGAAGACACTTGCCCAAAGCACCGTGCAGTGGGACTGAATCTGGAACCATGTGGTAAGGAAACAAACTTCTAACGACACAGTTACACCTTCTCTTTGAAAACGGGGTTTTGATTCGGAAACAAAGAAACGACAAACAAACGGGGTTTTGATTCGGAAACAAAGAAACGACAAATAAAACTATATCCTAGTGTACTTTAATGTACATAAGAATACTTTGCATGATTCTCTAAACATAATATTCTTTTTAAACAATGATAGCAATAAATCTGATACTTTAACAATAAGTAAAAAAAAAAAAAAACTTAAAAGAAATATAAATAGTTCATAGAGTACGATTAGCTAAGTTCCGAGTAAGAGTTCCGGATTCTGAGTAGATACGGAAAGACTTATAGAAATGCATTGTTACTTTGCACTTAATGGTTTACCTATGACGTTGGTTTTGTGGTTTAGTTCAAGGTCGGTTCTGAGTGAGCAGGATGCAAAAGGCATGACTATGACCGTTTAATATATTACTAGAAGCATTATTCAATAAATAGGTATATTCAAAAAATGATATAATGATATAAATGATATAAAAAATTGTGATATAAGGAAAACAAAAGTGACTTAATCTAACTGGAGTGACCGTATAGAGGCAATTTCATGTTTTAAAGACTGTCAGACATGCATTATCTATCTATCTATCTATCTATCTATCTATCTATCTATCTATCTATCTATCTATCTATCTATCTATCTATCTATCTATCTATCTATCTATCTATCTATCTATCTATCTATCTGTCTGTCTGTCTATATGTATATATATATATATGTGTATTGTGTGTGTATATATATATATATAATATATATATATATATATATATATCTTATGATAAAAGGCAGATTTTCTCTGCCTGTTCCCATGTTCCTTTTTAATACAATTCTACAATATAGATTTTTTTCAATTGGAATTTACCTATGATTTTTCGAAGTAGATTCGATTGGGTCATGGCATATAAAGTTTTTTCAGTTTGACCCTCAATTAAGCAAAAATTCAAGAAAACTCAATATTTTACGATTTGCCTCTCTCATTTCAAGTGGTTTACTCCTGCTATTACCACCACACTTTCTCTTTGCAAGTGTGAAACTATTAAAGTGAAAGTATTATATAACAGGGATGAGCCATTAATAGTGGTCATCCTTTTTGCTAGAGGAAGATCCGCTATGGTCTTATATGCTACACCACTGGTTTTCAATTTATATTAATCAAATCAATATTCAATTTTTCACTCTTATTATGTGTGTGTGTGTGTGTGTGTGTGTGTGTGTGTGTGTGTATTAGCAATTCGTATAAAATTGCATCAATGACTTGAACTTGAATAAGTGGTTTCACATAAATGGGGATAAATTAAAAAGGTTTGTTGTTATTATTATTACTGTTTGACTATTGTAATCACGTTTGTTGGTTCCTCGTCAGGGAAACGTTGTTGTGTTGCATTTGTTAAATAATTGTAAACCGTAACCCTCCCCCTTTCGGAGAAGGGGCTTTGGTTATTGTTTAAAAATTGAATTATGTCCCTGTTTGGGGTAATTGACAATATTTTCACTGTCTTTACGGAAGCATTTTTGTTAAAATGCCTTCGAAAGAAGAATGTCCAAAATTGAATTTCGCTGCAGCCGTACACTTCTATACAAGAGGGAGGACAAGATCCAATTGATCGAAATTGCAAGAGACGGGCCTACAATTCCAGTCTGTTATATATTTTGAGTATTGTTATCACTAGCGATATCATGATATAACTTTGTATTTTGTATTTTATGTGTAGATGTATATATATAGATGTACATGTAATATGTACACATATATATACACATAAATACATGCATAGCATATCTACCCATAACACACACGCACACACACACACATACGTAGGGGCAGGTGTGGCTGTGTGGTAACAAACTACGTTCCAAACACATGGTCCTGGGTTCGGTCCCACTGTGTGGTGACTTGGCATGTGTCTTCTGCTGTAGCTTCAGACCATCAAAAGCCTTCTCAGTGGATTTTGTACATATATACAGGCATGCATACATATATATACATACGTACATATTCGGCATAAACACTCTACCACTACAACTAATAACTGTTGGGAACACTTTCAATCCTGCCTTACATTCGAACCGGAATCTCAAAAACATTGTCCCCTTCAGCGCCAAGCTCAACTGCTCTATCCTGACATGGAGGGTATCAGCAATGAAATCTATAACAAAACACTCATTGACGTTGAAGACAGAATTGATAAATTGGGTGGAAATGAATTGTCGACGTATGGCCTGCCACAAGCATTCAGGTCAGGGTCAAATAGCCTTCCCACTGCTGTCATTCGTGAAACAACCTACGACACTCAAGCGCTTTCAAAGTACATTGTTGAAAATGAGCCTAAATTACTTCCGGACCAGCTGCAGGCCTACAGAACTATTCTTAACAGTGTACGCCAACGCGAGGGACCAATCTTCTTCCTCGGTGCTCCTGGAGGGACAGGAAAAACATTTATTACAAAGCTTCTCCTTGCAGAAGTTAGGTAGCATCAGGACATTGCAGTAGCTGTAGCCTCCTCTGGCATTGCAGCTACTTTGTTACCCGGTGGCAGGACAGCACACTCAACTTTTAAACTCCCTCTCATGCAACATCAACAAAAGCTCAGATCAGGGACAAGTACTTAAAATGTGTTATGTAATTGTCTGGCTGTGTGCACTATGGCTCACAAGGGAGCTTTGGAAGCATTAGATAGAGCCCTGAAAGACATCCGAGACTGTCAGGCTCCAATGGGAGGTGTAACGCTTCTGTTGTCAGGTGATTTCAGGCAAACTCTTCCTATCATTCCGAAAGGCACTAGAGCTGATGAAGTTCAAGCATGCCTAAAGTCCTCTACCCTATGTCATCATGTTACAATCTTTAGTCTCACCACTAACATGAGAGCTCAGCTACACGGCGACAAAATGTCCACAAAGTTTGCACAGGACATTTTGACACTTGGTGAAGGCAAGATGCCTCTCGATGCTGCAGGACAAATGGAAGTGTGGTCATTTTCCTCTGTTGTTCATTCTGTAGATGACCTCAAAAACAAAGTCTTTCCCAACTTCACACAAAACTACCAAAATCACAATTGGCGGTGTGAAAGAGCCATATTAGCTCCAAAAAACGTCGCTGTTAACAAAATTAATCAACAGCTAATGCATTCTCTTCCCGGCACTAGACACACTTACAAGTCTGTTGATACAATTCCAGATATAAATGAAGTTGTGAACTATCCTCCTGAATTTCTCAATTCACTGGAGCCTCCTCGACTACCTCCACACATATTACCACTTAAAGTTGGAACTCCTGTAATGCTACTCCGCAATCTGGAACCACCAAGACTTTGCAATGGAACACGACTGGTGATAAAGAAAATGATATCACACGTTATCGAGGCGATCATTCTTTCTGGATGTGGAAAAGGTGATGACGTCTTTATTCCAAGATTTCCTCTTACTCCATCAGGAGCAGAAATTCCATTTACATTCAGAAGACTGCAATTCCCCCCTCGTGTCAGCTTTGCCATGTCCATTAACAAATCTCAGGGTCAAACCCTCTCTGTAGCTGGTCTTCTCTTGGAAGAGCCCTGCTTCTCGCATAGGCAACTGAATGTTGGCTGCTCAAGAGTAGGAACCAAAAGAAACCTTTTTGTATATGCTCCACAAGGAAAAACAAGGAACATTGTTTACAACGAGGTGTTATAATCTCAACAGCCAGGAGGTATATACAAGATCCCCTTTTTTTTAACAAAATTCATGTACTTTCATGTATTTATATTAATATACGTATATTTGTGTGTGTATGTGTTTGTGTATCCATATATATATATAACAGAAAAGTCTAATTCTTCTATTGAATGTAACCGGGCAACGCCGGGTATCTCTGCTAGTGTATATATATATATATTATATATAATATATTATATAATATATATATATATATATATATATATATATATGTATATGACATATATACATATAGTCGTTCCTGACTAGATTCGTAAAGTCAAAAATTCGTATTGTTGGGGTATTATCGTCCATGGAAAACAATGAATATACCTTTAATTAGTTCCCACTAAAGAAGTTGATTCTTAAACTTTCTAAAATTGAAAAAAAAAAAGGTTAAGATATAAATAATCACAAACTACAGAATGAAAAATAGAAAAACCTATAAAACAAAATATTCAACCCATGAAATTTAATTCGTATCCATTGGGTCTAACGTCACTGGGGCCTCTTGAGAGCATGTCAATTCCATTTGTTGAGTTTCTTTTTGTTTTGTTGTTTGGTTCGAATTAGTTTTCTTCGTTAAAAGCTTATCTAAAGTTGTTTGTTGAAAAGATTTCTTCATCATTTCACAGTAGATATCACGATAACAAGCATGACCTCTCATTAAATTTGCAGTAACAGTTGAGCTTCTTTCAAAATCGGCACCTTGCTGCTCAAAGATTTCATGCACTCCGGCATTCTTCTTCTTCTTCTTCTTCTTCTTCTTCTTCTTCTTCTTCTTCTTCTTCTTCTTCTTCTTCTTCTTCTTCTTCTTCTTCTTCTTCTTCTTCTTCTTCTTCTTCTTCTTCTTCTTCTTCTTCTTCTTCTTCTTCTTCTTCTTCTCTGTCACGTTTAAACTTTTTCATTTCTTGCAATTCTTCATTTGTAATTTCATCACTGTGAGCATAAAGAGCTTCTTTTATATCTTCAGGTGAAATTTCTAAGTTCGATTCCTTTGCGTGTCAGTTTCTTTTTGAAGACCTTCATGAAGATTATCAAATCTTCAAAATTTCAATTAATTTGGGACAGAGATTTTTCCAATTTCCTTTCATGTTCTTTACGGCAATCCTACCCATGCCTTCTTTATCAATTTTATTGCATCAAGGATGTTGAAGCGCTTCCAAAATTCTTGAATCGTAGGACCATTTTCTTTATAAGTCACTCCGATGAGTCTTTCAAAGGTGAAAAGGAATTAGTAATATTTAAACGATGAAATGACTCCTTGATTCATAGGCTGCAATAAAGATGTTGTATTAAGAGGTATAAAAAAAAAAAAACATTAATATTTTGATGGTGATGCTTTAAAAGTGCAGCATGGTTGGGAGCACTATCCATTATCAAAAGAATCTTGAAAGGAATTATTTATCCTTACAATATTTTTTTCCATTTCGGGAACAAAGTGATTAGAAAACCAATCTTCAAATAGAGTTCCTGTCATCCAAGCTGTTTTGTTTTGCTTCCAGATTATAGGAAGTTTCGTCTTGTCTATTCCTTCTAAAGTACGGGTGTTTTCAGATCGATAATTAAGTATGAGATTGAGTTTGCAGTCCTCTTCAAAATTTCCTCCCAGGAGCAATGTTATCCCATCTTTTACAGCTTTGAATCCTGGCCTTGAAGATTTTTCTCTCGCAATAAAAATCCTTGAAGGCATTCGTTTCCAAAATGGGCCCGTTTTATCCACATTAAATATTTGAGACAACCTTCTTCTTCAACCAAATCTTCTAATTGGCGAGGAATTGTTTCTGCGGCTTTTTGATCTCCGCTAGACGATTCTCCTTGGATCTTTACATTGTTTAGATTTGCTTGTTTTTTGGAAACCATCAAACCAACCATTGCAAAAGTGTAGATTTGCTTGTTTTTTTGAAACCATCGAACCAACCATTGCTTGTTAAAAAGGCTTCATTTAATCCATCTGATTTATCCTTAAGCAAGTTAAAAAGTGAAATTGCTTTACTACCAATTATTGCCTGACTAAGTGGCATATGACGTCTATGAATTTGATCGTTAATCCAAGCTGTCAAAAGTTTTTCTGTGCGTGAGACTAAACTTTCATTATCTCTTCTTCGTAACCAAGTTGAATTTAGAGAATGACATCCTTTAACTTTATCGAAATAATTTTCTTTTGGCTTGAAGATGGTACAAACAGATGAAGGAGCCATATCAAATTTTTTTGATAAATCTTTAAAAGTTGCACCTTTTCCGTGTTGTTTAATCAATCCGTATTATATTTCTAGATTAATTGTTTTACGTTTCTTCTTATCTTTGCTTTGCATTCCAGAATTCTTTCTTTTCGAAGCCACCACAAGGGTAGTCAAAAAAATAAAATGCGTAAAAAATAAAAATAAAAATAAAGAAGTGAATAGAATGAAGGAAGATAAAATGCAGGCTAGCGCGAAGCCAGTCGGGCAGGCACTGACACACTTCAAATCCAAAAAGTAGTTGCAGACGATCGCTGGAGATAACAAGTGCTGCCAGGCCGGAAGTGACGCTCGTTGCCATGGTAACTAACCATTTGTTTTTGTTTCTCGTCAACAATTCGTAAAGTTGAGGTTTCGTAAATCGGGGTTACGTAAAACGAGGTATGCTTGAATATATATATATATATATATATAAATGAGAATTTACTGTGGTCAAAACTGCGTGGCGTTCAATTATGAATATATAAAACGAAAAGTACACATTGTGTACAGAACAACGCAGCCTTGACCACAGCAAGTTCTTACTTTTATTCATAATTTCTGCGATTTCATACTGTTTTCTTTCTTTCTCTCTATCCCACTATAACCTTTGCTTCCCCTATCTGTCCTTCTTCCACTCCCTACTATCTGTCGTTCCTTCTCCCTTCTCCTCACTTCTTTTGTTTCTTTCCCTCATCATTTCTTTTGTTCATCTTCCACTCTACCTCTGTTACTCACACGTGACTACAGGCTATTTCTATTGTCCCTTTCTTTTCTGGACTGGTCGTTCATCGGGTTGGATGTAATTCTTCTCGACTCTCGAAATTTTTTCTTCTACTATTTTCTTCTCTTCTAATTATTCTCTTCTACTATTTTCTTCCCTTCTGTTATCCTATTTCCTTGATAAAATTTCTCCCAGGCATTACTCATTACGATTCGTCTTGGCCTAACAGCCCTTTGTCGATTGTTTACTCTGTACGTCCACTCTGTCGTTATTTATTCGTTCGAAGCTCTGGCTTTCCATGAATTTTTAAATTAAAATTTTTAAAAAATTTCTGGATGCTGCTGTCTTATGAAGGTCCCTATATTGTCATTAAAAGCATGAAATAGGAGTAATAAACAGTCCGACAACTGATGAGGAATTATCTTCTTTTAGTATTTTGCATTGTACTTTTCTCGCGTGTGTCTACGTATTTTTCACTCGTTGGTGATGTCCTGTACTTATTGCGTATGTTTTTGGAATTTTGTCTTGTACTTATCTCTTGTGTGTTTACGTTTCACTCATTAGTAATATCCATTTTTTCATTATATATATGACGAAGAGCTCCGCTCGAAACGTTAAATCCTTCTTTCTTTCCTTTCATGAGCGCCCAGTAACACTATACTTGTTCCACGTCCTCGCGTTGTTGTATTTTTAATTTCACGCATGCGCATTGTTAGCTTTTGATTTTGTTGACTACACAGTATAGTAGGGTCAGTTGGACGTCTGTGAGAAAAACAGCACCATGACGAAATTAACTCTTCCAGAAATTTGGAAACAACATACTGTACTGCTTGGCATTCGCACCGGAAGCTTCAATATGAACATTTCAGAGTGATTGGATGTCGATCTGAGGACAGTGCGTGTACTGAGAGTGATAAAAATCAAACATACAGTCAACATGATGGTGTTTTGAGTGATCACTAGTGATGGCGACGTTATGCCTCCATTCATCTTCCCTCACGGCCTCAGATTCAATACCGAGGCGGACATTAAGTGCCTGGAGGAGTGGCAACAGGACACTGCACCAAGCTACACAAACTAGAGAAGCCAGTCATGGCTGTCAGACAATTTCTTCGACCACATCACCCCTAACATCTGGCAACCTAACTCCCCAGAATGCAACTCCCTTGATTATTATGTGTGGAGCGCAGTTGAGCGAGAGACCAATTAAACTTTTTGTAACACAAATGATGAACTGTCGGTAAGGATTACGGCAGCATTGACCAATTTAAACAAGGAAACCGTTCAGTGGAGTTGCAGGAAATTCTGAAGTGGTCTAGAGGCTGTGGTTGAAGCCAATGGTGATTTTATTGAATAAATTTACTCTTTAGTATTTCAAGATATTTTTATATAATTTTGGTAAATACATCTGTTAAAATGAGATGTCCGTGTTATTTTCATTTTTGCGTAATTTAGACGACAATATATTCACTGCACTCTGAGATGCAGAACGAAGTTTTGTCAGTGAACAGGTTGCGGTCTCAAAGCGACGAAAATATTTTGACAAATTAAATTTAAATGTTGAAGTGAATCTAACGGTTTTTGTGTGTTTCTTAAATGGCTTATAAACACCTTCCACGCTGCAATTGTTTTCGTTCCAGCACACGATCTCAGATCAAGTCACTCGCTATGCAAGTACATCTCCGTAATATATATATATATATATATATATATATATATATATATATATATATATAGTTGGAATTTACAAAAAAACAAATGACAAAGACAGGAGATGAGAACGAGATTTTGTCTACTACTTGCATCTCTTTCACTTGTTTAAGTCATTGGATTACGGCCATGCTGGAGTATCGCCTTGAAGGGTTTAACTGAACAAACCGACTCCAGAAGTCTCTTAAACTTGGTGCTTTTTTTTTCAGTTTCTTTAGTAGAAGTGCTGAATTACGGGGGACGTAAACAAACCAGCACCGGTTGTAAAGAGGTGGTGGAGGACAAACAAAAGCACAAAGGCACACACACACACACACACACACATACACAGACACACACAGACATACACATAGACACACACACAGACACACACACACAGACACACACACACACGCACACACACAACACACACACACACATACACAGACACACACAGACATACACATAGACACACACACAGACACACACACACAGACACACACACACACACGCACACACACACACACACACATACACATAATGAGGTTGGGGTTCTTTCAGTTTCAGCCCGTTAAATCCACTCGCAAGGCTTTGTTCGGCCCGGATCTATAGTAGAAGTCACTTGCCCAGGGTGCCTTGTAGTGGGACTGAACCCAGAACCATGTGGTTGGAAAGCAAACTTCTTACAACACGGCTATGGCTATGCCTGCGTTTTCAACACATTACATTTTATATGTAAGACCCCGTTGTATTTGAATTACACATTCAGAACTCCAGTAACCAACCCAAACTGTATCATTATAATCCTTGTATTTTTCTCTCTATACTAATCACTCTAAGACTTGCAAAATGAATAGAATATGGTATGCCAAGGACGTCTAATAAGACCAAAACCTGTCTGTTACTTTCACAAGTTGCTTTAAAGATCACGTCTACATTCTTGATATTGCCTAAAAATTTCAGTTATCTCAAATTATTGGAATTGTAATCCCTGCTTGTTGTTCTTAGATATTAAAATACTCTCTGGCGAAAGTTTTTATCTACTAAATGCCTGGTAATATCAGCTTATGCATATAATTTTTCTTATGTGAATATAATTATTTATATGTGCATATAGGCATGTCTTGGTGTGTACGCATACTATGGACACAAGAAAATGTTAGTGTATGTGTGTGTGTATAGGTGCTTGTATGCACCAATTTATGTAAGTTTATACTTGTGTTTGAGAAAGAATACCTGTGTGTGTGTAATGTTATGTGTGCGTGCGCGCATGTGTGATGTGTATACTGTGTGTGTGTATGTGTGTGTGTGTGTGTGTGTGTGTGTGTGTGTGTCTATGTATGTGTGTGTGTGTGTGCTTAAATTATCCACCCACATCAAATCAGACTGTATTCAGTCATGAACAATGTGGTTAGGGAAAAATCTCACAGAGGAGCGTTCTTCAAACTAAATAACTTATTCAGTACGTTCTCACATATGTCAACTTTTGTGAGAACCTAGCATAGTTTAATTATCTTCGAAGATTACTTGTTCTGCTTCAATGAGGCCCTAGAAGTGCGCGCGCGTGTATAAAGTGCTCATAACCAACCACATACGTCGCATACGAGTGCGTGTGGTGAGGACAATCGTGACGTTAGTGTGACAAACATCTGATTCACTGGCCTCTTACATAATCAAACAATGTGGTGTGTCTGTCAAGGCCAACGTTGCCTAACAGTGAGCCGCCGCTTCCTACCGACAAGTAAGTGGTGACAGGCGTGGTGTTGTTGTATGGTGTTTCATGGTGGCGGTAGTGTTGGTGGAGCTGGCAGCAGTACCGTAGGATGTGGTGTTGGTGGTGTTGCTGCTTGTAGTGCTAAAGCGTGCCTGTGAGTAATTTAATGCCAGCCTGTGGAGTTGCTTCTGCGATGCTTCGTCTTGTTGGTGATGACGGTGGTAGTGGCGGCACTCTTGATGATGATGGTGGTGGTGGTGGTGGTGGTGTTGATTTTAATGGTATCGATGGTGGTGCTGGTGATAATGTTAATAGTGATTCGAGTGGTGGTAGTGGTGGTGGTGATGGTGGTAGTGGCGGCACTGTTGATGATGATGATGATGATGATTATGATGGTGGTGGTGGTGTTGATTTTAATGGTATCGATGGTGGTGCTGGTGATAATGTTAATAGTGATTCGAGTGGTGGTAGTGGTGGTGGTGGTGGTGATGGTGATGGTGGTGGAACTGGTGGCGATGTGATGATGTCGGTGGAGCTGCTGGTGGTGGCTGTGATTATGGTGGTAGTGGTGGAGGTCACGGCTGTAGTGTTGACAAGCTTTTCCTTTCCCCAACAGCGATGATGACCCAACTAATGTCGATGACCGACTGTCATTTTGTCTCAACGTCGTAGCCATCCACCCACGTTCCACCATTTGTTCTCTCACATTTTCAGAAAAGTTTTAATCATATTTCGAAAGCTTCCGACTGACTATGACTCAGTCCTCTTTCTGTCTGCACATTTTTACGGCAAAACAATTAACCTTAATTTTTCTCTCAAAGTCATGTGGCACGATCTTCATGGGAACTTCATGCAACAATTTTCTCTTTCTCTATGTTGTTGTCCATTGTAGTGAAAGGTTTAGCGATCGCCTTCGGTGAATGCTCTTTCTGGTTTGAAACGCTAGTAGTATTACACATGAAGTGTGCGACAAAATCATCCATTTCGAATCTTCTCTGTTTGGCTTTCACTTTTCAATTCCTTCAATTTTGTTCCAATTGATTTCAAATTTGGAGTATTGATTTAGTTTTGTATGCTAATTATGGAAATGAAATTCATTTCCATCAGAACTCTTTTACTTGTTTCAGTCATGTGACTGTGGCCATGCTGGAGCACTGCCTTTAGTCGAGCAAATCGATCCCACGACTTATTCTTTGTAAGCCTAGTACTTATTCTATCGGCCTCTTTTAACGAACCTCTAAGTTACGGGTACGTAAACACACCAGCATCGGTTGTCAAGCGATGTTGGGGGGACAAACACAGACACACAAACATACACACACATACATACATATATATACATATACACATATATACGACGGGCTTTTTTCTGTTTCCGTCTACCAAATCCACTCACAAGGCTTTGGTCGGCCCGAGGTTATAGTAGAAAACGCCCAAGGTGCCACGCAGTGGGCATGAACCCGGAACCATGTGACTAGTAAGCAAGCTTCTTACCACACAGCCACTCCTGCGCCTATAAATTAATTAATAAAAAGTTAATAGCTTTTGAAGTTAGCAGATTTGGGGTAATTTTAGCTAGTCGAAAACCACAGATATATTGGTGCCTGTTTCCAAGCCAAGCTGTTTTGTAGCTTGCTGACTCGTCAGTAGCATTGTGGTTTCCTGCTTGTACCCGTCTATTACTGTCGCTGTGGGATCCACCCTTCTATGGTTGATTCATATTTCTGCGAGTTAATATGGCTCATGAGATATGAAAATTGGGCAGAATGCTGACTTAAGCACTCATAACTTTTTAAAAAAAAGTTTTGGAATCTTCAGAAAATTTTTGCGAATTTTATGTTCTACACACGGGAATTTATACGATTATGAAAAAAAAAGTGTGTGATTTAAAGGTGATTTAGCTGTTGCTTTAGCACAACTCACGACCACCTGATACCTTCCTCGTTTCTTTGTCACTCCGACATGTATTGATGTTTTCAATACCCTTTTCTCTATAATATCATTAAACTGAACGATGATGCACTCAAGTGTGGTCTACAGCTGGGATTTAAGCAAACAATTCGGAGTGTCCTTATTTTAAACCCTGATTTTTAAAAATTTCGAAAACAGTGGAATTTGAAGAGTTTATTGGGTTGATGGTTAAAGAAATTATTAGTATTTTTTTTGCATAATTGTATGAATTCCTGTGTCTAGAATAGAAATTCGCGAAAATTTTCTGTAGATTCCAAAAACTAAAATAGTTCTGGGGGCTTATGGGGTGCTTAAACCAGAATTCCGCCGAAAATTGTAATTTGTTTGACAAACTCCAAGAGTTGAATTACTAAAAAAAAAAAAAAAAGTTTTTTTGTAATTTAACGTTTAATTTCAGTTTATGTATTTGTGTGTGCGTGCGTGTGTGTGTGTGTGTGTGTGTGTGTGTGTGTGTGTGTGTGTAATTTTTCGCATTACATGCCTGTCCGAACATTTCACATGACTTTATTCTTTAAAACTCGTTAAAACTTCCATCGTTGAATGTTTCGTTGTCGAAATGTTGTCATCAGTCGTCGTAATGTTACATCACGCACAAAATGGATTTGGTCTCAAAACAGAATGATGCAACAAAATACTGCAAGACATTTTGCCCAATGCGCCAACGATTCTGGTAATTCGCTGCCCTTAATTATCTTTAATTTAGACACAATCTTTTAAGGCAGCAAGTTTTCACACCGGGCGAAATGCTTAGCGGTATTTCGTCTGCCGTTACGTTGTGAGAACGTTAGCACGCCGGGCGAAATGCTTTGCGGTATTTCGTCTGCTGTTACGTTCTGAGTTCAAATTCCGCCGAGGTCGACTTTGCCTTTCATCATTTCGGGGTCGATTAAATAAGTACTAGTTACGCACTGGGGTCGATGTAATCGACTTAATCCGTTTGTCTGTCCTTGTTTGTCCCGTCTGTGTTTAGCCCCTTGTGGGTAGTAAAGAAATAGGTATTTCGTTTGCCGTTATGTTGTGAGTTCAAATTCAGCCGAGGTCGACTTTGCCTTTCGTCCTTTCGGGAGTCGATTAAATAAGTACCAGTTACGCACTGGAGTCGATGTAATCGGCTTAATCCGTGTGTCTGTCCTTGTTTGTCCCCTCTGTGTTTAGCCCCTTGTGGGTAATAAAGAAATAGGTATTTCGTCCATCTTTACGTTCCGAGTTCAAATTCCGCCGAGGTCGACTTTGCCGTTCATTCTTTCAAGGTCGATAACATAAGTACCAGTTGAACATTGGAGTCGAAGTAATCGTCTTAACTCCGCCATCGAAATTGCTGGCCTTGTGCCACACATTTGAAACCAATTCAAGCGCAATTTTGAGGGAGGCTGCAATATTCGATTATAACGAAAAATTATAAATACTTGACTGGTACCTTACTTTATCGATTCCAAAAGGTGACATATGAACTCTGAGCATACGAAGCTGGAACAAATACGGAAAAGCATTTTCTTCGACGTTCCAACGATTCGGACATTTCATCCACCTCTCCAATAATTTCAGCAGTTTTTGAGGCTGTGTGTGTGGGTGGGGGAGTCGATTACATTGATTCCAGTACTTGACTGGAAACTTATTCTATCGACCTCAGAGGGATGAAAGACCTCGGTGAGATTTGAAATCAAAACGTGAAGAAATTTCAATCAAATACAGCAAGGTATTTTGTTAGAGAATAACTGTTTCGGTCACAGAACCTGAAATTTGATCATTTTTAAATGTACGTGTTTAGATTTTTGTGACAAGGATTCAAAAACATAGCTACTGTTGACAGATGCGGTTGGTTGTTTGGATTACGAGATGACGGAACGACGAATGACATCCTGTTGTTACCAACACCGATCCACTTGTATGGCTTGATCAATTAACTTGTCTCGCTGTCTCAGTTTATGTTGCTATAAATATATTTTTTATAACTCCACTACTTCTGTATAAGAGTAGGAGAATCTATTTATAACGTGATCCACCCAAAACGTTAGTTATTCTCTAAACGGTCTACGACTAATTTTTGAGACGAATGAGCCAGTAATACTACGTGTCACTCAATAATAATAATAATAATAATAATAATAATAATAATAATAATAATACTCTTTTCTATTAAAGACACAAGGTGGGGGTGGAGCTAAGTCGATTACATCGAAACTAGTGCTCAACTGGTACTTATTTTATCGACTCCGAAAGCATGAAAGGTAACGTCGACTTTGGTGGAATTTCAACTGAGAACGCAAAAACGGACGAAATGCCGCTAAGCATTTTAATCCGGCGTGCTACCAGTTCTGCCACCTGACTATCTTAATAATAATAATAATTCTTTCTTCTGGAAGCACAAGGCCTCAAATTTGGGGGAAGGGATTAAGACGATTACATCGAATCAGTGCGTAACTGGTACTTATTTTATCGACCCCGAAAGGATGAAAGGTAAAGTCGATTTCGGCGTAATTTGAACTCAGAACGTGCAGACAGACCAAGTGCCGCAAAGCATTTCGCCCTGCGTGCTAACGATTCTATCAGCTCGCCACCTTTTACATAATAATATTAATAATAATAATAATAATAATAATAATAAATGCCCTGATGCAGTACCAGGCAGTGGCTCTCATGGCTTCTGATCTTAACTGATTGGAAATGTTATCATGTACATTGTTCTGTCTTGGTATAAAAGATGGGCTACAGCAAATATTCTGCTCAATACCACAGCTTTGCTTGTCAGTTGTTTGACCTTAACCAGTTGAGCATGTCCCTTAGTGGCTGACGATATGTGCATCTCTGATCACGAGCAGAAGTAGTGGGGGAGCATCATAGCCATGTGTTGAGAGGGATTCTTTGGGGTTTGAATAATTCACCTCTGGTGACATGGGTGGTTTTTTCAACATCCTTAAACAACCCTTATTCAGGGACCGTTTGAGCGGGATGGGCTACTCAACCTGAAGAAAATTCTAACTGGGCCCCCACCTGCAAGGTCATGTGCAGTTTATTTTGATATGAGATCACCATGTCGCGCACATATGGTTGTGATGCATGTGCCTGGTGTGCTCTTATCAGACGGGTAGTCATGATGGGTATATTGGGCTTCGTATATTTTACCCCAGTGTCACTTTGATGGCATGAACTGCTCTCTCACTCAATAATAATAATAATAATAATAATAATAATAATAATAATAATAATAATAATAATGGTTTTAAATTTTGGTACAAGACTAGCAATTTTAGGTGAGGGGGAATAAATCAATTAGCTCGACCCCAGTGTTCAACTGGTACTTACTTTATCGACCCCGAAAGGATGAAAACTAAAGTCGGTTTCGGAGGCATTTGAACCCAGGACATAAAGTCGGAAGAAATACTGCTAAGCATTTTGACCGTCGCTCTAACGATTCTTCTAGAGACCATAATCAAACTTATCCGAATATTTTACTGGTACGTGTCGAACCAAAAAGGAAACCACTACATAGCCTTTCCATCGATTAGAAATAGCAGTCAAATCTCTCCCAAACCATACTTTAAAATAGAGACACATTTCCATTGTGTAATTTTAGATACAGGAAGACTGGGATACACAGGTGTACTTGCTCAAGATTGACCATGGGCTAAACAGTAGCAACAGCAACTGGTACTAATAATATCCAGCCTGGAAGAATAAACGTCAAAGTTGACCTCTTCTAGGTTTGAACTTGTGAAGTTTGTAAACTTCTATCACATGGAATCCACATCCGGAAACTGATTGAAATTAGTTAACATAAGCGCAGGAGTGGCTTACCAACCACATAGTTCCGGGTTTAGTCCTACTGCGTGGCACTTTGGGCAGCCGACCAAAGCCTTGTGAGTGGATTTGGTTGACGGAAATTGAAAGAAGCCCCGACGTATGTGTGTGTGTGTGGTGTGTGTGTGTGTGTGTGTGTGTGTGTGTGCATGTGTGCGTGTGTGTGCGTGCGTGTGTGTATATGTTTGTGGTATCTGCGTTGGTCCCCCACAACATCACTTGACAACCGATGCTGGTGAGTTTACGTCACCCGTAACTTAGCGGTTCGGCAAAAAAGCCCGATAGAATAAGTACTGGAGTCGAATAAGTGTTGGGCTCGATTTGCTCGACTAAAAGGCGGTGCTCCAGCGTGGCTGCAGTCATATGACTGAAACAAATAAAAGAATAAGACTATGACTAATGATAAGAAATAATAAATAAGTTAAGTTTTTAAATAAAAAAAATTCCTTCTTGGTTACTAATAAATAAAGAAGGCGTGGCTGTGTGGTAAGTAGCTTGCTTCCCGACCACATGGTTGTAAGGGGATTCAGTAGAGGGAAGCTGGAAGAAGCCAGTCGTATGTATTTATGTGTGTGTGTGTGTGTGTTTCTGTCTATTTGTCCCCCTTCACCGTTTGACAAGTGATGCTAGTGTGCCCCAGCATGGCTGCGGTCTAATGTCAAACAAGTGAAAAATAAAAGATAAACACATTAAAAATATATTAAAGACGCTGGAGTGTCTATATGGAAGGAAATTTGCTTCCCAGCTATATATATTTCTTTATTACCCACAAGAAGCAAAACATAGAGGGGACAAACAAGGACAAAGTATTAAGTCGATTATATCTACATCAATGCGTCACTGGTACTTAATTTATCGACCCCGAAAGGACGAAAGGCAAAGTCGACCTCGGCGGAATTTGAACTGAGAACGTAACGGCAGACGAAATACGGCTACGCATTTCGCCCGGCCTGCTAACGTTTCTGCCAGCTCGCCGCCTATACCCAACTATATAGTTCTGAATTCAGTCTCAGTGTGGCACTCTGGCCAAATGTGTTCTACTATAACCCTGGGCTGACCAAAAACCTTGTGAGCGGATCTGGTGGGTGGCAAATGAATAAGTCCGCTATATATATATCAGGTCATCCCATAAGTTCTGTCCGAATTTTGAATAAAGAAAACAAGTGATCAAATGTTATACTTAATCGAAATTTAATCATCAATGTACTTTCCCTGATTATCTATGACTTCCTTCCATCTACTTACAAGCTTTTTAAGCCAATCAATGTAAAACTCTTTTGGTTTCTAAGCGAACAACTCTGAAATGTCAGTTTCGACCTCCTCCTGGCTTGCGAAAGTTATGTCCCCCAAATGATTCTGTAAACTACGAAACAAATGGTAGTCTGAAGGAGCAAGGTCGGGAGAATAAGGTGGATGAGGAATTTTTTCCCAAGTTCTTCGACCTTCTGTGTGTGGGTTGCGCATTGTTCTCATGAAACATCACTCCATTTCGATTCACTAAAGCAGGTCTCTTTTCCTTCAAAGTTTGGTTGAAATACTCTAATTGCTGACAGTAGACTTGGGCTTTGATTGTTGCATTAGGTGGTAACAATTCAAAGTGAGTTACTCCTTTACAATCCCACCGGATAGAGAGAAGAACCTTTTCCCCATAAAGTTCCCTTCTCGGTTGTGGTTGAACTTTTTCCTTTTTACCAAGCCACTGTTTACAACGTTTAACATTTCGATAGAAGATCCACTTTTCGTCACCAGTCACAATTCTATCCAAAAAGGGTGAAATGAGTTCGCGGGAATGGAAAGAAGAGCAGATGTCAAGTCGAGATTTGCGGTTGTTTTCGGACAATTCATGAGGCACCCATTTTCCAAGTTTAGGAACCTTTCCAAGTTGTTGAAGATGACGATGAACAGTTGTGTGGTTTGAACTAAGCTTTATTGCCAAATTCTTCAACTGATAATGCAGGATTTTATTCAAGTAATACCTTAAGGAGCTTATCATCAAACTCAACGGGAAGTCCTGTTGGATCTTCATCTTTGAGGTTGAAATCTCCACTTCTGAATTTTGCAAACCATCTTTGATTCAAGCATTCTTTCCCATAATCTGAGTGTATATTTCGAGTTGCTCGGCTGCAGAGTTTCCTTTTATTGTACTCATAAAGCATTATGTGCCTCAAATGCTCTTTGGATACTTCCATGTTAGAAAGGGTTTTAATCAAAGAAATTTTAATTCTGTTATTCTGTAAAATAATTTTTAATTAGTTTAAATGTACACAAATGCATAAAAATAATTTTAAATTCCATTAGATATTCTAAAATGCTATTAAATTTTATTCAATTAAAAAAAAGATAAAATCGAACTGAACTTATGAGAGGATCTGTTATACTTATGCATACAATCATACATACATACACACACGCACACACACACACACACATACACACACACACACACACACAAACACACACACACACACACACATATATATATACTTACTTAGAAATGGATGCGTGGCGTTCAATTAAGTAATAATATAAATTATACACACACACACACACACATGCATATATGGGTACAGGACTTCACCAACTGTGTAAGCAACATGAAATACATAAACAAACGAGTTAAATACGCAAACAACGTGAGGAAAAATGGAAAACAGGAAAGTAAGCACAGAGAAACAACTCTTCATCAGTTGTCGGCTGTCTATTTAATCCTCATTTCGAGCATTCAACGATAATATGACAACTTCAAAGACAGTTGCTCCCATAAATTCTAAAATAAAATTTAGGATTTACGGAGAGTCAAAGTTGAGAACAAAAACATGACAGTGGAGACATACAAGGAAACCGAACAAAAACAAACATGGAGGATCGTTGGACCAGGACGAGAGGAAAATAGTGAACGCCGGGACAAATATTTTCCTTGAAAAGAAAGATGGCCACGTGAAGAAAAGAAAGATGGACGATGGTCACGTGTGACCAACGAGAGAGAGAGAGAGAGAGAGAGAGAGAAAGAGAGAAAGAGAAAGAGAAAGAGAGGAGAGAGAGACAGAAAAAAGAGAAAGAGGGAGAGAGAGAGAGAGAGAGAGAAGAAAACGGTGAAAGAGGGAGGGAAGAAAGAGGGAATTAGAAAAGATGGAGGGAGAAAACAGTATAGAGTAGAATGGCATCAAACGGTGAAGATAAACTTGCTTGGAAATGGATGCGTGGTGTTCAATTAAATAATAATAATAATAATAATAATAATAATAAAATAATAATAATAATAATAATAATAATAATAATAATAATAATAATAATATATATATATATATATGCATCTTCACCTTAAACCTATTCTCCAACATATACGAAGCTTTATAAGAGATGATCTGGACTTTTTAAAGTATCTCCCGAGCAAAACCAGCAAGGACTCCCTTCTGGTTTCATTCGATGTAATAAACCTCTACACCTCGATTCCTCACGAATTCGGAATAATAGCCAAACAATACTGACTTGAAAAATTCTCAAATGACTTTCCTGACCAAATTGGAAAAGAATTCATCGTTGAAGGAATAAGGTTCATTCTACAGAACAACTTCTTCAATTTCAACGAAAACCCTTATAGACAAAAATCGGGCACGGTGATGGGAACGAGAGTAGCACCTACTTTTGCCAACCTTGTCATGGCATACTTGGAAGTCCAAATATACGAACACGCAAGATTAAAATTTGGGGAAAATTTCCAAAAATACCTACTTACCAACTGGAAACGCTATCTGGATGACTGTTTCATCCTTTGGCCGCATAACATTGAACAACTCACAGAATTTAAAAACTTAATCAACAGCATTGATCAGAGTATCCAATTCACTATGGAATACAACCACCAACAACTACCCTTCCCGGCCATCTTAATAATAAAGAGAGATACTAAGATTGAAACCGACATCTTCTTCAAACCATCGGTCTCAAAACAATATCTTCTATTCTCCTCCTGCCACCCAAAACATACTAAAATAAATATATCGTTTAACTTAGCTGGAAGAATTTGCACGATTGCATCATATCCTGAAACCCGAGAAAAGCGACTCCAAGAACTTAAAAACACATTACTAGATAGAAAATACCCGGCCAATCTAATAAAAAACGGAATAGAATGCGCAAAAATGATAGACAACCAAGAATTACGGAAAACAAGAAGGCACCATGACACACTGAAAACTTTATCTTTCATATCAACACACACTCTGAGGAACATGGAAGCATAAAACATCACCCACCAAAATATACCCCTCCATATGAAGGACCCACGAATAGAAAAGGCACTGGAAATACTGGATTATTAAAAGCAAAAGACAACCGCAATCCCTAAAAAAAGTTATTCACCAGCGCCAAATTACCCACCAAAAATACAACCTCATTAGCCAAATACGCAACCGCCCTAACTGCAGAACTTGCATCTTCCTCTTAGAGGGCTCAACATACAAATTTAGGTC
>NC_042998.1:175786526-175931526 GCF_006345805.1 Octopus sinensis
TATATGTGTGTGTATATATATATATATATATATATATATATGCGTGTGTGTGTATATGTTTGTGTGTCTGTGTTTGTCCCCCTCCCCAACATCGCTTGACAACCGACGCTGGTGTGTTTACGTACCTGTAACTTAGCGGTTCGGCAAAAAGATACCGATAGAATAAGTACTAGGTTTACAAAGAATAAGTCCTGGGGTCGATTTGCTCGACTAAAGGCGGTGCTCCAGCATGGCCACAGTCAAATGACTGAAACAGGTAAAAGAGTAAATGAGTAAAGAGTATCTCAGAACCTTAAAAGTACCACATTACCCAGGATTGGCACCAACGAGTAGAAACATTCCAAAGGTCCGATTCATTCTTCAACTTCGTCCTAATCATCTGAACCTTGTAAAACCTGCAGGTGATGATATTGACACATGGGTGGTTATACGTAATTTGTCTCCCAGTTAAAAACCACTCCTGGAATCTTGTATGTCTTTACACAATCCACGATTGCAATTATTCAGGTCACCTTCTCAGCTTGAGAATATTTTCCTCTCTGCCTCTCTGCCTCCTCCTTACTATTAGTAGTTGCAGAGGCCCAGTTGGTTGTGCTACAGCATGGCCGCAGTCAAATGACTGAAACAAGTAAAAAAATAAAAGTAAAAGAATACACACATGCACGCACGCACGCACGCACACACACACACACACACACACACACACACACACACACACACACACACACACACACACACACACACACACGAGGAGGTGCTGAACGTTCCCGACTTTAAGGGTATCGCGAAAGGCCTGGTTGGGGCGGGCTGGGGGGCGGCGGAAAGTCGGGGTCTCGCCGGCTATGTAGAGTCATCTGTTATTATAAAAGGCAGATTTTATCTGCCTCCCTTTGTCTCTTATAGAAATCTACAATATAGGATTTCTTCAATTACAATTTACCTAGCATTTTTAAGAGTAGAATAAATCGGGTCGTGCCAGGTCCAGTTTTTAAAATTTCAACCCCAATTAAGCAAAATTTAGAGAAAACTCACATTCTGGTGTGTTAGTCAAGTGCTTTTCTTAGTGTGGGCTATAGCACACGCACACACACACACACAAAAAGGGAGCGATCTGCTTCACTGATGCTATCACCCTAATATCTCCTCCTGTCTCTTTGCAAGTGTGCAACGATTAAAGTGAAAACAGTGAATCCGAGAGCTCCGACAGCGATAAAGAAAATGAATTGGCACCTGAATGGAGTGAAAATTTAAAAACTGTTTCTTTCGGTGATTTTTCTGAAGAAACTGGACCAAGCCACAGACTTTCCCAGAAGAGTAAAGCCTTCGACTATTTCTTTTTACTTTTTCGAATGAGCCCATTTGAAATCATTATGGCGGAAACGAACCGTTACGCTAAACGTAAACAAAGCGAAAGAAAGGATAGTTTGTTATTTCCCACAACCTTAAATGAAATTAAGGCCTATTTTGCCATAAATATTATTATGGGTATCAGAAAGTTACCCAGAATAACAAATTCTATCGTAAAATTTTGTTGTATACCCAATTGAATATTAGCTAATAACCCATTTTCTATAGCGATGTTTGAACAAAATTTTAATAATTTTATATTTTGTTGAATTTATCTGTATCTACCTGCAATTAGAGTCACTTTGTGACAAAAATTATAGTATAGAATTGGTTGAGAACATTTCATTAAATTATCTTCCAAAATTCACGTTAATATATTGATAAATAAAAAAGTTATAAATGTTTAATGAAACCAGACTGAATTTATGATTACGTTAGAAATTAATTGAAACACATAAGGGGTGTATTTTGGTCAGAAATATAGTAACGAAAGGGTTAAGAAAAACCAAAAAATATTTTATTCTTTATAAATGTTGTGTTCAAAATAACATTTTCTTTTAAGAATGTGTATATAACAAAGTATGTGTATATAACTACGTGGCTTATATCTTTATATATAAAAGTGAAGTTGTGTGTCTGTCTCCTACGATTTAGATTCGTAACTACTCCCACATTTTGCGGTGCAGTTTAACCAAAAGCGGGTATCTTAAAGTCGTGAGTCATATCGAGCCCTTCTGGGTATTAGCGCGCGTCTACGATGAGTCTACGATTTAAAAAAAATTTACCATCATATTTTTCCATTTTAATGCATTTTTTTCCGCTATTATATAAGGGAGGTAACTCTCTAAAAATATCTACGATGTGTCAACGATTTATAAAAAAAATTTACCTTAATTTTTTTCCATTTTTAATGCATTTTTTTGCTATTTTTTGGCTATAACTCTCTAAAAATGCTTATATAGTTATTTCTCTTACAAACCCGAGCAACGCCGGGCGATACTGCTAGTGGGTACTAAATTTTCTTCCTGACTGAAAGACACCCAATTAAATTATTATCCCAATAGTTTTGGTTTAATCAGAGAATCAGCTAAAAAATATTATCATCCACCCTATTAGTACGGTTTAACGTGGGTTCACTGTATTAGTATGCGAGTGTTTGTATGCATGTATGCATATATACATACATACGATTCAAAATACTGCATATACAGACACTAAAGTACCTCGTTGTTGTTGAAATTCCAACGAAAGAGCCTTGGATCTAGGTTAGAGGGCGGCTCTTTATTGGCAAGAAACCTTGAAATAAAACTGAATAATTACCTACACACACGTGCGTATACACACACACACACACACACACACACACCACACACACACACACATTGTGTGTACAGTTAGAGATTGACGTAGATTATCATTATCTAGTCGGCTTCCAGTATGAGTGGTTTGTCAATACTAACAGAACATACCTAGCGGAAATTCTGATTAAGTTCTATACAGCCACAGTGTTATAAAAATTAAAACTTACTCATATATCTTCGTAAAGTGTTTTCTAACCTAAATTAACATATTTCTTTCCGGTTTAGGTGAATTTGTTCTCTAAGTTTTAAGTTTTAATTAGATAATTTTTAATTAGGTTTTCACACACACACACACACACGCACACACACACACACACACACACACACACACACACACACACACACACACACACACACACACACACACACACACACTCCACCCACTGTAACGTATACTTCCGTGTGCGCGTGTGTAAGTACGTGTGTGTTGGTGATAAAATATTACTGACTCACAGAGCTCGAATAACCGAATGACGTGTTAATACATATAAACCGTTTGAAATGATTCTTAATTTACCGACCTAGCTGTCCATTGAACATATATATTTATATCTACCTTTATTGGGAACAGTATAATATATATTCGTTATAAAGAACCGTGGACATGCCTCAACACGCAGTACACACAGGCACCTCTATACAGTGTATGTTTATTTAAGATTTATGTCAGTTCAGATTTCCTCTATCGTAGTAATTTTCTGGCAAACATGATGCTCGCGGGAGTCTTTACGTATCTGCTCCACTGGCAGTCCAATTACCGTCTAATCATACAACCACCGTCTTTAAGTAGGAAGAACACATTACGTAATGTAATTCTAGATACACTACGTTTGAGTGAAAGATGGGATAGTCACGCTTGAAACGCTTTTCAGTTTATTAGGTGTGATGAGTAGAGCTGAACGGGAGGCGAGGTTACTAAACAAGTAAGTGCAGATATAAACGTAAATGTTCTTAATTTGTACTGATGCGTTCAAATCTCTTTATACTAGAGCATCGGATAGAATATCGGGCGGTATTTAGCTACGTCCTTTTACATTTTTTGAATTTAAATCCCGCCAGCCTTAAGTTTGTATCAGTTACTGAGGTTGATTTAATCGACTGTTCGCTTCCCCAAAATTTGTGATCGTATTCATATTTATCGTTACATATTTAACTTAAGTCATTCGCTTCCTATGAAGCATAGGCCATCGACGGTTTTTCTGTAGTTTGGTTTTGAGCTAACATCGATACTTCTGTAACTTTGCTTTTTTTTTTTCTAGTTAGTGTTGTTGGCCTTAAGCAAATCCATTTGGTGGTCAATATAAGTTTGGCGTAAGACAGTGAGCTGGTAGAATCGTTAGCACGCCGGGCAAAATGCTTAGCGGCATTTCATCCGTCTTTACGTTCTGGTTTCTTTGTTTTGCTGAGGCCATCTTTGCCTCTCATCCTTTCGGGGTCTATAAAATAAGCACCAGTTGAGCACTGAGATCGATGTAATCGACTTAACCCCTCTCCCGAACTTTCTGGCATTGTACTAAAAATTTGAAACCAATATTAGTTTGGCCCCCATCCTTTAACCTATCCAGCATGGGAAGCCCTACTAGGAGTTGTATGGTGGCTTGTGTGCCACCACCTGTGTGGCGGATGTCTATTGTGGAAAACCATACTTTGTCTTTTCCTCGCTTCGATCAACTTTGCATTGCATTCTTCCTGGAAAGACAAAATTAGTATGAACCAAATATTGGGATCAATTTAATAACTACGTTTCCTTCCCACCACCTAAAAAATAAGGCTTTGTATCAATGTTAGAAACCATTATTACCACTATCTTCGGATACATGTCAACTACAACACATGTAACTCTTTTCTCTTCTTCAATAAAGGGCCTGACTCTGAAACGTATTCCTCATATCTCTACTATATTCAATTAAACTATAACACTTCTACTTGAATTACTGTTACCGATTCAGACCCGTCTCGTTTCCTTTTTTTCTGATTTCTACATTATTAGCACTGCTTTGTCACCGAAAATTATGTTTTGAGATTCCTTGGTGCCAGAACCAGCACTAGGGCTTTTGGAACGCTATGAAAGCAGAAGTACTCCGCATTGCTTTTATATATATTTAAAAATTTTCACAAGGAAGTGAAATTGCAAGTAGTTCCAAATACTCCCAATTAACTACTCTCAAGATCACTAATTACGCAAAATTTAGAAATACGCTTAACTTTACTCAAGGACTTTTCACATTTGAATACTTTTATTTTCATATTCTCCCTTTGTGTTTAGAAGATCTCAACAGCAGGAGTGGCTGTGTGGTAAGCTTGCTTACCAGCCACATGGTTCTGGGTTTAGTCAAACTGCGTGGCACCTTGGGCAAGAAGTGTCTTCAACTATAACCTCAGGCCGACGAGAGCCTTGTGAGTGGATTTGGTACACGGAAACTGAAAGAAGCCCGTCGTATATATATATATGTATATATATATATATATATATATATATATATATGTGTGTGTGTGTGTGTGTGTGTGTGTGTGTGTGTGTGTGTGTGTGTGTGTGTGTGTGTGTGTGTGTGTGTGTGTATGTGTGTGTGTGTATGTGTGTGTGTATGTGTGTGTGTATGTATAAGTTTGTGTGTCTGTGTTTGTCCCCCGACATCGCTCGACAAACGACGCTGGTGTGTTTATGTCCCCGTCACCTAGCGGTTCAGCAAGAGAGAGAGAGAGCGATAGAATAAGTACTAGGTTTACGAAGAATAAGTCCTGGGGGTTGATTTGCTCGACATAAAGGCGGTGCTCCAGCATGGCCACAGTCAAATGACTGAAACAAATAAAAGAAATAAAGAAAAGAAAAGAATATGATTTAGAGTCCCCTAGCACGCGTGACCCTAGGAGACTGCCTAAGTGGCCAATGCCTTCAGCTGGCTCTGGTTGAATCTATATTACATACTCAACCTTTCCTTCAACTGTATTTAGGCGGCGAGCTGGCAGAAGCGTTAGCACGCCGGGCGAAATGCTTTGCGGTACCTCGTTTGACGTTACGTTGTGAGTTCAAATTCCGCCGAGGTCGACATTGCCTTTTATCCTTTCGGGGTCGATAAATTAAGTACCTGTTACGCACTGGGGTCGATGTAATCGACTTAATACCTATGTCTGTCCTTGTTTGTCCCCTCTATGTTTAGCCCCTTGTGGGTAATAACGAAATATGTATATAGGCTCGTTCGATAAAAAACAACAACAATTGTTTATGTTTGCACTCCAAGAAGAAATGTATCTATTAGAGGAGTAAATAGAGCTCTTTGCTTTTGATGGTGGTGGTAGTAGTGGTGGTTGTGGGAAGTATTTGAAAGCGGGAGAATTCTGAATTCAAACGCCTGCTGGGTCTCTTTGTTTGGAGAGGATTAAAAGTTGAAATACTATGTGATATAAAACCTAATCTTTTATTCCGCCGAAAATTAAAAAAGTAAATTATGTGAAGTGCAATCTCAGTTTATTATAAAAAGTTCCCATACAGTTATCTTTTGTTAACGTTACATTGTCAGGCGATTTCCATTGATATGAATATTTGAAAGTCTATTGACGGTTAGATATTTGGTGACGTGTATAAGTTTACCAATTAGAAGTAAGCAGGTAAAACCCAACCCACGCGTAAGGAGCCTGTAAATAATTTTGATCAAGCTTCAGTTGTCTACTCGGAGAACGAGTATGATTAGATTGAATTGTGAGTAACCAAGCAGTTTTTCATATAAATGCTACTGATCGGTATGCGCGGTATGCAATAAAGAGTAACACTCGCTGGAAGACCTGAAGCATTACCTTACGGTTCATGAGTTGTAAAACAGATTGACACGGATGGTAGACAGCCATCGTGTAGGCATGCATGTTTGCATGTATATGCGTAGTATGATTTTTCAGTTTAATTGAAGTTCTTGAGAGGGTTCAAACCAGTTGCTAACATACATACATGCATACGTACATATATACATACATGCATACATACGTACGTACGTACATACATACATACATACATACATACATACATACATACATACATACATACGTACGTACGTACGTACGTACATACATACATACATACATACATACATACATACATACATACATACGTATGTACGTACGTACGTACGTATATACGTATGTAGGTGTATGCATATGTGTGTGTATGTATGTTCAAACCGGTTGCTAACATATGTATGTATGCATGTGTGTATGTGTATATGTATTCATATGTGTATGTATGAATGTCATTATTCAGTTTTTATTTCAAATTTTATTTTTGCCAATAGAGAAAGATCCGGTTTCTAACCTAGATCCAAGGTTCTTTCATTGGAATTTCAACAAACATCAACAGGGTATTTTTATATGTATGTATTTGTGTAGATTTGTATGTTTTCTTGTGCACATAGTTGCATATCTAGACATGCTCCTATATATTTAAATGATAAACTTCTGGAAAGTTTTGCAGATTTTTACAGTTCCAGTGATGGACTGGATCTGCAGTCTTCGAGTCAGCTTTTTCTTTTCTAGTTTTGAGAAGCCTAATTTCTCAAATTGGCATTTAGGTAGTGTGTTACATATCCCAATGTCCCAATAATTACAGGTATAAGCCTGAACTTGTAATCTGGATAGAGTAGTGTCAAATTTCTCAATATTTCAACGTAGGTATTTTGTTTTTCGCTGATCTTTAGCTTTATGTTAGCATCCGCTAGTTTCCATAACCCTAACCCAAATCATTGTGTCAGGTTTATTGTGTTTACATTTTATTGAGGTTTTTACTGGGACATTCTACGAGTGCTCCTTTTTATTATGAGTAGCTATGGCTTCCCCCATACTGTCGGTTCTTATTTCTTTGTCCTCGCGGTTACCTTTCCGACGGATCTCATTATACAGTGTCCGAGCTACAACATCTTGTCTCTTCGGTAGATAATACCGTGATGACATTTTACGGCAAATGATTATGATGTGGGTGATATCTTCGGTGTTAACTCCACAAAGTCTGCATCGGTTGTCACATTTTGCAGCTTTTCCTGTATCTCTGTTCCTTTTGTGCATCAGGTATTTGGTTGATATTCCCTGTTTCTGGATTGCAAACGCATACTCTTCAAAGTGCAAGGTAGTAATTTAGTCGGTCCATGATAGACTGCTTTGACGATCAATGTTACTATCATCTCAGAGCTTGGCAGAATCGTTAGCACACCGGGCGAAATGCTTCGCGGTATCTTGTCTACCGTTACGTCCTGAGTTAAAATTCCGCCGAGGTCGACTTTACCTTTCATCCTTTCGGGGTCGATTAAATAAGTACCAGTTACGCACTGGGGTCGATCTAATCGACTTGGTCCGTTTGTCCTTGTTTGTCACCTCTGTGTTAAGCCCACTGAGGGTAGTAAAGAAATAAATATATTAACATATCCTGCTGACATACTTTCATATTTTCATCTGATGATACATAGCAGTAGAGTCGTGTGACTTCTTTGGGCAAGTATTGAAGGTTATCAGACAAGGAATGCTGCTCAATGAGCTGCTTTCCGTGTCTTATGATGTTATCAGCGTCATGAATACAAACTTTGTCAAGTGATGCACTTCGACAAGAGTTGCCGATGGGATATGAAACAACATTCAAAGGCAGTCTGGATCGATGTGAATCTTTTGCCGCCTCGTTTTCGTTAGAGGCGGACTGAGTCACTGTCGAAGTGGAAATTATGTGTGCTGGTTAGTATTTTTTCGGGTTTTCACATCAATGGCTCGGATCTTATTAAGCGGCCCGAATGTCGGCATGAGCACTGGCACTGTAAACACATTGTGGGCCTCTGCTTTATTGAATGTAGAGTTCCGAGGTCCAAATTTTCCTTATTCGACTGTAATATGTGTGTGTGTGTGTGTATGTGTGCGTGTGTGTGTGTGTGTGTGTGTTGTGTGTGTGTGTGTGTGTGTGTGTATTTAAGTAATAGTTAAGTTCTATTTCGGAGAAATGAAGCCGATTACTAAGAATGAATCAAGACAGTTCTTAGGATTCGTGGGTATGTGTGAATATATGGTGTGCGTATATGTGGGTGGATGTGTGGATGTTGTTCGCACTCGTGTAATTAGTGTATGTATGTATGTATGTATGTATGTATGATCGCCTGGCTTTATCATTAAAATTTCTCACCAATAGAAAAAGAGCCGGTTTGCAAACTGAAAAAAAGTCATTTTTCAATGGAATTTAGAAAACATTAACTAGCTAGCCATGTGTGCATGTATAAATGTGTGCTTGTATTTATATGTATATGCATACATATTGATATAAATAAATATATATATATATATATATATATATATATATATATACATGCATATATATTTTTTCACACATACACATGTATGTGTGTGTATATACATATACGCACGTATGTATGTATGCATGTATGTATGTATGTATGTATGTAGTATGTATGTATGTATGTATGTATGTATGTATGTATGTATACACACATATATGTGTGCACGCATGGATGTTATTGCATGTGTGGTTCTGTATGTTTTACCGTATATGCTTTTAGGTCTCTGTGCATGAATATGTATCTACAAAAGTCTAAATTTTTCGAATGCTTTACATATTTTCACTTTTCTATTAGTGAATTGTAAATTAATTTCATAATTAGTAGTGACTTTTCTGGTTTCATGAATTCCACCTTTACATGATTGGTACTGAGGCAGGCCAATATATTCACAGGTGGACGGATAAAGTTTTAGACAGGCTTTCCTTTTTTCCTTTAAATTTGCAAGACAACTGACAATTGAATGCGACTACTGTGTACTTTTTCTCCGTTCCGGATCATTGTCAAATTTGTTGTGCCTACATTTTGCAGAGGTTCAACAGGAACATGTGAGAGTGCGTGGCTTAGTGGTTAGGGTATTCGGCTCACGGTCGTAAGGTCGTGAGTTCGATTCCCGCCCGGCGCCGCATTGTGTCCTTGAGCAAGACACTTTATTTCACGTTGCACCAATCCACTCAGCTGGCAAAAATGAGCAGTACCTGTATTTGAAAGGGCCAGCCTTGTCACATTCTGTGTCATGCTGCATCTCCCCGAAAACTACGTTAAGGGCACACGTGTCTATGGAGTGCTCAACCAGTTGCACGTTAATTTCACGAGCATGCGGTTCCGTTGAGCCCTCGTCGTCGTAATCGACTGAGTGCCAGAAACAGAAATATTCCACGCGTATTCCTTTTTATGGATATCGCTCTTTACATCACTGAAATTCCTTTCCTCTCCAGGACTGTCATTTTCGCAACGTGCCGTGTTTAGCCACCTCATTATGCTTCATACGTAGATAGCATCAGGAGGCCTCTCTAGATAATTACTTATGATATGTGTGACATATAAAGTATCAATTCCCACGAAAGTGTATTCAGGTGTTTTTTAATCTGCGTCTCTATCCTTTTTCTGCATCATGTATTTTGTTATTTTCTGTGTTAGGAAAATAATTTTGCTCAGATTGCTTTCAGTTTGGGCGGATCGATCCAATTTTGAATGTTGATTACGATCAACCAATTACTATATCACGTAAATTTTAAAATCTGACGTTATTTGGAATTAAAGTTGGGAAATTTGGGTAATTTTAGCCAATCAACAGACGGCGTGACATTAGCAGCTTGTTACCATGACAACCGCACGCTGTATTGTGGTTCACTGTTGTCTGTGTTGATTTTTCACACTTGATTCTTCTTTCGGGACTCATTGACTCAGCTGGATTTATGATTTCACTAGGTTAATTCTATTCATAAAAATCTAAATTAAGAGTATTTCTTAAACCGTTAGCTTCACGTTTCAACAGCTTAACTGAAATTTAGCCTACGTAACAGGAACTGAGAGGGACATCGGGGAACAGAGAAACTGTTGGTGATACAGATAATTTGACATTATTTTTGAATTCTGCATGCAAAAACACACGAGTTACAGGTATTCTTTTCTTTGGGACAAATTCTTTGTTGACCAGTGTTACTCTTACCGTAGTTTACAAATCCAAGTATGAAAAACGTTACTCAACTTTGGAGTTTTGAAGACAAATGCCCCTTTCACACACACACACACACGCACACATACATTAACGATGTACGCAAATACATGACATGTATACATAATACTGAAATACGCATAAGGTATGTATGTATGTATGTATGTATGTATGTATGTATGTATGTATGTATGTATGTATGTATGTATGTATGTATGTATGTATGATCGCCTGGCTTTATCATTAAAATTTCTCACCAATAGAAAAAGAGCCGGTTTGTAAACTGAAAAAAGTCTGTTTTCAATGGAATTTAGAAAACATTAACTAGCTAGCCATGTATGCATATATAAATGTATGTGTGTATTTATATATATTTTTTTCACACATACACATGTATGTGTGTATATACATATACACACGTATGTATGTATGCATGTATGTATGTATGTATACATACATACATACATACATACATACATATATATGTGCACGCATGGTGTTATTGCATGTGTGGTTCTGTATGTTTTACCGTATATGCTTTTAGGTCTCTGCGCATGAATATGTATCTACAAAGGTCTAAATTTTTTGGAATGCTTTACATATTTTCACTTTTCTATTAGTGAATTGTAAATTAATTTCATAATTAGTCGTGACTTTTCAGGTTTCATGAAGTCCAACTTTACATGATTGGTACACAAATGGACAAATAAAGTTTTAGACAGGCTTTCCTTTTTTTCTTTGAATCTACAAGACAACCGACAATTGAATGCAACTGCTGCGCACTTTTTCTCCGTTCCTGATCATTGTCAAATTTGTTGTGCCTTCATTTTGCAGAGGTTCAACAGGAACATGTGAGAGCGCGTGGCTTAGTGGTTAGGGTATTCAGACAAATATATTAATATAGCAAATTTTTAAAAAATAATAAAAAATACAATGAATGAAGAGACAAAAGAAATAGTAAGATGATACATGTTGATTTTATTAGGTATTTCTGTTTATTTAGAAACCTACAATGTACAGGTCAGACGCTAAACTATAAATTTCACAGGGTACAACCTTGAAGTCGACACCGCTCCGCTAAACGCAAAAAAAAAAAAGAAAAAAAAAGAAAAAAAAGAAATTCTGTCTCGCTATTAGCTATAAATACAGTTTTTTTTTTCGATTTTTAAACCTCTGTAACTTTTTTCTCCACATCATCATACCTTCAAAGCAGTGAGACTGGTAGGCTACATTAATATAGGCGATTTTAAGATTTTTTACTTCTTTTTAAAAACAAAATGCATATTTTGCAAAGGAAAAAACTAGATCCTGTAAATGCACTCAGTGGAGTAGCTTGAGTGTGTGCCTCCCAAGGCAAGCCTAGAATGTGCAAACCTTCCGAGCTCCCAAGCCTATTCAAGCTTTTACAGTAGATCCAAAAATGTTGCCCATAAAAGCGTCGCCCGGGGCTGACCCCCTCCCCCAGCTACGCTACTTATACCGTTCAAAGAGCTAATATAACAGTTGCTTGATAAATAGAGTGTTCTAGTTATCTCTGTCTCTTTGGCTCCCCACCTCTCTCTATCTCACGTTGAAGTTTTCTGACAACATAGCCATGCATGGACCTTCTGCTGATAAGCCAAAGTTTTTCGTCTGATGATCTTTTGCTCTAAAGCTGCGCAACTTCTCTGGATGTGTATCTTTCCCTGGTTATCAACCAAGGAATAGTTTGCAAGGAGCTCTTGCTCCGCTCTCATGATTCTAATGATTTGTGTAATTCGACGCCTGGGCTTAGTAGTTACCATCAAAAGGAAATGATACGACATTTGAAGGCCGTTTTTTTTTTATCTTTCTGTCAGGAAAGAATCTTTATAGGATCTACGGGACGGGAGAGAGAGAGAGAGAGAGAGAGAGAGAGAGAGAGAGAGAGAGAGAGAGAGAGAGAGAGAGAGAGAGAGAGAGAGACAGACAGACAGACAGACAGAGACAGAGACAGAGACAGACAGACAGACAGACAGACATACTGTTATCATCAAGCAGGAGACACTGTGGCCTGAATTCTTGCAATAGAATAGACTCAATTAAAGGTAGCCAAGAATTAAGTGATGGTATTAAACTGGGCGACGAATGAAGTCTACCACACATCTAGGCTATAACAGGATTTGAACTCAGAACGCAAAGAACCAGATTAAGTGTATTCAAACAATGACTGGAATCAGCGATTGCCATATTTTCTCTCTTCGTAAGAGACAAACAGACACGATTCTTGACGCACACGCTTACATATACAAATACACATGCATACATTCACACACAAACAAATGCGCTGATATGGAAGCAAACAACAGCACCATCTATTCTTCATAGACAGAGTCAACAGACATGCGATGATGTAGGTGGCATGCCTCTGTAGAAAACGATGTCTTTCATTCAGATCTTAGATACATAGACTGAACATGTTGAATAAAAGCCGTTGTGATGAATAATTTCTGTTTAGCTTTTATTCGTCACCATTAATTTCTTGCTTACGTTCTTACTCTATTTTGTTGTCTATATTTTTCTTGTAGCTTTTCTAATTAAAACCATCATTCACATCGTAGTTAAGATGTCATCCATTCATAGATTCATTTAAGATATTTGATTTACAATGATGTATTTATTCATACTCAGTACACCCTATATCCTAGAAGTTTCTAATGAGAATATCTGATCTTTGTGGGTTTTTTTCTTTTTTGTCGGAGAATATCTCTCTTTAGTCGATGTCTGTTCAAAACACATGCAATTCACAAATGTAAGGGAACATGAGACACCACGGTGTTTCGACCTTATTGAGCATCTCCTCAGTCAAAGCTACTCCGCCAACCCGATGAATCTAACAAGAATACAGGGTCTTCTCCAATAAAAATAAATAACAAGATATTTGTGTTCAAAATGCTTTGAGAATGAATACATACTTTTTTGTTTGGATTCTCGCTTTCTGTGTGTGCCTCATGAATTATCATCTGTTTGGCAGACATAAACATATACCAGTAAATAATTTGTTTGCTGATTTCTATAAACAAGGGCCTGTGCTCCTGTTAGAATTATCGGTCCGGGTAGCTTTATCTGAGGAGACACTCAAAAAGGTTGAAACACCACGATGTCGCTAAGTTCTTTTACTCTGGTGATTGACGTTATCGAAAAGGAAATGTTCTCCAATGATGAAAAATAACTGCGACCAGAATCTGCCAGAACGTATTTAGAATGAACGGACAAATTATTGTTTGGAGTCTCACGGTTCTGCATGAACCTCATGAATTAATATCAATAGAATAGTTAGGGAGCGGGTACTAGGGGACGGTTCGTCCGGGCGACGCTATTATGGTAGGGCGGTATTTTGAGTTTGTTGTATAAGCCTGTATAAGATTGGTGGGGCCGTGAGCTGGTGGGGAAACAAGGGCTGTTTCGGGCCGCACACACTAACTATGCCATTCATTAATATTTGATTTATTTTATCGCTATTTCCTTTTTGCTTGGGGATGTTTATGGCAAAGCATTTATTTTTTATCTATTACTTGCTTCAGTCATTAGACTGCAGCCATGCTGGGGCACCGCCTTATAGAATTTTTAGTCGAATGAGTCGGCCTCAGTACATGTTTTAAAGCCTAGTACTTATTCTATTGGTCCCTTTCTCGAACCACTAAGTTACGAGGACGTAAACACACCAACACCGGTTGGAAAGCGGTAGTGGGGGACAAACACACACACACACGCACACACACACACACACACACACACACACAGATACACACACATTATATATACACACGATGGGCTTCTTTCAATTTCCGTCTACCAAATCCACTCGCAAGACTTTTGTCGACCCGAGATTGTAGGTGGCATGCAGTGGGACTGAACCTGGAAATATGTGCTTGGGAAGCTATAAGATTTATCACTTTTTGCATACATACAAGCTTATGTTTTGCCATAACTGTGCGTGTGTGTCCGTGTGTCTCCTAAATGATGTTCGAGATACCCCGCCATCTCATTTCATTTCCTACACAGATATTTGTTGTTATAGTTTTAGTTAAATTCTAATTAATTATTGGACACTTCAAAAAAAATTCCTCGTTTTCCTTTTCTAAATGAATCAAAAGGCTTACTATGAAGCACGTGTGCATCTTTAACCTACACACACAGACACGTACGTGCACATGTCCACATGCACACATATACTCGTACACATTATTTTCATATACATATTCACAGTCATACAGGCGCACGCATGCAGACATTTGGCAACATATGGCATCCGATGACGTAAATGAAGTATAATTTCACTTAAAAAGAATGAATATAAAGAAAGGTCAAGTAATAAGAAGTAATTGAGAGAGAGAGAGGAAGAAAGGAAGGTGAACAAGATATAATAGTAGAGAGAAAGAGAGTGACACAAGTGTCTTGCGATTTTAGTTTCAACGACTGTTATAAAGAAACAATAAAACCTTGACTTCGCTGTTGGTGGTTTTGAAGATGATATTGGTGTTGGTGGAAGTAGTGACGGCGGCCTTGATAGCCATCTCGATGGTGGTGATTATATACATATGTATATGTGTGCGTGTATGTGTGTGTGTGTATGTGTGCGTGTGTGTGTGTCTACATATATATATATATATATATATATATATATATATGGGTGAATTCACAAAAAACAAACAAATTTAAGACGAAGGCAGGTGGTGTAGACAACAAACAGATGTATTAGTATAACGCTCGGGAAGTGAAAAAGTTTTTAACGTTTCGAGCCTGCGCTCTTCCACAGAAAGAAACAAGGAGAGAAAATGAAGAATGTATAATGGTTAGCGGTCTATCATGGTGTGTGTGTGTGTATATATATATATATATATATATATATACACACACACACACACATACATACACACATACATACATACATACATACATACATACATACATACATACATACATACATACATACATACATACATACATACACATACATACATACATATATGTATATGCATGTGGAGGCAAATGACCTAGTGGTTAGAGCAGCGGACTCGTGGTCGAGGGATCGCGGGTTCGAATCTCAGACAGGGTGATGTGTGTGTTTATGAGCGAAATACCTAATCTCCACGCAGCTCCGGCAGAAGGGAAAGGCGAGCTTCTGCTGACTCTTTCGCCACAACTTTCTCTCCCTCTTTCCTCCTGCATTTTGAAGCTCGCCTGCGACGGACCGGCGTCCCGTCCAGGTTGGGACCCTATACGCTAAGGAAACCGGGAAACCGGCCCTTATGAGCCAGGAGTGGCTCGAGAAGGAACAAACAATATATGCATACATGTATATATGTATACATATTTATATAGATATACACATATATAAATACACGCGCGCGCGTGCATACACACGCACATGTAAATGTATTCTTAAACAAGGACATTTTTAATTAAATTTATATTTTATGGCCTAGTCAGAGGAGGAAGAGCACCACCCACGACCTTTGCAAAGCTTCCCTGCGACTGGAGGTAGAAATCATGACTTGCGACTTTTAGCTGTTGTAATTGTTATTGTTGCTATCCTCCTCTTCCTCCTCCTTAGATAGTTATCGTTGTCGCTGTTGTTTAACCCCTGTTTGATGAGCCATGATCAAATTAGGCTGTAGCCTTGATCATACTGTGGTCTCTGTCTCTGTCTCTGTCTGTCTCTGTCTCTTACTCTCTCTTCAGATATGGTGTACTTGGGACTACATTTCTCAATATATCCTTCTTCTCTTGATCCTCTAGGGTGTGATTTGAAAGAGATTTGAACGCTATTTTTAGTAGGCCCAGTGAACGTTTCCAAGAAGCAATGCCTCGATACATTGAGTTATCTTCAAAGCTGAAACCTAGTCCTAATACATGCAAGGCGGTGGTGGTGGTGGTAGTAGTAGTAAAAGTAGGGGCATTATTGTGGGCGGGGAGTGGTGTTGGTTGTGAAATTTCATTGGTGAGTGATGGTGGTGTATTGTTGTTTGAGAGTTAAGGGACGTGTGGTCACGATGATAACGATGACGATGGTGATGATGATGATGATGATGAGAGTGATTGGGTCATTGCTTTCATGGTATTAATGTCTGACGTAATTGTTAGAGGTGGCTGTAGTAGTTGTAGTAGTAGTAGTAGTAGTAGTAGTAGTAGTAGTAGTAGTAGTAGTATTGATTGGTAGTGTATTGGGAGTGAAGAGTAATATTGGTAGTGATGGTGCTTTGTTGTTGGATAGAAAGTGTATTGCTGGTACTTTTAATAGTTATTGTTGTTTAGCCCCAGTCAGGTAATCGAACACTGTTAAAGGCCTGCAAGGACCAGATGTTGGCGTCAAACTGGACAACAAATGCGCTAATATTACCAACCACACATTAGTAAAGTCCTTTGGAGTAAATGTGATGCAGTTTCGATACCTGATTAAGCCATTTGGTTTCAGTTGCATCTCGTATTTGAGATTTTCCCCTCCTTAGTTGATAAGGGCATGATTGACCCATAGGAAACTCCTCGAATACAGGGTTCGAATTATAACGATCCGATAAAAGTTATAGGACATTTTCATAGTGTTGATAGCGATGGTGATGATGAATACGGTTATGGTGGTGGTGATGGTGGTGTTTGGGTTGTTGCTAGGTAGTTATGGTGGTTATGACAGTTGTAATGGTGATGTTGATGGTAGTCGTGGTTAATGGTTGTGGTTGGAGGTGTCGCAATGGCATTTGTAATGATTGTTGTTGGGTTGTTGTTGTTTTGTTAATGTTGTTCTTATTGTTTTTCTCCAAGTCAGCCCCGGTGGCGTTAAACCTATGATCAAAGGTGTCCCAAACTTGACCATACCGTCTTTTATCGAATATATTGTATCTAAGACTGCATTATCTAATTTATCCTTCTTAGAATTTTAAGAAAGCCGGGTATGGTTTGAGGGAAATTTGGCTTCAGTTTCTAACAGGTCGATTGACCAGACAGAAGTTCCCTGATTCCTTTTGGTGGTGATGGTAACAGTAGTGGTGGTAACGATTGTTATGGCATTGTTTTGGAGATGCTAGAAACAGTATTGGCTGTTAGGTGCTGTATGTAGTGTTGATAGGAATAACTAGTAAATATGACTAAAATACACTCTAGCAGATTAGGTTGTTTTTCCCGACGATTCCAACTGAATCGAGTGGACGATGGTCAAAGGCAATGCTGCTATGATAACCACCGTTTGTGTGTGTGTGTGTGTGTGTGTGTGTGTGTATGAGAGAGAGACAGAAAGAGAGAGAGAGAGAGAGAGAGAGAGAGAGAGAATTTGAGAGAGTAATTCGATGGAGATTTGGTTACTATTTCCAGCATATCAAACGACTGCGTAGTGGATTTCTATTTTGATTCCAGCTCATGAAACACTGTTTCTCTTTCATATCTGACGCAAGCAGATCATTTATTCCAATAATGGTCCTGCCTATGTATTGAAGGTGTTGCCGTTGGACCATCGTTGTTTAGTTTAATCTAGTTTCAGTTCATGAATTCAGTATTGCCATACTTAGCGTTCTTATTCTAGAAATTTGTAACCAAATATTCTAATACTAACAGGATCTTACTATATTTATGGCAGATGAGTGTTATCTTCCCTGATAACATTTGTTTAATATATTATCTTGTACTGCTGTAGTTCAATAGGTAGACACAGGTCGGTGTTATGAGTGCATACGTGACATCTACACAACAAAATTTGCACTCACTACGCAGTTATCCACAAACAAAAATAGTTATACAAACGCTGATAAGTGTACGTGTGCATAAATGTTTTTGAGTGTAGTCTAAGGTCGCAAGAACGAAAAGTTTTCTAGATACAAATATTTTGTTTCTGAAAGATACACTAGTGATTACTAAAGATAGACAGGTTTTTTTGTAAGATGATGTATTCTGGAGACTTTTCTGACTTCAAAAATAAAGAGACTTTGTGACGTATCGTATTTTAAATAAAGGAATAGATAAGCCTTACTTGTATTCAGTTGCATTTAATTTGGGAATGGAACTTCTACAGTGAAACACACACACACACACACACACACACACACACACACACACACACACACACACCACACACATTATAGACATCCTAGAGGCTATATCATTGCACTTGAAATTTATTAACCCGTGATTATAGTTGAGTACTCAGTGCTTATGAATTTGACGCACACAGCCACCTACTTAAATCAGTAATGTTAGTTTGGGATAAAACTGTCAAAAAAATCAGTTAGATGTTAATTATGGGAGATTCACATTCAGAGAATGAGTAATAGTTTAATTGATAAAATGAATATCAGCGGATAAATATTTGATTGTCGTTGTTGTTTAATCTCGGGATGGTCCTGATTAAGTAAACCTATGATTGAAAGTATTTCAACTGTGTCCATCTCGTTATTTTCTTATAAGCAAGAACCCACATATTTTTTCTTATATATATATATATAATATATATATATATATCTATATATATTTAATATGGTGTGTGTGTGTGTGGTGTGTGTTTGAAGTATATTTGCCACTTAAATGTGGCTAACCACTAAGGGTGGATGCTACTGTAGCTTGTAGCTCCGGGAGAACATCATCTCCAGCTGGCTATTGACACACTTTCTGTGCCCTATGCCTATTTCTGTACTACCCACAAGGGGCTAAACACAGAGAGGACAAACAAGGACAGACAAACGGATTAAGTCGATTACATCGACCCCAGTGCGTAACTGGTACTTAATTTATCGACCCCGAAAGGATAAAAAGCAAAGTCGACCTGGGCGGAATTTGACCTCAGAACGTAACGGCAGACAAAATATGGCTACGCATTTCGCCCGGCCAGCTAACGTTTCTGCCAGCTCGCCGCCTTCTGTGCCCTATACCTCGTTCAGAGATTTATATGTGGTCGTGGCTGTGTGGTAAGAAGCTTGCTTCCCAACCACATGGTTCCGGGTTCAGTTCCACTGCATGGCACCTTGGGCAAGTGTCTTCTACGATAGCCTCGGGCTGATCAAAGTGAGTGGATTTGGTTGACGGAAAACTGAAAGAAGCCCGTCGTGTGTCGGTGAAATGAAAAAAAGGCCCAGGGATTTAGCTGGGAGTTATGTCCCTTGGTTAGGTATGTTGTGAAGTCGGCAAGAGTTTGTATTAATAATGTGGTGTTTCTGCGTGGTGTATAGTATGTGTAGCGGTGTCATATGTATAAATTTTTCGCGGGGTGTAGATATATATAGCGCTGTGTTCGTTGCTCTGTTTTCTTTCTGTAAAGGACAACACTTTGGTGTTTTTTATATATTAGGTACGGTGTGTAATATATGTGTTATGTGTGTGTGTGGGGGGGTGTCTGTTTATATGTGGGGGTACAATTTACGTGAGGGTGTATGTGCTGGAGGATAATTATATGCGGGGTGTCCGCCTTATGGGGATGGGCGTGTGTACATGGGTGCGTTGGTGTGTGTCTTGGTCAAAATCTTTTTGGTGGGCCCAAGGCCATTGGCGGGAGGTCGTTTACGAAGGTCGAGGCACGGGACCTGTGGTTGCAGTCATGGTGGGTCGCGTAGGTACGACAGAATATACTTTTTTTCATGCAGAAAAGGACTAAACACCTCGCTCCTGTTACTGAGGTAAACATCTGGGTGTTAGGTACCTTTTAAAATCGATCTCTTCTCAGCCACGTATAGTCTGCACTTCCTGCTACTATTGAAGTACGGATTGCATCTTTCCATGATCTTCCTCTTTATGCTGTACTCCGTGGTGCTTTCTTTTAAAGCCCAGTTGTGCTTGGCTTGGGTCGTGGCGTTAGTCTCTCTAGAATGTTAAATGAGGACTTGTGGTTATTATAGCGGGTTCTGAAGGGGCTTCCGTTGCCTCCACATATTTCTGCACGATCGGTTGTCCATTGGGTCCTGAAGCTGTACTTCTGCCTCGGAAACAACTGTTTCTGTATTGCATTGGCCGTTTAGTGGACAAGTTGTGTTAACCCTACATGAGCATCATGCTTCAGTCTTGGGTCTGGGTCTACCTACTAAAATCTTTTTTTAATCTAGGTGCACAGCTAAAAGATAGTCTCAGAGTATGTCTATTAAATATTTCGTAAACTATATTGGTACGAGGAAAGTGTCTATCAATTAAACTAAGGAAGTTCTTATCTACTGCTTAAAGAGAATGGCAGTGTGAACCACAGTACTTTCCGGTGGCGCTTTCCCTTGGTGGGGATAGGGTCTGGTATGTAACTAATACTATCCTTAAATTCGCTGGCAGCCAGAGCCCAGTTGTAGTTCGGGATGGCAGCATCGAAGATCTCTGAGTGTATGTTTCGAGTCGCTTCGGCTGCAGACTTTCCTTTTTTGTACTCATAAAGCATTATGTGCCTTAAATGTTATTTGGATACTTACATGTTAGAAAGGGTTTTATTCAAAGAAATTTTAATTTTATTATTCTGTATTATAATATCTAATTAGTTTAAATGTACACAAATGCATAAAAATAATTTTAATTCCATTAGACATTCTAAAATACTATTAAATTTCATTCAATTTTAAAAAAGGTAAAATCGGACAGAACATATGGGATGAGCTGATATATACATATATATATAATATATATATATATATATATATATCTATATATATATATTATTATATATATATATATATATATATATGTATATATATATATATATATATATATATATATATATATATAATATATAATATACAATATATATATATATATATATAATATATACACACATATAATATATATATATATATATATATATATTATATATATATATATACATATAAACATATATATATACAATATATATATACACATATATATATACGTATATATATATATATATATATATATATATATATATATATATATATATATATATATATACTATATATATACATATATATATATACATATAAACATATATATATATATACAATATATATATACAGATGTATATATACAGATATATATATATATATATATATATATATAATATATATATATATATATACAATATATATATATATATATATATCACATATATATATTACCTGGCACTCCGTCTGTTACAACGGAACAGCCTGCTCGTGAAATTAACGTGCAAGTGGCTGAGCACTCCACAGACACGTATACTCTTAACGTAGTTCTCGGGGAGATTCGGCGTGACACAGAGTGTGACAAGGCTGGCCCTTTGAAATACAGGTACAGCAGAAACAGAAAGAAAGAGTGAGAGAAAGTTGTGGTGAAAGAGTACAGCAGGGGTGGCCCCCTCCCCTGCCGGAGTCTCGTGGAGCTTTAGGTGTTTTCGCTCAATAAACACTCACAACACTCGGTCTGGGAATCGAATCCACGATCCTACAACGTCGAGTCCGCTGCCCTTACCACTGGGCCATTGCGCCTCTACACCCCCACATACATACACACACACACATATACTTTACTTTGATACTTTGATAGGTTTCGGCCATTATTGGCCCAGGCCATGTCTAACTTAATAGCACCACCTGGTGAAGTCTTTCAAGTCAGAATTTGGGCACTATGGCCCACTCAAGTAGAGAGTTATTGTTTACAGAGACATATCCGGGTGTAGGGGGTTTATCCGGGATTTCTTGAAGGAATCTGTCCAAAGACTTCTTGAACCCTATAGGGTCAGTTTCTGTTTTAATGTGTTTTGGTGTAATGTTAAAGGAGCGGGGCCAATTGAGGTGAAATAATTGTGCCGTATTGTTGTTATGAGATGAGAGTGCGATTTTTTTTTGGGCGGATGGCACGGGGCCAAGCCTTGGATGTACCTTAAAGGTGATGCCAACATCATTTGGGCAATGCTGATGGAATATTTTCCACATCATGCAGATGATGTAGCGCTCACGACGACGTTGGAGAGAATAGAGTTTAGCTTTTCTAGTCGACCCCAATAGTCGAGGCCGTGTCATGCCATCTCTTTTTTGTGTATATATATATATATACACATATATACTCAAATATATATATATATATATATATATATATATATAATATATATATATATTATATATATATATATATATATATATACATACATATATTTGTACATACATACATATACATACATATATACACACGTACATATATATATATTTACATACATACATATACATACATATATACATATAACAGCTGCATCCTCGTTGCACGAGAAAAACCATTGCCAAGAAGACTTACTGACATGATTCATGATTGTTGCCATGTGATGCTCTTATATGACTTTTAAGCCCAGCCAGTCTTTTACACATTTTATTACATACTAGACAACTGTGCTGGCTGGCAGGAGGGACAGGTGCCACCATATGCACTCTCTTAACATATCTTTTTAAACCTCCAACTGAGAGGCACACCTTTCCACATTTTAGACACGTTTTGCTATGAATTTTAATAGCCACATCATTGTTTATCATGGGTCGATTTCTATAAGAATTTTCGTGGCTCACCAGGCCTGCACGACTCAAACACCTCCGCCCACAAGCCACACATATAAAAAGCAAAACTCTCTCTCTTTCCACAAGTTCCCCCCTTCTAAGCCCCCTCCTTATTCTCTCATACTTCACTCTCTCCCTCTCAAACCTTGAACAACTATCATGCACTATCTTCCCCCATCCATCACGGTCTTGTGCCTCCCTCTCCCAATTACAAGCTGCAATTCCTCTCTTTATTAGAGCAATTTTAACGCAATCCTTAAACCTTAGTTTAGGCTTATGCGCTGGTCTCCTACGATCTTCCAGCTCACCATACAATAGCTGCTTGGGCAGTCGCTCATCACTCATCCTTACCGAATGTCCCCCCACCTCAAACGTCTTTGCAAAATCATTGACTCTATACTTCTACTGCCACTCCTCTCAAGCACCTCCACATTATTAATGGCCATTTTTCAGTTTATCCCCAAAATTTTTCTCAGACAGTATTGATGAAATCGTTCCAATAACCTTACCTGCCTACAATAAACAACCCTTGCCTCACTTCCATATAGCATTGATGGGAAGACGCATGTGTTACATACCTTCACTTTAATCCGTGAAGATATATTATGTTGTTTCTACAGACGCCTATCAATCCTACGAAAAGCATTACTAGCCCTGCTGATTCTGTATGAAATTTCATCATCAGACCAGCAGTGCTCCAGGTACTTCCTAAATAACTAAATCTAGGTACAGTCTCCAACCTTTGACCATTCACAGTTATAAAAGGTTCCACATACATCTTGGAGGGAGCGGGCTGGTACATTACAACAGTTTTTTTTAGATTGATTGTTAGACCCAATACTGCACATGCTGCAGAAATCGCATTCACTTTGTGCTGCATATTTTTCTGAGAATGTGCCAACAGGTCACAATTATCTGCACACAGAAACTCAACATGGTGAGAATGCAGAACTTTCGTTTTGGCACAGAGTCTTTTGAGATTAAACAGTTTTCCTGTTGTCCTATATCTTATGTAGACCCCTTCAAGGCAATCTTTAAAAGCTATTTGATAGACTATTGCGAAATGTATAGCAAACAGTACAGGAGCAGGAATATCACCTTGCTTTAGAACATTTTCTACAGAAATTGGATCTGATAAGGTACCCCTAACATTAACTCTCACTTCCATCTTGTCATGAAATTCTCACAAATTTTTCAGGGCATCCTAGCTTTTTAGGGTCTCCCAAGGTGCAATTCTATTGATAGAGTCAAACGCTTTTGTTAGGTCAATGAAAACCAGGTATTAGTCCATATCCTGTTCGATGCACTTCTCTTGCAAGTGTCTAGCCGAAAATATCATATCAATAGTACTACTACTATCCCTAAACCCACATTGCGATTCTGGTAGAACCTCATCAGCAATGTGCAGAAGCAATCTATCCAGCATTAACCTACAAAGGACCTTTCCAGCAACAGGTAACAGACAGGTGCCGCGATAATTATCACAAACATCCTTTCCACCTTTAGATTTTTATAGTATCTCAATAGTTGCATCACGCCAATCCGGAGGAATCACATCCGTCAGCATTGCACAAAGATGATCACAACCATATTTATATATCTCTGCATCTAGTCCATCCATACCAGGGGCTTTTCCATTGTTCAATTTCCTAATTGCTGCTTTTATTTCAGCCAGGTTTGGAACTTCTGCTATAAGACGTTTTATTGGTCTCTCGGGTATATTATCAAGAAAAGAGAGATCAACTTCAGTGGGTCTATTGAGCAACTCATCAAAATGTTCTTTCCACCTCCCAACAATATCTTTAGGATTTGTTAATAATTCTGTGCCATCCTTGCACCGAAGTGGCACAACCTTTGATGAAACTGGTCCATAAACATTTTTCAAGAGAGAGTAAAAAAGTTTAGAATTGTTAGCATTTGAGGCTTCTTGGATTTTATCGCATCTATCACACCACCAATTCCTCTGCACTGTTGCTTTTACAGCCTTGAAATATGTAGCCACTGCCTTTCGCTTCTCCTCTAAGATAAGATTAACTTCATCATTATCGTCAAACCAAACTTGGTGTTTTTTTTTTACAACAAAGCCAAGAATGTTACTACAAATCTCGTACACTCTTTCTTTGAAAAACCTCCAGCTTGCATCACAGGACAAATTATTTATCCCACTCATAAACTCACTGCGTACTGGCGGAATTTAAAGTTTATTCACATCAATATATATATATATGTATATATATATATATATATATGTATGTATAAATGTGTATATATATGTATGTATTTATATATATATGTATATATATATACATACATATATAGATATATGTATAGATATATGTGTATATATATATGTATATATATGTGTGTGTGTATATATATGTATGTGTATATATGTTTATATATATATGTATGTGTATATATGTATATATGTATATATGTATATATATATATATATATGTATGTGTATATATATAATGTATGTATGTATATATATATATATGTATGTATATATATATGTATGTGTATATATATTTATGTGTGTGTATATATATGTATATATATGTATATATGTTTATATATGTGTATATATATGTATATATATATGTGTATATATACATGTGTATATATATGTGTATATATATATATGTATATATATATGTGCATATATGTGTATATATATGTATATATATGTGTATATATATATGTGTTTGTTTGTGTATATATATGTGTGTGCGTGTGTGTATACATATATGTGTGAATATACGCGTGTGTATATATATATGTGTGTATGTATATATATATATATATATATGTATACTTATATTCATATATAGTTGTGTGAATTCCCGTGTGGAGTACACAAATTCTGAGTACACAAGTTTTCTGAAACCAAGAATTAAAAAATTATGCGGGCTTATATGGCGCGCTTAAAGTAGAATTTTGCCGACTTAGGATCTTACCACACTTGTGTGTTACTGAAATGTTTAACAAAATACTTAACTATTTAACATAGTGAGATGAATATTAGATGACTCACTAAAACCTTCATATAAATGAATAATTTTGACGTCAGTTTCCTATCAGGGAACACATTTCAGTTGATCGTCAACAACGTCTCTCTTCTGTCTGCCATCCCTTCTCTCTTTTATGTGTGTGTTTGACATAAATACAGAAACGAATACCTCACTAAACTAGAACATCAAAAGTCATGATTCTCACGATCCTCCAGTAAATTTCCCATAATTTTATAGGTTTCGAAATACCGCCAGAAAAACTAGCTGCGATAATAGGCCATCGATGTACACACTCGTGAAGGTGCTTGACCTCTGCTTAGGATATTGCATTCATGATCACAAAATCTTGATTTCGATTCTACCAACTTCACTTAAATTGATTGCAAAGAATATTACAAACGTTTTGGCACTTGTAGAGGAAGGTGGGTGCTACTATTGTATATCCAACATCCATGTTCTACTATAGTATATCTACATAATGGATGTTGGATATACAATAGTAGCACCCACCTTCCTCTATAAATGCCAAAACGTTTGTAATATTCTTTGCAATCAATTTAAGTGAAGTTGGTAGAATCGAAATCAAGATTTTGTGATCATGAATGCAATATCCTAAGCAGAGGTCAAGCACCTTTACGACTGTGTACATCGATGGCCTATTATCACAGCTAGTTTTTCTGGCGGTATTTCGGAACCTATAAAATTATGGGAAATTTACTGGAGGATCGTGAGAATCATGACTTTTGATGTTCTAGTTTAGTGAGGTATTCGTTTCTGTATTTATGTCAAACACACACATAAAAGAGAGAAGGGATGGCAGACAGAAGAGAGACGTTGTTGACGATCAACTGAAATGTGTTCCCTGATAGGAAACTGACGTCAAAATTATTCATTTATATGAAGGTTTTAGTGAGTCATCTAATATTCATCTCACTATGTTAAATAGTTAAGTATTTTGTTAAACATTTCAGTAACACACAAGTGTGGTAAGATCCTAAGTCGGCGAAATTCTACTTTAAGCGCGCCATTAATTTTCTACCATGATATGATATCTACCAAATGTTGGTAATGTGAAATATGTTAAAAATCATTAAACATTTATACTAGAAGAAGAAAGGAGTATAACAAACAGCTTGTGTAAAATTTATTCAAAATCAGTAACACATTATATATAATTTTTTTTAAATCATCAGATATTGATTTTAGTGTTTGTTAACTGATCTGATATCATTAAAAAAAAGCAGTAAACAGGTCATCGTTCTTCCTAAGTATTTTCCAACAATAATGATCCGAAAGTGATTGAAAATGTTGAGTAGGTACGCTTCTTTTTTTTCTTGAATATTTCAATCTTGGCCTCAAGCCACGATCGCTCAAAAGCTTGTATGTGAGGTCCTGATGTCGGGTCCATATAATACACTTGATGATTGACGGTTTTGTGCTGATAGCCGATATTCTTTAAGCAACGGTAGGACGGCTACTCATAGAGCTAAGCTTACATTCACGTTCTATGATAGGAATCAAAGTGACCCTATCTCTTCGTTGAACATAAAAGTACCGACAATCAAGCCCATTTTACAGACCAAAAACTCAGGGGCCATTTATGCCCCATGGTTCTTCTAAGTTCGTCATCAGATTCCTTTGAGTTCGGAGGTTGATCACCAGTCAACATACGACCACAGTTATATTTACAACAACCAGCAAACCATGCCTCGTCGATCTGTATAGGATTTTCCTGTGTACCAATCATTTCACTCCTCGTTTGGTGTGATATTATCACGCTACAAACTTCACGACACATATTAAACCAGTCTGTAATAGTAGTAGGCAACTTTCCAGTAAAGTACTCATCAGGATTTCGTGAATAAAATAGGACAATAATTCTAAAATTTTAACACATTCAATCTGCTATTCATCTTCCCATTTAAGACGGTATAGTGCAAAAACTGATTTCCTTCCCGAACTGAGCTTGGCGCCTTTTATTTGGCCATCTCAATATTGGCCAGAATTCTCCGGTTCTAATCCTCTTTCTTCTTTTTTTTCATTTGTGTCCCGCATTTATGACAAGGAGACACATTTCCTACCTGGTCAATAAGATTGTGCTCTCTCAAAAAAAGACACCGTTTCATCATCACTTGAGTAAAAGTCTCTGGCCAGCATGGTGCTAGTGTGAACAACTAAATAGCTTAGAATTAATTGCTGAAGGCCGTAAGTGGGTTGTTTGGTAGAGTGCATTGCCATTTACGGTAGATCACAAATAGTAAGGTAGATATCACACTATAGTAGCACCAGAGGGCATTTAAGTTTTTGCTGATAACGACCGCAATCGGGAAGGAAAAAAAGATTATATGTGGTGTCTACAAAGTGGATAGTTCCACCATTGAGGATGATGCACCATAAATATCAAACAACTATGGATAAGTTCTTCACGCCCTATCTAAATATTGATTTTAAATTTTGGCATAAGGCCAGCAATTTTGGAGGAGTTGAGAAGTCGATTTACACCGACCCCAGTGCTCAACTGGTACTTATTTTATCGAGTTCGAAAGGATAAAAGGCAAGTCAACCTCGGGGGAATTTGAACTCAGAACGTAAGGATGAATGAAATGCCGCTAAGCATTTTATCCGGCGTGCTAACGATTTTGCCAGCTCGCCACCTTACTAATCAACTAGATATTAATGATGATTAAACTGTACGGGAGAAGATAGTGTCCCGTATCCTCACAATTTAGTCAACATCTTTCGAAGTAAAAACGTACCCTTTTAGAATATTATGAGTCATGTCTATTCTCTAATGTGTTTCTTTCCAAATGTTTTTATATACATATATTGTACTATCTACATCTTGAAAATATTTTCATAATTAAAAGAGGTTCTGAAGCTTTTTCTTCTTTTTCCAAACCCGTTTGTAAAATCAATGGGAAAATAAATTCCTCATTACGCGATTTCGCCCTGCGGCAAACTCAAGAATGCAATACACCCTTAACGCAGTGGATTGTACTTATGTCAATGTTTTCCACCACTGAGCACATGTAATGTGCTCATTAACAATCGCACACTCCTACTCTATCTTTTTTCTTAAAAAAAATAATAAATAATTATATATATATGTACTGCAGTTCGACGATTGCTTAGCTGGCCGAAACTTCGAAGTCACTGTCAACAACATTCTTGCATAAGAATAATAAATTTGTACTCTACAAATGTATAGAGTAACCCATCACATTATGGTAAAATTGCTTTTATTATTACCGAGCATTAAAAACAAAGATTACTTTACCTACTTACTTGCCTGCCTACCTGCCTACCTACCTACCTACCTATCTCGAATAGCTTCCTAGATTCGAAACTCAGTCTATCAAGAAAGAGTTTTTGAGAATCTACTGTCACATACATATTAGTTTCTCTTCTTTCATTAACCATTCAAGTCAAACTTAGGTCAAGGCAGCTAAGAAACGAAAAATTAGCGCAAGTGCCGAGAAGAATAGGAAGGACCTCGTAGAATACATCTAAGCTGGGGTTCTAATCTTGACTAAGAATCTAAGAAGCTATTCGCTACGTACGTACGTGTGTATGTATGTATGTATGTATGTATGTATGTATGTATGTATGTATGTATGTATGTATGTATGTATGTATCTGGGTGGAGTCCTAAGAACCTATAGCCACGTCAAACTCATCGGCCGTGGACTATCTGCAGCAGTGTTTTTCAAACATATTTTGCCTATGGACACCTTTGATTCCTTTATTAACTTTACTGGACCTCCATAGCTATTTACTGTATATAAAAAATGATCTTACTGTATTTTTATAAATAAAATATTATTAGGAACTGTCTCCCCCAAAATTACAGTATCTTGCGTATTGTAGAAGTATAAGCAATTCATGGCACATAAATTCTAACAATAAAATCTATAGTATAAATTGGACATGGACAAGCGTTGTATTCTTTCTTGTCTTGAGGTTCACAGCCAAACGGCTGAGTGTATTCGCGTGAAAAATGGCACACATATGCAGACAGATGCATAGATTGGAATGCGGTTTGTATTTTTTTCCTAGCACCCATACTTACCGAGAATATCGATCAAAACATTTTTTAATGGCGTTCCCCTCTTTCTTCTGCCATTAAAATAACCAGTTGCTTAGAAGCTGTTTTCTGACGGAGTGGGGTCAGGAAATTTTCATACACCTGGATGCTCCAATCGAAACAGGGGACCCGAAATGATAAGGTTGAGAAAAGCTGTTATAGATTATGCCTAACCGAAAACGATCACAGCCACATCATCCAAACAGACCGGGTGAAACCGGACTTAGCTGCTAGTCTTATATAAATGAAAACCACTGGTCTACACAAATGGTCAGGAAAGGCTCGGATTCTGTTCTCTATGCAGTCCAGGTTCACCAAACATAATCGCATTGCAACACAATTACTTTTCCTCAACAGGCCATGCGTTTTAATTCCCTTCTTAATATTATCCGGAAACAAAGCAGCGAGCTGGCAGACACTTTAGCATGCCGGGCGAAATGCTTAGCAGTATTTCGTCTGTCTTTACGTTCTGAGTTCAAATTCCGCCGAGATCGACTTTGCTTTTCATTCTTTCGGGGTCGATAAATTAAGTACCAGTTACACACTGGGGTCGATGTAATCGACTTAATCCGTTTGTCTGTCCTTGTTTGTCCCCTCTGTGTTTAGCCCCTTGTAGGTAGTAAAGAAATAGATATTTCGTCTGCCGTCACGTTCTGAGTTCAAATTCCGCCGAGATCGACTTTGCTTTTCAGTCTTTCGGGGTCGATAAATTAAGTACCAGTTGCATACTGGGTCGATCTAATCGACTGGCCTCCATATCCAGAAATTCGGGCCATGTACCTAGAATAGAAAAGAATATTATCCGGAAAAAAGGCAGCGAGCTGGTAGAATCGTTAGCACGTCGGGTGAAATGCTTAGCCGTATTTCGTCCCTCGTCACGTTCTGAGTTCAAATTCCGCCGAGGTCGACTTTGCCCTTTATCGTTTCGGCGTCGATAAAATAAGCACCAGTTGAGTACTGGGGTCGATGCATTCGTTTTCCGCCTCCCTCGAAAACAAAGTCAAATATAAAGATCCCATAACTTTCAAACGATATCTGGACAAACCCCGTATACCTGAACATATCTTAGTCAACAACAACTATTTACTAGGATAGCACAAAACCTGACGTAATATTTACTTAATCGATTGTATTAAATTAGCCAAAGTCTGAGCCAATAATGCCCGAAACATATATCAGCTTATTCATATATCGACCACCAGTGTATAATATATATATCCGAAAAAATCAGCACATTCTAAAACATAGAACAGTAATGTATTTATATGTTGTATTTAAGAATGGTCATTTTGCCAGTTTAGCCAATAAAAACACATGCACTATATATTTGGTGTGACTTTGCTTCAGTGTTATTTATTTATTTATTTTTTACATTAATCTTAATCTTATTTCGGCCAGAGTTCTTTCGCTACACTCCTGTGACCACATCAGTGGTCCTTTGCTTTCTTCTTTCTTATTTGTGTGTCTCTCCTTACTAACCGTCAGCCATTTTGTATTACTATTGTATGTGTCTTCATTTGCGCATGCGTATATCTCTTTGTGCGCCTATGTTTAGTTAGTGTGTGTTATATGCAGTTAAGTATATATCCGGCCATAGAGTGACCAATGGTTTCGCATACATAAAAGCTCAGCCCTACGGCTGACTCGTCAGAATCTAATGGCGAAGGTATGTGCTCTCACTCATAAGGCGGCTCCATACCCATGATAGTTCTCTCGAGTATGAAATTAATACCTTTTGTTTTCAAATCCCAAATGCACCAATTTAGAATAAACGATTAATGATGGAAGCAATACTTATAGCAAAGCATTCTGCTAAAACAAACATAAGCGTAGCTGTGTGGTAAGAAGTTTGGTTCCCAGCCAAATGGTTCCGGGTTTCTAAGTGAATTTGGGAGACGAAAAGTTAAATAATCCTGTTGTATATGTATATATCTAGGTGTGTGTGTGTGTGTGTGTGTGTGTTCACGCGCACGTATCTGTTTATCTCCCCTGTCGCTTGACAACCAGTGTTGGTGTGTTTACGTCCCGTAATCTAGCAGTTCCGCAAAATGACCGATAGAATAAGAACCAAGCTTAAAATGAAATTAGATATAAGTACTGGGATCGATTCATTGTTCTCAAAATTTTCCAAGGCGGTGCCCCAGCATGGCGGCAGTTTAACGACTGAAACAAATAAAAAGATAAAAGAGATACAATATATGGATCTTTTCGGTTTGAACGGCAGTTTTTAACATAATTTCTAGGTAACTAAAAAAATTTAAACTTCGTATACTGGTAGAATGTGTTTATAAAACATCTTTTTCTCTTGGCTTTATTGAGAAAATTCTATAGTTTGTAAGATATTTGTTGTTTTTTTTTCTTCAATTTCTGCAATTTCAACCAATCAATGACGTTTATTGAGGTGAAAACATTCTGTGCCGTATGAATATGTCCCTTGTTTAAGAAACAGATTGGGTTTATTTACATTTCTGAAGACAGAAAGATACCCTTCCCCCACCCCTAACCCTAACCCTAAAACAGATTGAAATGCAATAGATCGATACTAGGGTCATAATTATGGGTGACAATTTCATATGACACCGCTAGAAAAAACTGCCGTTCAAACCGAAAAGATCCTATTTACGTCCCGTAACTAGCAGTTCGGCAAAATGACCGATAGAATAAGAACTAAGCTTAAAATAAAATCAGATATAAGTACTGGGATCGATTCATTGTTCTAAAAATTCTCGTAGGCGGTGCCCCAGCATGGCCGCAGTTTAACGACTGAAACAAACAAAAAGATAAAAGAGATACAATATACAAATCAAACAAAAATAATCAGCCTATTAACTGTTAATCTCAGTCACCGTGTGAATGTATGCGTGTGTATGTGTGTGTGAGCGGAAGCAACGCTTATGTATAATCACTGCAAGGCTTCTTTCATATGGAAGCCTGGCAGTGATTATATTTCTAAATAGTAAATAAATATGTAGTCTTATACCCTAACGTATTTAGTTCCATTATAAATTAGACCTTTCGAGAGACTTCCGGCAGCTTGGGATCAAAATGCAACTAATCAGTTTCTTTGCTTTTTAACAACTCATCGAAGGTCGTTCGCCTCTTCCTGCCAAGATGACGCGCAATAATAACAGAAAATTATTCATTAAGATGTAAACAAGATTGTCTACAGGGTAGCTTAAACGCTAATAGCTAATGCTTAACCTCGCCATATTGGAACTGGTTTCATGGTAGATATCTATGCGACAGACAGAGAGCAATTATGGAATCCAGAATCTGTGTATGCGTGCACGCTATGTGAGTGTGTGTGTGGGGTATGTATGCCTGTATGTCATGCATGAAATAGTTAAGAGTGTTGAATGTATATGTGTATATATGTAATTGGGAGGTCAAAATTTCCTTATCTAAGTTTTTAAACGATGATGTGTATTTTACGGATATGAGCAATCATGTGTGTGAGTGCATGAATGTGTGTATGTGTCTACTTTTATATCAATTTATTAGAATCATAAATGTGTATGTACATGCGGATGTATGATCATAAGTAGGTAGGTAGACATGTACGTAATTATGTATGGAAGCTTGGAGAGAGAGAGAGAGAGAGAGAGAGAGAGAGAGAGAGAGAGTGTGTGTGTGTGTGCGTGCGCGTACACAGTTTTTTTTTTGTTTAATATTGCACGTTGCGAGATATGCTGACTAGGGTATAGTCGGAGCGAAATATTCATCTGGGAACCTACTCTACAGCATGTATTGAGTACTTTCCCTCTTTTTTGTATACTGAAACAGTTTTTACTACGTTTTACCGCCATCGATAAATATGTCTACCAAAATATATGCCAAAATCGTTAACACCAAGGAGATAGTCATGACAGCTGAAACCAGCTCAAGAGACCGCGGGTAGAACCCTTCCACAGGCGACGTCTAACTTAGTTCTCGCTGTCTAACTCATGCAAAGTGTACAAGCAAAATGGCTGTGACTCTGATATACGTGCTGATGATACAGAAGGGTTTCCAACATGGCAATGGAGTTAAGAGAAGAGCTTCCAAATCTTCCGAGTAGCTCCTGTAGTTTCTTCGTGGTACTATAAGCATCTTCGATATTTATTTCACCTCGTAAGAATCAAAGCAGTCGCTGGTATGGATAGGAAAACCATTAAAGATTGGGATTAACAGTTTCAAACTAGAGATTAAAACAAGAATCTATAAATCGTGTGACATGTCATCTATTATGTATGCTGGTGGCAACACATCTGGAGATGTCCGAGCAAACGTAAGAACTTCTTCGGAACGAATGGAAAACATCTTACCTAGATTAACATATGGTTCATCTCACTAGCAAGTTCATCTAAATATCCATATACAAATAAATAGATGGTTGACAAACTTTCGTTAGGAATATATAAAATGTCCAGCAATGAAGCAAGAGAATTGGTATCGGAGAACTATCGGTAATATAAAAAAAATCCTGTCTTTGATTTACTACTAAAAGAATGTAGACAGCTGTCTGTAATATAGCAACGGAATCTGTCCCTCGCCATTCCTGCCCAACGGCTTAAACCTATGGTCACTAACAACATGCTGTATTAAAACCGAGTTAAACAAAATTTATTTAACCAGATACCCCTTATAACCTCACCTGACGAGGCACTTCTGCATCGAAGGATGCATCACGACGAGTTGTACAGTATCCCACCCGCAAGAGATCGATGCAGAATGGGTCGAAACGATCATCGAGAGCAATAAAGTTTCTTGTATACTCCATTTTCCGTTTCTATTATTTGTTATGTATATCTGTATGTGTTTCTTCTATTTTTTAAGTATTATAAATCTTCCACTGAAGAGGGAGCCGGTTTCCAACAAGGATACGAGGTTGCATCTTTGGGATGTAGTTAACACAAATTCACCCTTGGAACTTGAGAAAAGTCTTACATATTTTTACTGTTCCACTCACAGATTGCACTTGTACGAATTAGCCGGTCGATTTCTCTTTCTGAAAATCCCAGTGTATCCAGATTCTCATTTAAGCATTTACTAACAAAACCTAGTGATCCAATTATTGTTGGTATGAATATGTATGTATGCATGTATATATGTCTGCATGTATGTATGCATGTACGTATGCATGCTTGCATGCATGTCTATTAGTTCTTATTAAAATCCCAAAATTAAAATGAACGGATTATTTAGCATGAAATGTCCGTCTGTCTGTGCCTTGTAAATCTTTTGGCTTGTTTTCGTCACTGGACTACAGTGGGGACGCCGCTCTGACTCCGGTACCATATTTTTCAAAGTCTGGTACTTATATCGATTTCTTTTGCCGAACCACTAAGTTACGGGGACAAACACACCAACACCAGTTGTCAACCAATGGTGGTGGGGACAATCACTGGAATATATCACAAAGACATACTTATACATACATATGTCTATATATTGGCGACGGGATTCCACAGTTTCCGTTTACCAAATTCACTCTCAAAACATTGGTCGGTCCGAGATTATAGCAGAAGACACTTAATCAAGACCCCGTGCAGTGGCCTGCGCCTCAAAAACCAGAAAATGAAATAAAATGATAATATCTAGTACAGTAGATGAATGACACATTGTGTACATACACCATTTGAACTCTCATAGATATAAGTAGAGAACAAGTCGTCGGCTAATTTATATACTCTTAACGAAAGAATGTCAAGCGGATTAAAGTTTTAAATCCAAAAGGGTAATTTGATATAAGTTTCGGTGATCTTTCGTATTATGTACATAAAATGGCCTGTGACAAAGTGAAAGGGTGTGGTGCAAATGAAAGCGAAAGAAAACCATAATTGGCATTAGATAAAATTTACCATATTTGATGGTATAGATGATGCACGGTCATAAACGCATCTCAATTTCGGTAGCGCGTCTTAAAAAGAAATAATTTAGTGCATTTAAGCATGTGTTATGGGCCCAACTTCATATACAGGCAATTTTTTGTGACATTTTTTGAAATAAAAAATGCGTCTTATTTGCTATCAAATACAGTAGTAATCTCTAATGTATTTGATAAATAATGTAAAAACGTTATATTTGTGAAAATAAAGTCAGTTATACATTAACAATTTAGAAGAGTTTACTTGAAATTCTTGTAATTTATAACACGTTTGGGAATAGCCAATTACATTTTTAGCAAAATTTCCCTGGAGTTCGGAGAGAAGCTCTAGTCAGGTACAAAATGGATTTGGAGCTAAAACTCCTGTGCCAGACGGCCAGCGCCAAAACAGCTGCATCCAGTCGTCCCACTTTGACAACGGGTTGTCAAACCATTTACAATGTTCTAAGTCTCTTTCAGTGAGTACCTGATAGTGAACTCCATGTGTCCAACTTAATCTGGGAACATCTACAACCTATATTATGGAAAACGTAACCTAATCAGATGTAATGAGAGCACTTCTTTTGACAAACATACCCCAACTGAAAACAAGTGGAGCAAAATTGATTAACATTCAGAAAATGCTTAAAACGACCTCTTCTGAGTAACCATTTTCAGAAAGAGTTAGTTTGATATAATAATTGAAGGATCTGCCAGTTAGTTTCCGGTTTCAAAAGCCATATCGACAACAGGTATTAGTTGGCTTCTGCCTGAGCTGTTTACTTGTAATCAACTACATGTGGTTTCTATGGAGATCTGTCCATGTCAGTTACCTGCAGCCTTGTCTTTCTCGACTTTATTGACTGCGTAGGTTGAGAATTGAAGCCAAATCGCAGATTCCATTGACCATACTCTTTCCAAATTATTGTTGATTTCTAGCATTGCTGTCACCAGGTCAGAAAGTTTTTGAGTGCGTTGGGCTGGGTATAATTGAGTATTTTGATCTTTGTACATTATTGACCCTTATTTTATCGATCGGGAGGAACAGAAGGCAAAATTGACTTCGGTGTAATTTGAACTCAGAGCATAAAGAATCACAATTAGATGCCACAAAGTATTTTGTTTCCATGCTCTACTAATTCTGCTAACCCGGCACTGCTTCACCTGGGTAGTGCATTGATTTCATATTTTGGCACAAAACTGTCAATTTCAGGGATAAGTCAATTACATCGACCCCAGTACTCAATTGGTACTTATTTTATCGACTCCGAAAGGATGAAAGACAAAGTCGACACCGGCAGCAGTTAAACTCAGAATATAAAGACGGACGAAATGCCGCTAAGCATTCTACTCAGCGCAGTAACGGTTCTGCCAGCTCGCCGCGTTACCTGGGTAGTATATTTGTTTCAAATTTTGGCACAAGGGCAGCAGTTTGGGTGGGTGGAGGCAATTCGATTGACTCGACCCCAGTACTCAACTGGTACTTATTTCATCGATCCCAAAAGGATGAAATTCGACGGAATTTGAACTCCACGTAGACACAGACGAAATGCTAACGATTCTCCCAGCTCGCCGCCTTGGCGAGCTGGCAGAAACGTTAGCACGCCGGGAGAAATACTTATCGGTATTTCGTCTGCCACTACGTTCTGAGTTCAAATTCCGCCGAGGTCGACTTTGCCTTTCATTCTTTCGGGGTCGATTATATAAGTACCAGTTACATACTGGGGTCGATATAATCGACTTAATCCGTTTGTCTGTCCTTGTTTGTCCCCTCTGTGTTTAGCTCCTTGTGGGTAGTAAAGAAATAGATATTTCGTCTGCCGTCACGTTCTGAGTTCAAATTCCGCCGAGGTTGACTTTGCCTTTCATCTTTTCGGGGTCGATTATATAAGTACCAGTTACGCACTGGGGTCGATATAATCGACATAATCCGTTTGTTTGTCCTTGTTTGTCCCCTCTGTATAGGTATTTCGTCTGTCTTTATGTCCTGTGTTCAAATTTCGCCGAGGTTGACTTTGCCTTTCATCCTTTCGGGGTCGATAAATTAAGCACCAGTTGCATACTGGGGTCGATCAAATCGACTGGCCCTCTCCCCAAAAATTTCGGGTCTTGTGCCTAGAGTAGAAAAGATTCTGCCAGTTCACCGCTTTTTACCTGGACAGTATATTAAAATACATTTTACATCCTTTAACAATCGGTATAATCAGGAAACGGGTGCGATAAGATTGATAGATAAAATGTCTGTTCTGGCGGAAATCATTTGTAACCAGATTGAGGAAATTCAGTGCATGAGTGGGTTGTAGAGAACATAGCTCAAACCTAGTATCTGTAATCAAGCAACTATGTAAATAAGATAGTCTTATCTTGTAGTTTGTTTTTTCGACGAATGTTGAGTAGATACATTGTTGGAGTGGAAAACATATCGGCTTTGTAATGTGTCAGTTCGTCCTCTGTGTATGATGTGGGTGTGTATTAAGTTTTGTAGTTTGCTTATTTCGCAAGCACCGGTATAGGAACAAAGATCAAATAGCTGTAAACTGCGAAGGAGGCACAACCAACAGCAGAAAGGAGAAGGGGTAATCAACAATATATATATAAAAAAAGAAAGCAGACGAGTACACCTGAAATTCATACATGCCATGTGACTGGCGGTTTTTAATTATGTATTTATTTTCTTGACCGCTTATACGTACTGTTCTTTATTTGGCTCTACGGCCATAACACAGAGGGGGCACTACAAGGACACAGACAGAACATCACAGTGGGGACGAAAACAAAGCGAATGAAAATGAAGATATTATATAATGAAAATGATATGGCTGCATGGGCCCCACTCCTCATGCAGTATCATTTGAACGTTTAATACACTGTTTACAATAGTTCAATTTCCTTTATTTTTTTCCCCTTATCATCGTTTCTCTCTCTCCCTTTTTTTTTTTAAATAAAACAATTTTACTTCTTTTCTTTTTTTCCAATAAACAATTTCACTTACTTTTTTTCTTTTTTAGTATTTCATAAAAGGTTCGAGATCTTTCAGTTCCACTACTGGTGGTAATCCATCGAATTCCACCGCTACTCCTGGCGGATCAATTCCCCCTCCACACACATCTCTCAGCCTGTTGTACTTCTCCCTGTCGACCACAATGGCCTTCACATTCTCCGAATACACAACTATGGGCAGCTTCACCCTTATGATAGACTTAAATTTCATTATTTTCCGTTCTGTTTCCTTGTTTTTCGCCTATGTCACAAAATTCCATCGATATTTTGGGAGCTTTCTTACTTGCTTTCCCTTTTCTTGCTCCACTGCTGGTACCTTTTCTCTTTCCATTCTGAATAATCTCTCCATTTCACCCTCGTTTAATTGTTCTCCGTGGAGGCGCAATGGCCCAGTGGTTAGGGCAGCGGACTGGCGGTCATAGGATCGCGGTTTCGATTCCCAGACCGGGCGTTGTGAGTGTTTATTGAGCGAAAACACCTAAAGCTCCACGAGGCTCCGGCAGGGATGGTGGTGATCCCTGCTGTACTCTTTCACCACAACTTTCTCTCACTCTTACTTCCTGTTTCTGTTGTACCTGTATTTCAAAGGGCCGGCCTTGTCACTCTCTGTGTCACGCTGTATATCCCCGAGAACTACGTTAAGGGTACACGTGTCTGTGGAGTGCTCAGCCACTTACACTTTAATTTCACGAGCAGGCTATTCCGTTGATTCGGATCAACCGGAACCCTCATCGTCGTAACCGACGGAGTGCTTCCTTCCTTCCTTTTAATTGTTCTCCTGAATCCTCCTCCTCTACTGGTACAATCAATGTCCTTGCTGCTGTCTCCTCCTTCTGAAACTCCTCTTCGATCTCCTTTTCAAGTTCCTTTTCGATCTCCTTGTCAATCACCATTTTATTTTCCTTCCTTCTGACTTCCTTCATAACTTCTTTCTTTACCGTTTCTTTCTTCTTTTTCTGCCTCTGTGGCGGAGAGCTTACTCTATCACTTCTCTTTCGTTTTTTTTTACTACCGTAAATCCTTCATCCGTTCTTGTCTCCTTTACCTCGACTTGTGCCACTTGGTCTGCACTTTGTTGCTTCTCAGTCTGTTCCATCTGTTGTTCTCTCTGGGGGCACCTCGCCGTAATGTGGCCTTTTTCACCACCACTCGCAGCCTTACGTCCTCAGGCAGAACTATTTCTTCCGCAATTCTATATTCGCTTGAATGGCCATTTCTATGCCATATCCCCAATAGTTCACCCCTTTGGTTCTTGTGGCCTTGAGAATCTTGGCCTCCTCCTCCATATTAAACATAATGGCCGCCATAAGTCATGTTTCTTTTATTTCTGGTGGCACTTTGCCAACTCTTACCCTGGCAACACGCTTGCCACAGTAGGACAGCAAAAGCACCCATTCCTCTGTTCTTATGGCTACCGTGGAGTGCTTAATCGCTTCATCCTCCGTCGCGAAACGCACCTCCACAGTGCCGTACTTTCTTGCTCTGGTAATGAACGTGGTCAGCCTCTTTATTTCCTTCAACCATTCCTCATTAGCCTCGATTGTTGCAAATTCGATCTTTCTGCTTGCTACCTTCAGTGTTTTATAAATTACTATCCTTTTGGTTACATTACTTGTGAGTTCTGCAGGCGGCGTTAGTCTCAATGTTATTCCTTCCTTTTTCAACAATTTTTCACATTCTTTCATTTTCTTTGGTTCGACTTTTACTTCATGCAACTCTAGCACGTCAACCTCCGTTCCTCTACTGGTTGCAGCCGCATAGCTGTGGCCTCCTGTTGGCACCTTCTCCATTTTTCCCACAATGGGGAAAAAAATAACAATTCAAAAATAACAATAATCAGCAATTTTAACAGTAACATTCAATAATCTTAGGTACACCCCAGAAGGGAGACCTTCAACAAATATTCAACAAAGTGACTTACGTCTAACAAATAACACGACAAAATTAACTCCGATACGAATATCTCAAACCACCAGCTACGTACTCATTCTTTCTATTGTCCACAAGGAACCAACAAAGAGGGGACAATACAGGACATTACATATGGGGCCGAAAAAAAAATCGAATGAGCAGATGTATGATTAATAAATGAAAAGGTGAAATGATAGTCACCCGTGCCCCACCATCCAAGCAACATCATTGAACATTTTTTGGATCTTTATCTTTTGACCTACTGAGTTAAAAAATAATTTTTGTAACTAAACACTTTCAAACTTCGGACACTGGTAGAATGTGTCATATAAAATATCTTTTACTCTTCGCATTTTTAAGAAAAACTTATATTTACGATGTTATTTCACGTCAAAGTTCTGGTATTTCGGTAATTTCAACCAATCAATGACGTGTATTCAGCTGAATAAAATTACTGCTGTTGTTTGTCAACAAGAACTTCCGGCGGTGTATATTTTGTTTGTCACTGTTATTTATGACAACCTTAACCCTAAAACCTTAACCCTTGAAGTAGACGGTGTATCTTTCTCTGTCTCCACCATCACCTCCTCCTGCTTCATACTTGCTTCCATCTGGCTTTCTGCCCACATCCGAAGCACTTTGGTACTCTGCCCTGAGCAGCGACCTTCACTCTTGTATCATAGGGAAGGATAACAAACTCCGGTATGCTATCAATATCTGTTGGTGTGGCCTGGATTGTTGCTCTTACGCCCTTGCCACATCAGTTCTGGGTACCTTTTTCTTCCAACTCCAATAGAGTCACTTCTTTTATGTTGGCGAAGGCCGCCGCCAGGTGCCACATTGGTTTGATTTCCGGATCGAACCCGTTTATCATTATTTTCGTCTTTCTTTTGCTGAGACATAACGGTAAAAGAGCTAATCTGCTTGTTTGCATGATGGCATCGCTCTCAGTCACAAACTGCGCCTCCACCGTTCCAAACTTTCTTCCGCGCTTAACGTACACCAATTTATACATAATAGGCTTTAATGCTTTTCAATGTCCTCTATTGACGCTATCTCTATTTTTCTGGTCTTCAAACATAGCATCCTTTAAACAATTGTTGTTCTCTTAATTCCTTCCATCACCTTCTTGGTGGGATTTAGCCTCACGTTGTCTCCCTTCCCCTGAAGAAATGTCTGGAACTTCTTGTCTGCCTTAGGCTTGATGTTGTAACGTTTCGTCCTTCTTCGTGCTGCGGCCGTACTGTCACCGGAATCACTTGTGTAGTCCTCTCCCAGAGCTCGTAAAATGTGTCGTCATCCATTTTGTGTTGGACATCCTACACAAAATGTAAACGCTTCACCCTCCAAAGGGAGAAGCCAACAGGAAACAAGCCTGTGAAAGCTAACAATGTGTCGCAAGACACTAACAGTTTTAAATAATTTTAAAAAAAAAAGTGATCCCAAAAGGGAAAACCTGCAACAAAATCAATGGCAATCCAACTATAAACTTCAGATAAAAAAATTATAACAGACCGTAACCCGAAAGCGAACACACACCATACCGCCTACTACGTATTTCATTTTTGATTATTTAAACAAATATACAGCATTTGTTATATATTCATTAGGAGTTCAATACTGGCAATTCATTGGTTAAAATTCGAAGAATTAAACTACGTTAAACTTACAAATTACAATTTTCTCAAAAAAGCCAATGTTTTCTTTTGACACATTCTACCAGTATACGAAGTTTCAAATTGTTTAGTTAACTAGAAATTGTGTTGAATTCCGTCCATCAAAAGGAAAAGATCCGAAATACAAGTAACTATAGAATATGTGGAGATGGACAAGAAACAATAAATCATATTGTCTCTGGCTGCCCAGTCTGACTAAAAAGGAATATATTCAGACACAACAGAGTTATAATCTATATACACTGGAAGCTATGCCAACTCTATGGAGTAATAAGAGAAAAAAGATGTTATAGGCACACACCAGAAAAGGTCACAGAAAATGAGAAAGCAGCCATACTCTGGGATATGCCAGAAATTAAGACCAATAGGCCGGATATAGTTGTCAAAGATCAACAAGAAAACAAGTGCTTTCTAATCAATGGATCAATACCAACAGATGATAATGTTTCTCTTCAAAATACAAAACTCTGGAAATAAAGCTAACTCGAATGTGGAGTTTAAAAACAGAAATAATTCCTCACATAATCGAGGAATTGTTTGTTCCTTCTCAAGCCATGCCTGGCTCATAAGGGCCAGTTTCCCGGTTTCCTTAGCGAATAGGTTCGCTACCTGGACGGGACGCCGGTCTGTCGTAGGTCAGCTGCAAGATGCAGGAGGAAAGAGTGAGAGAAACTTGTGGCGAAAGAGTCAGCAGAAGTTCGCCATTACCTTCTGCCGGAGCCGCGTGGAGCTTAGGTGTTTTGCTCATAAACACACACATCGCCCGGTCTGAGATTCGAACCCGCGATCCCTCGACCGCTGCTCTAACCACTAGGCCATGTGCATTAGGTTTGATAAAAGCATATTCAGACAAATACATAATAAAAATATCAGGATTAACAAGTATATATAACATACAGAAAATAGCACTTATTGGCACCGCACACATCCTACGTAAAACACGTTCAATACTGTAAAAATAAGAGTATCTCAACAAACCACAGCACACAGAGTTGCGCTCGGTATTGCAGTGAAAGCACGTGATTAAAATAAGACTACTGAATAATAATAATTATGGAACTGAAGAAGGTGGAGGTTATACCTCTTGTAATAGGGGCACTTGGAACCGTAACAAACCAATTTCAGAAGTAGCTCGGTAAACTTGTATTCACTATCAACACCGATACTTCAGAAAAACAGCACTACTTGGAACAGTCAATATTTTGAGAAGAGTTGTGTCAATGTAACTGGAATGAGAAAGTTCACAGGACCCATGGTCAATGGTTATGACTCGCTCCTGATCAAAAGATATCGACATACAATCAATTTGAGAAATGTAACAATGATAATAATAGTAAAAGGGTGGGTAACTAACTTTTCCCCTTTCCCCTGCATTCCAAATGTATTGCTATAAGTTTCGAAGCGCTTAGAATCTGGGAGCTATGACATTGTTAGAATGCGGAAAGAGAGATGAGTGTAGGAAATACGTTTCGGAGGCATGCATTTTTTAAGTTAGTAGATACCACTGAGTATAAGTGGAAACAGCTCAACGAGAGTCCAATTGTTGTTTAACTCAGTCAACTTAGACCCATTATCAAAGGCATTTCAGCTACAGGAACTCCGACAGAAGTTTCATAAGGAGCAATAAAACTTCTTTTGGGATCAGGGAGAAGGAATCTCCTTTCAAAATTTAAGGAGGCAGGAGTTTTTTTTTAGAGAGAGAAAGAGAGAGAGAGAGAGAGAGAGAGAGAGAGAGAGAGAGAGAGAGAGAGAGAGAGAGAGAGAGAGAGAGAGAGAGAGAGAGAGTCTTTCTTTGGATGTCTTGGTTCTGGAACGCCACTTTTAAAGGCCCAGTCCAACCGTGAAATAACATCTTGTTTTTTATTATTATTTTTTTCGGTTGGGGACTACATTATCAAATGTGGTTATTCCTTTTTTTAAGGCGATAGTTTGTGGCTGAGAGATTTACCTACTGTCTCTAGCACAACGAATGACCGCTTCGAGGCTCCTTCAGTGGCTGGTGGTGAGTGACTGCGACACTTTTGTCTCTCAAGAATGTGAATGCGTGATGATCACATCAACCATTTATACATTACGTCTATCTGTTCAAGGTGAAAATTTCTGTCTGTAAAGAAAACCCGGATTTGTGATGACGAGTTTTGGAATGTAAAAAAATATATGATCATCATGAAAGGTCGTCAGAGATTTAGAAGAATATGTGTGATGGTCATAAATATTGAGGATGTAATGCTATATTACCATTTTTATTTGTGTAATGTCTACGTTTACGTCAGCATATAATTATGTATATGTATATGTATCTATGTATGTGTACCTGATTGTGACAATGTACATATTTATAGTTTATTGCCTGAATTGTAATTTTTATTGAATTTTTTAGTGTGTATGTGTAAGCTAAGTTTTCCTAATGACGTCAACAATGATTCATATCGATAATTATATCATTCCATTTCTCCACATCCTCTTGTTATATCAAACTAATCCACAAAACGAGTACAAACGTGTCTTGTCCTGTCTGCTGAAGTGTATAGTTATACTTTCTTTCTTTACTCATACCTATACATTGCCACTCAGAACGTAAAGACAGACGAAATACCTATTTCTTTACTACCCACAATAGGCTAAACACAGAGAGGACAGACAAACGGATTAAGTCGATACATCGACCCCAGTGCGTAACTGGTACTTATATATAATCGACCCCGAAAGGATGAAAGGCAAAGTCGACCTCGGCGGAATTTGAACTCGGAACGTAGCGGCAGACGAAATACCGCAAAGCATTTCGCCCGGCGTGCTAACGTTTCTGCCAGCTCGCTGCCTTAGAAGAAGAAGAAGAAGAAGAAGAAGAATGCCCTGATGCAGTACCAGGCAGTGGCTCCCGTGGCTTCTGATCTTAACTGGTTGGAAGTGTTATCATGTACATTGTTTTGTCTTGGTATAAAAGATGGGCTACAGCAAATATTCTGCTCAATACCACAGATTTGCTTGTCAGTTGTTTGACCTTAACCAGTTGAGCATGTCCCTTAGTGTCTGACGATATGTGCATCTCTGATCACAAGCAGAAGTAGTGGGGGAGCATCATAGCCATGTGTTGAGAGGGATTCTTTGGGGTTTGAATAATTCACCTCTGGAAGCATGGGTGTTTCGTTCAACATCCTTAAACAACCCTTACTCAGTGACCTTTTGAGAGGGATGGGTTACTCGACCAGAAGAAAATTCTAACTGGGCCTCACCTGCAAGATCATGTGCTGTTTATCTTGATATGAGATCACCATGTCACGCACATATGGTTATGATGCATGTGCCTGGTGTACCCTTATCGGACAGGTAGTCATGATGGGTATACTGGGCTTGGTATATTTTACCCCAGTGTCACTTTGATGGCATGCACTGCTCTCTCACTCAATAATAATAATAATAATAATAATAATAATAATAATAATAATGGAAACATTCCTAAAAAAAATACAAAGCCAAATTTGAAAACATTTAATATATTTCCATTTACTGACATTTAATAAATGACTTACGGAGATGTACTTGCATAGCAAGTGACCTGATCTGAGATCGTGTGCTGGAACGAAAATAATTGCAGCGTGGAAAGTGTTTATAAGCCATTTAAGAAACACACAAAAACCGTTAGATTCACTTCAACATTTAAATTTAATTTGTCAAAATATTTTCATCGCTTTGAGACCGCGACCTGTTCACTGACTTCTTTCTCTCTCTAAAAAAACTCCCGCCTCCTCAAATTTAGAAAGGAGATTCCCTCTCCCTGATCCCAAAAGAGGTTTTATTGCTCCTTATGAAACTTCTGTCGGGGTTCCTGTTTTCGGTTTATTTCAACCAGAAAAATGTTCATTTAAAGAGAATAACAAGCTACATAATGCAAAATTTTTACTTTTCAAAAATTCCAATTCTAAAGGGTTGAAACAAACCCGAGCAACGCCGGGCGATACTACTAGTATTGTGATATACTTCTGTTAATATAAATGTTATCTAAACAACTTTGGAGTTGATTTTATTATAGGACATCACGTTGATTAACATCACACCAATACTTCAATACCCATTTCACTTATTCTCCAAATATTCCTCAACATTAAAATATCATAAAGAAACAACCTACACCGGAACATTTTACAAAGTGGCAGTCATTGAAGTTAAGTGCTCAGTATTGACTCGTAAACAGGTTATTTTTCAACGGTTAACTAAGCGTTATCGTCTGTCACTTAAATAGATAAATTAATCTACAGTCCCACTACTGGACGAGTATAAGAATCAGACAAGGTTTCGATCAAATGCGCAATGTTCAAGAATGTAAAAAAGAAATCGGCGCATATGGGGAAAGGGTGGACATGCCCCCCTCTCTCTCTCTTTCTCTTTTTCTCTCTCTGTAACTGGCAGGACGGAGTTAATGAGGAAGTTAATGATAATAAAGGCGGCGAGCTGGCAGAAACGTTAACACGCCGGGCGAAATGCTTAGCGGTATTTCGTCTGCCGCTACGTTCTGAGTTCAAATTCCGTCGAGGTCGACTTTGCCTTTCATCCTTTCGAGGTCGATTATATAAGTACCAGTTACGCACTGGGGACGATGTAATCGACTTAATCCGTTTGTTTGTCCTTGTTTGTCCCCTCTGCATTTAGCTCCTTGTGGGTAGTAAAGAAATAGGTATTACGTCTGTCTTTAGGTTCTGAGTTTAAATCCCGTCGAGTCGACTTTGCCTTTCATCCTTTCGGGGTTGATAAATTAAGTACCAGTTGCGTACAGGTGTCGATCTAAGCGATTGGTCTCCTCCCACCAAATTTCGGGCCTTGTGCCTAGAGTAGAAAAGAATATATCTGACAATAAATGCTGAATCATTGACAGACAAATGCGCATGACTTGATATGACAAAAAGATAAAATCACAAATATCTCTTTTGTTACTACTGGCTAGATGGAGTCCGAGATAACAGGATAACTCTAATAAGCGTAGGAGCATAATGAAATCAACCACAGCTCGTTCGAAAATAGGGAGAGTTACTAACAATTGCTGATAAGTTTTTATTTTCTTTCTCCAACTACGAGGGAGATTTCACTTTAAAAAAAAAAAAAAAACCTGTGTACATCATTCCAAATTCATGCCATCAGAGCAATTGAATTATTCCCCTTAGCTTATTTTATTTATTATTTATTTTTAATTATGCAAATGGTTAAAATCTTTGCAAGTATTTTCGGAAATGCACCTGATCAAGTTTGATTATGCCCCACTAGTGAGGCTCCAATATGGCCAAAGCATGTCTGTAGCTAACACTTAACTCTAAGCATGTGACAGAAATGGATGAGACATTATTCCCCCTCCCCGTAACTGAATGAAATATGACACTGAAATATTGCAATCTTGATAACTTAGCTTTCCAATTTATGAGACATTTTTGAGAGGTGTGCCGATAACAAATAGGTTTTTGAGTTAGTATTCTTACTGACATGTCAGATGATGTTTGTTGGAACACTTGCCTATTCCACTCCCTTGAAGTCACTCACAGAAATATTCTGGGGTTTCAAACATTTTCAGAGCACACCAGTCTCACCAGACACAATGTATAAATTGAGGGAGTGAGCAGGCCTTCATCATCATCTTCATTTAATGTCTGCTCTCCATGCTGGCATGGGTTGAACAGTTTGACATGGAGCTGATTGGACTCTGTCTGTTGAGGCATAATTTCTATGGCTGGGTGCCCTTCCTAATGCCAATTGCTGGGTGTGTTTATGCAGTACTGATGCAAGTGCGTTAATGTAGCACCAACATGGGTGCTTTTTAAGTGGCACCGGCATCTGAAAGGACAAGCCTGTATGTGTGGAAGACAGCATTTTTACTTAGCTTGATGCGTCTTATCAAGTACAGCAAATTGTCACAACTCCCGGTCCCTTGTCATTTCCTCAGTGAGACTCAGCATCCAGAGATCCTTCCTCGTCACTTCGTCCCATGCCATCCTGGGTCTACCCCTTCCACAGGCACCCTCCACAATTAGAGCTCAGCACTTTATGCAGCTGTCCTTATCCATATGCTGCCTGACAAGACCAAACAAGGTCAAAATCACGTGATTTGGTGGTCTCAGAGTTGGAGGTAGCAGGGATCTAATTCCCCACTAGTGATATAAACAAGAGTGCATTTTGTACCCAAAGACAATATAAGAGCTTCCCTTGTGATAACTAACGCAATAAAGTTTCTTCTAATAGAACATTCACGTTTGAGTGGAGATAAATACTATCTGTAGAGGAATGTCAGCTGTGGAACACTGATGTTTGTCTTTCAATCATCTAATTTCACAAAATTAAATGGTTGAAAGACTGTCTAATTTCCAATTTTTGAACATGGTTAAGTATTGGCTTTATAGAGTTTTAGTGAAATTTATTTAAATGCTTTACGAAAAACGTAAATGTCAAAAATACTGAACTTGAAATTATAAAGCCATATTTTGTGACGTCATCATCATCATCATCATCATTTAATGTCTGCTTTCCATGCTAGCATGAGTTGGACAATTTGACTGAGGACTGGCAAACCAGATGGCTGCACCAGGCTCCAATCTGATCTGACAGAGTTTCTACAGCTAGATGCCCTTTCTAATGCCAACCAATTCTGAGAGTGTAGTGGGTGCTTTTACATGCCACCGGCACGAGGGCCAGTCAGGCGGTACTGGCAACGGCCATGCTCAAATGGTGATTTTTATGTGCCACCATTTACTATTAATAATTTATCAGTATTTTATGAAAAAAAAATTTTTTACTTTTTTGAAAAATGTAGTATTATTGTAAATATTTCAATGACATCATCTATAGGAAACAGATACATTGTATTTTCAACTAGGTAATGTAATATTGACTCAAATTATATAACTGGAATTGTTTTCAAGATGTCAGAGGTTGAAAAGCAAAATCAACCTAGGAGGTGTATAAGCTAAAAGACCTGAGGGTTCAAACTTAAAAAAAAACAAAATACCAGTGTAGCATCATTGTTATAATTCATTATGATACACAAATCAATGTAGGTATATAGAATATACTAAATTTTTGTTTACAGGCAACATGTTTTGGATATAAAGTTGGAGAAATTAGAGTGCACACTTTCACTTTTTGAGGGACACTGACAATGTTAAGTAGAATGTTTACAGTTGGGAATATAAACCAGCATGTCAAGTTCTCTGCTTTGATTTACTTTTTTTCTTTGTAACTCAACACATGACTATGGTTGCTACTTACGTAGAACACATTTTAAATTATGGGTACAGACATGAGATATTTGATAAACAAGTCAAAAGCAAGTATTCACCCTTCTGTTAATATTCTACCCTGAAATGCTATTAGTGGTAGTAGCGGGAGAAATACTTTGATCATACATAATCATGTGTAGCAGATGGTGAATGGTATTATATTTATATACAAACAGAAAAGTATCAGTTTGTATTATATCTTCCCATATCAGTTTTCTGTTACTCATGATCTCATTCTTACAGAGACCAAAATCTGGAACATTTTTATTGTTTTTGTTTTCAAGACAAGAGTTTTTGAAAGGTAGAATGTAGGACGTTGACATATTTAGACTTTCCTGTAAAACTACCCATTTATTAAGTCATTGGATACATCATGAAAAGCTCATTAAAAATTCTTTGTTGGCATCTTATTGTTTTGTGTCGGATGCTATGTTTAATTCAGCCATTCAGCCAACAAGGATGACTTAAAACAGTGTAACATTGACGTCAAACAATCCACCTCATACATAACATGACAAATCAGAGATTTATGTTTAGATTAATTTAGAACAAGTTTGCGTAGGTCTGCAATAAATATTCATAATGCTGCATTAATTTTTAATAAACCAAAAATGAAAAGGCAAGTCAACAAAATTTGGAGACTGAATTATAGAATTTATAGATTGGTGCCAACCTTCTCTTTCATTCCTTTGAGATCAACAGATTTAATCAATCCAACCTGCCCCTACTTCATAAAATCCTGTTATTTCTCTCTCTTTCTCTCCCCCCCCTCTCTCTATCTATCTATATTTTGGTAAACAGATATGACAATATGGTTTTGATTCTTGTTTTATGCCATTTATTTTTCATATAAGCTAAGAAATTCCAGTTTCAATTGTAAGATCTCAGGTTCAATCTTACAACCATTGACATCTTGAACAAGGTGGGGTATCTTTTGCCATAATCCCTGGTAGACCCATTGCTGTGAATAGAATTGAAAAGCTAGAAATTGTAGAAACCCATCAGATGGATTTTACTCATGATTCAAAGGGCCCGTCATTGTCACATACTGTGTCATGATGATTCTGTTTGAGAATTATGCTATGAATACATGTGTCTGTGGAACATTTAATTACTTACATTTGTCTTCAATAGATAGTTCAATTGATTAAACAACTGAAATATACATTGCTGAAACTGACAAAGATTCATTTACATAAACTGCAAGCGCCTTTGGGAAAAGCCTGAATGCCTGAGCATTGTATTTATTCACTCATGAAACTGTAGGATCTTAGAGACAAGTTGAAAGAAATCAATATATTACATATAGGTCTTAAATTTGTGTTATTTTTTTCCCTCAGTTTTTCATTAGTTTATTTTATCATCCTTTTTAGTTATGCTTTTTCAGTTGACAAAATCATTACAGCAGCAGACAAAATGCCTAACAGGGTTTAGTTATGGCCTTTTGTGAACTGGAGGTCAATCTTTGCTTTTATTCTGGAGCTGATGAAAGAAAATATCAGCTAAATACTGTAGTTAGTTAATATTCCTTCTGTGCATCCTAAGTGTCAAAGGAATTATAACAGAAGACTAAAATTTTCCTCATCTCACACTAGAAGAGAAAAGAATTGTTTTCACTTTAGTTTCTTCAGATCTTTCAGAAGTTTTTCAGCGGCAAGTTTCCCAGCTGCACCCATCACACCTCCACCTAAATCAAAGATAAAATATTAAATAAATACCTAAAAATCATAGAAGTTAGATGAAGAATAAAAGACAAAATAACAGGCAAGATTTTTATCTCAATTTCTCATAATCTTTGTAAGTTTAAAATTGCCAATTCATTAAAGAATGATTGAATATTACTACAAATGCTTTGTATCATATAGGTAAGCTTCCAGTCAAAAAATAAACATACCTGGGTGTGCACCACTGCCACAAAGATAGAGGCCAGACACAGGAGATTTGTTACCACACAAGGAAGTTGTTGGCCTACCAGAATATAGCTGGTCAAGACTCATAGAACCATGGAAAATGTTCTGAAAAGCATTTGAAAATTAGTACATATAAATAAACATATATTAGTAAATATCTGTTGGTCATTGGATCATATCTATTACATGTTAGTGTGTAAGGGTTCATCATCATCACCATCATAATTTAATGTACATGTTCCATACTGGCATGGGTTGAATAGTTTGAAGGGATCTGATGGGGCCAAAGACTGCATTGTATTGCAGTGTCTGCTTTGGCATGGTTTCTACAGATGGATGCCTTTCCAAATACCAACCACTTTATAGTGTGTATTAGATACCTTTCCATACCACCAGCATTACTGAGGTTGCAATGCAACTTGCAACACTATGAACTCCAAAGGAACAGCTGTACACTAGAAGATGAGGAGTAAAAGTATGAGGGAAAGGGGAAGTTCATTATTCACGAATATCACTACTTGGGTAAAATGGTTAAGAGAAGCCAAATCTACAGTAGTGTAAATAAACAGCATATCATAGCATATTCAAAGGAATATACTATTTCATTTAACAGTGGAAACTACTCTATGACATAACATTCATAAATTAAGTTTGTGAGGAGAATATTTGTTATAGTCGATGGTACTTGTGACAAAGTCATTGTTTTTATGTCTGCTTTCCTGTGCCAGGATGAACAAGATTGAACTTTTGTGGGACATTGGTTTATAGCAGGATGCCTTTCCTAATACAACTTCCTACAACACAGGGTTAACATGTACCGGTTCAAAAAACTAGTATACACATGGATGAGATGAGAAATATCAAAACTGATCCCCTCCTTGTTTTATGAATCTTATTAAGTAGTTTTGCCAATGCAAACTTTCACCAGTGACCTTGAACTGTGGTTTTTCTCTTAGCACAATGAATTAGCTCTGTTGAAATATTGTATTTCATTTAATAATTGGCTTCATGATGGAATTTTAACATATAAAACAATATGTCAAAATTGTATTGACGTAACCTGTAATGTTGAATACTCTTAAATAATGGGGTTCATCAATAACTTGCTTTCTTTCCTTATGATATATGGCAATTTTGACTGTTAGAAATCATTATTGAGGCAGAAGAATGCTTAGATAATATTTAGTTTCAGCACAGGGCCAAAGATGTGTAGGGATGGGTAATGTCATTTAAGTCAATTAGATCATGTATTTGGTACTTATTTTAGTGACTTTTAGAAGATAAAAGGCTGAAAATTGATTCCAGTGAGATTTGAAATTAAAATGTTGACGTATGAAATTAAATACAACTTGACACATACTTTAACATTCCAGTGTTTTTGTCTGTCCCTTCACTAATTGTTTTAATATAAAAATATTATTTAATAAGTTTGACCATAACATATTTTTGGTATTTTATTGAGGCTGCAGGGATGGAAAATAGAGTAGACTCTGAATGGAAATGAACTCAAACTATTGGCCCAAGACCAGAATTCTAAAGGAGCATATAGTCAATATAGTTTATTGACCCCAAAAGATAAAGTCAGCCTTTGTAAGATTTGATCTCAGAATGTAAAGCACCGGAATTAAATAAGCAAGTAATATTGTTTGATGTCTCTAAAGTATTTAGATTAATGTCTGACTGCTTCCATCACTTACAAAAGGTTCAAATAATTTTTTTATAAATTAAACACAAGGCCAATAGTTTTTTGAGGGGAGGGATTACTTGAAACTATTACCTCTAGTACTTGACTGATATTGATTTAACTTTATCAACCCTGGAGGGGTGAAAGACAAAACTGATCATGGGAGGATTTGAACTCAGAACATAAAGAGCTGGAACAAATACTGTTTTTCCAACGTGCTCATTACTGCTAATCCATCACCTTATATAAAGGTTCTAACAAAGAATTGTTATATTGAAACAAAGCTGTAGATTTTGAAGAGCAGAACAAGTTTATTTTATTGGTACATATTTGAAAATGGGATAAAAGTTATGCCAGCTTCAGCAGGGTATGAACTCAAAAAAAATATAAAGATATAGCTAAAAACCATCTGCCACCCTTTATGATGATATCCCAAGATAGGTTATGATTCTAATAATAATAATAATGATAATAATAATAAAAATAATAATGTCTGAAATTGGCACAATGTGAATACAAACGACGCCATGGCAATGTGGCAAAAATGACCCATGGGGAGCTCTGTGGAAATCATGGCCTACAAGGAGCAAAGATGTGGTATGAACAATCCCCAGAAGGAGTCACTGAAAATGGGAACTGCAAAATCTTGTGGGATGTAATGATCCAGTGCGATCACCTGACCAGACATAGGAAACCAGACATTGTTGTGGTGAATAAAAAAAAAGAACATGTATGATAATCAACATAGCATGCCCCAGTGACGACAGGATCAAAGTGAAAGAAGAAGAAAAAATAAACAACTATGACAATTTGAAGTGGGAAACATGAAGGTTGTGGTCAGTGAAGAGAGTAGACATGATATCAGTAGTAACTGGTGCACTTGGAAGTATCAGCACTCAACTACCAACATGGCTGAAAAAGATTGGTTTAAGTGTGAAGGTAGAACACTTACAAAAATCAGCATTGCTTGGAACTGCAAGAATTCTTCGCAGGGTTCTTGAAGCATGACTAGTAAACAAGTGTCACCTTAGTCTGCTAGCTGTGGACAGCTGACACTTCTCATCATACCCAGTAAAATAAGCTGTGAGTTTTTATATAATACTCCTTTCTATTATAGGCACAAGGTCTGAAATTTTGGGGGGGGGATAGTTGATTACATCAACCCCAGCAACTGGTACTTAATTTATTGACCCTGAAAGGATGAAAGGTAAAGTCGACCTTGGTGGAATTTGAACTCAGAACATGGCGATAGACAAAATACAACTAAGCATTTCATCCAGCGTGCTAACAATTCTGCCAGCTCACTGCCTTAATGATGATGATGAGGATAATAATAATAATAGTAATAATAATAATAGTAATAATAATAATGTAGGATCTCTAGGAATGATAAAAAAAGGTACTGAAACCTATTTGAAAATCTTACCAGGCTTACCATCCCTACAGGAAGTGCAAAAAATGATGTTAACTGGAGCGGCTCATATACTGAGAAGAGCATCATCGCTGTGAAAACAGTATCCATTCAGGAATTTATTTATTTATTCATTTTTTAAAATACATATTTTACCAGTGAATTTGCGGGTGTTATCTGGGAATGCTTCTCTGCCCTAGGTTTATGAAAACACTCGGCGAGAAATGGAAGAAAATTTGAAGAAAGAAGGAAAAGAAAAATAATAATAATAATTACAAGGTTGAGCTAGAGATTAGTAGAGTTGATTTTAGTTTCTATAAACATAGTAAATAAAACTCACCCCTCCTGTAAGTCCAAAAGTACTTTCAAGGTCTGGTGGAGCCAGTAGGTCATATCCAATGATGCTTGATTTAAATCCAGGGGCATAGTTTTCAATATCATTAAACACTGGAAAATACATACATACAAAAGAATATATATATATATTATATATATATATATATATATATTATATATATATATATATATATATATATATATATATATGTATATATATATATATATATATATATATATCATCATCATCATCATTTAACGTCCGCTTTCCATGCTAGCATGGGTTGGACGGTTCAACTGGGGCCTGGGGAGCCCAAAGGCTGCACCAGGCCAGTCAGATCTGGCAGTGTTTCTACAGCTGGATGCCCTTTCTAACGCCAACCACTCCGAGAGTGTAGTGGATGATTTTATGTGCCACCGACACAGGTGCCAGACGAGGCTGGCGAACGGCCACGCTCGGATGGTGTTTTTTATGTGCCACCGACACAGGTGCCAGACGAGGCTGGCAGACGGCCACGCTCGGATGGTGTTTTTATGTGCCACCGACACAGGTGCCAGATGAGGCTGGTGAACGGCCACGATCGGATGGTGTTTGTTACGTGCCCACAGCACGGAGGCCAGTCGATGCGGTACTGGCTACGGCCACTTTCGGATGGTTTTCTTGTGTGCCACCGGCACTGGTACCACAAAGATACAAATTCCATTGATGTTCATCTATTCTGATTTGTTTTGATTTTGATTTTGATTCTGATTTTATATATATGCATATATATCAGAGCTTCCTTGCAGCTGGCAAACTTCCAAGAAAACTGAAGGAAGGTAAAATATGCCCTATTCATAAAGGAGGTAGCAGAGCGGAGGCCAAGAACTACAGACCTATCTCTCTGACCTCACACATCAGCAAGGTCATGGAATGAATAGTCAGAAGGAAACTAATCACCTTCCTTGAAGAAAATGACTTGCTGCCTGACACCCAACATGGTTTCCGACCAGGAAGAAGCTGCTTAACTCAGCTCCTGCAGCACTATGACTGGGTGCTGAAACAACTGCTCAACCACTCAAATGTGGAAGTCATATATCTCGACTTCGCAAAGGCCTTCGATAAAGTCGATCATGGAATGATATGTCACAAACTGCTTGATCTTGGCATAGTTGGAAAACTAGGAGAATGGCTTCATGACTTTCTGAAGAATAGAAGTCAGGTGGTAGCAGCTAATGGGGCCACTTCCATTAGCACGCAAATAGTGAGCGGTGTTCCACAGGGCACTGTTTTGGGACCACTACTGTTCATAATGGCCCTCTCAGACATGCCCTCAGCCACGTGGAGAGCCACGATCACAAGTTATGCAGATGATACAAAAGTTTCACAGGCAATACAGAACCCTGAGGACACTAAGCACCTGCAATGTGAGCTGGACGAAATATACAAGTGAGCTGAAAAGAATAGCATGCAGTTCAATGCTGAAAAGTTTCAAGCTTTATACTATCAGCATGCAAAACTGAATGCAATACCCAATGAATACACTGGACCCGGAGGGATTGCAATCCCAGAGGCACAATCAGTGCGTGACCTGGGTATTCACATGAGTGATGACGCGACCTTTCATGTACATGTTGCTAAACTGACAATGAAATGCAGACGGCTGGTTGGATAGATTCTTAGAACCTTTAGAACAAGAGAACAAGAAACCATGATGGTCCTCTGGAAGACACTTGTCCTAAGCCACTTTGACTATTGCTCTCAGCTATGGTCACCATCCAGTGTCAAGTTGATCACAGAACTTGAGGCGATCCAACGAAGCTACACGAAGAAGATAGCCTCTGTGCAGCATACGAGCTACTGGAGAGACTCAAGAGATTAAAGCTCTATTCCCTGGAGCGTAGGCGAGAAAGATATGCCATAATATATATCTGGAAGATCCTGGAAGGTCTTGTCCCAGACTTTGGCATCGAGAGTCACACAAATGCCAGAACCGGACGCCACTGCGTAGTACCAAGGACTCCAAATTTGCCATCAAGATGTAGGACAAGATATTGTGATAGCCTGGGCTTCAGAGGCCCACGGCTCTTCAATGTCCTCCCGAAGAACCTGAGGGACCTGCATGGTGTAGATGCGGATGTCTTTAAAGTAGGACTGGATCTCTTCCTGTCAGGTGTCCCGGATGAACCAACTTCACGGCAGGAGGTGCAGATGAGGGCAGCTGCATCGAACTCTCTCATGCATCAGATGGCGTTTGCTAAAAAGCATCCGTGAGGTAAACCCGTGTAGCAAACCAAATGGCGGTGCCCCAGCATGGCCACAGCTCATTAGCTGAAACTGGAAAAATCAAAATCAAAATCAAAATCATATATATATATATATATATATATATATGTATATAGTTTCACCAGCGATAATAATTAATTTTATTTTATCGCAATTTGACTTGTTTATATATGTGTATATATATATATATATAATATATATATATATGTATATATATATATATAACATCCTCCTCCTCCTTCTAGTCATCATCGTCATCATTTCAGTATCCACTTTTTCATGCTTACATGGGTCAGACATAAGAATCAAAGTTTCTATGATTGCACCCCCTTCCTGTCACCAACCCATGCCCATTTACAAGCAGGGTGATATTTCCCCGAGTTCTTCAAGCAATCAAACAATGAACAACTCAATGGCTGGATATATTTCCATGGAAGGTTGCAAACAAATGACACTGTTTGTATGAACATGGACTTTGTGTACAATCAATGCCCAAATTTCAAAATGAGGGAAGACAAATGCACACATACATACATGCATGCCTGCTTGCCTACCTATATATATATATATATATATTATATATATGAGTCTGATGAGATTTATTGAGGTAGATTTTTCTATGCCTAGATGCTCTTTATGTTGCCACCCCTCCCTCTTCCCAATCAAGGTATTATTTCTCCATGATTTGACATGTTTTATTAAAGGCTCTACTTGTATGGTAGCGATACTTGCTATGTCTATCCATTGGTGTCAAGACAAGGAGAGACAAACACACACATGCAAGCATGCATACACACACACACACATTACGGAGATGTACTCGCATAGCAAGTGACCTGATCTGAGTTGTGTGCTGGAATGAAAACAATTGCAGCATGGAAGGTGTTTATAAGCCATTTAAGAAATGCACAAAAAACGCTAGATTCACTTGAACATTTAAATTTAATTTGTCAAAATATTTTCGGCACTTTAAGACCGCGAGCTGTTCACTGACAAAACTTCGTGCTGCATCTCTTAGGTGTGGGTGTATATATGTATGTATTATATGTGCAGGCATGTGTGGTAAGAGATGCAGCACGAAGTTTTGTCAGTGAACAGGTCACGGTCTCAAAGCGACGAAAATATTTTGGCAAATTAAATTTAAATGTTGAAGTGAATCTAACAGTTTTTGTGTGTTTCTTAAATGGCTTATAAGCACCTTCCATGCTGCAATTCATCATCGTCGTCATTTAACGTCGTTTATATATATATATATATATAATATATATATATATATATATATATATATATATATATATATATATATATAGCTGCCAGTACCGCCTGACTGGCCCTCGTGACGGTGGCATGAAAAAGCACCCACTACACTCTCGGAGTGGTTGACGTTAGCAAGGGCATCAAGCTGTAGAAACTCTGCCAGAGATCAGATTGGAGCCTGGTGCAGCCATCTGGTTTGCCAGACCTCAGTCAAATCATCCAACCCATGTCAAATTGTCCAGTATGGAAAGCGGATGTTAAACGATGATGATGATGATGATATATATATATATATATTATTATCATTATTATTATTAATATTATTATTATTATTATTATTATTATTATTATTATTATTAAGGTGGCTAGTCACTATCTAAATTTCTCTCTCCCCTAAATTTGTGACATAATGTTTATGTTAGAAAATATTTTCCTTACTAGCATTTCTGCCATCATCATCACCATCACTATTCTCTCTATCGTTAGGATGGGCATCCAGTTGTAGAAGCCATGCCAAATTAGATTGGAATCTGGTGCAGCTTCCAGCTTAATAGTTTCAGTCAAACTGTTTAACCCATGCCAGCATGAAAAACAGATGTTAAATGGTGATGGTGATGATCACACACATACACATATGACAGGCTTCTTTCAGTTTCTGTCTCAAATTCACTCGGTATAATAAAAAACACTTGTCCAATGTGCTGCACGTTGTGACTGAACCTGAAATGATTTGGCTGCAAGCAAATATCTTAATCACACAGCCATGCCTGTGCCATGTATGCAACAAAATATGAAGTTGATATTTCGGAGTATAAATTGTGTGGTGCTAAATATTTTAGTGATTGCTGTTAGGCTTCCATAAATTCAAGAAAGTGGGAATTGGCAATAAAGTAGAACTACTTCACTTCACAGAGTTAATTCTTGCGAAAGCTTGCCACTTTCCTCATCTCATCTCTCTCTCTCAACATACACACCCAGCTTAATGGCATAATATATGTAAACAGCCCACTTATGAGTACCCCTCATTCATTGGACAATAAACCCTGCTTGCAAAGATCAATTGAGGCAAGTGAAATCAAATCAAAATCACTGACGTGGCTGATGACAGTACTGCCTGATTGGCACTCATGCCAGTAGAACATTAAAAGCACTTCTGAGCATGATCGTTGCCAGGGCCATGGATTGGCTCCTGTGCCGGTGGCATGTAAAAAGCACCATTCGACCGTGATCGTTGCCAGCATTGCCTTATTGGCACATGTGCTGATGGCACGTGAAAAACAACATTTGAGTGTGGTCATTGCCAGTGCCACCAGACTGGCTCCCGTGCAGGTAGCACGTAAAAAACACCTTTTGAGCATGGTCGTTGCCAGAACCGCCTGATAGGTCCTCATGCCAGTGGCATGTAAAAGCACCCACTACACCCTCGGAGTGGTTAGCGTTAAGAATGGCATCCAGCTGTTGAAACTTTGCCAGATCAGATTGGAGCCCGGTGCAGCCTTCTGGCTTACCAGTCCTCATTCAAACCGTCCAACCCATGCCAGCATGGAAAGCAGACGTTAAACGACAATGATGATAATAATGATTTATATATATATATATATATATACAGTTGAAACACTCCTGTCACAACCTGGGACCTTGAAGACTGCTTTAATGCAAGAAAGTATACTAGTCCCTTAATATTTTATATTCAATATTTCATCTATTCAATAAGACGATCAATACTTCATTTCATTTTACTATATATATATATTATTTATACTATATATTCTATATTCTACATTAATATTATAAAGAATGAAAATAAAACATAAAAAACAGAGTTGGAATTTCTTTGAATAATATATATCCCTCTATACACAATCATACAAACACCTTTATACACACACATACATATTATATACTCAAGTGTGTGCATATAGTGAAGAGTCCAAACAATGCTACCTACATCCTGTCTGTGATTTTTATCTCTGTTTAGTATTATTTAGTGCTGGAAATAAACAGTTGACGTAACACACAAAAAATATTATATATGGTTGCATGTTTCCCAACAGTGGTATCTCACTGCTGTAGTGTTACAAAAATGCTGAATGACATTACATCAAAGATAACTGATACTGCTATGCCAGATCATCAAAATTTAGCATATCTCCTCTTTAATCTATTTTAGACTCCATGCCTTTATAAGAAACAATTATAGTCAAGGTCTTATATGGCATGATATTTTATCAACACAGAGTATTAATCTCTTAAATTTGCATTAATGTGATAGCTTCTACAGGTTAACCTAGATAAAACCTGGTTGAAGAGAATTATGATCAAAGATTATCTAGCTGGTGTCATCCCCCACTTCATTTTTTTAAAGATAGTAGGATCAGATAAAAGAGGAATTTAGCTGCTATTTGTAGCAGACTGAGTGACTTTGTAGAGGCCTCCTCATTGGCTTCGGCACATATAGTTTTTACTCTCCTGTGCAACATTACTTTTGGAATAAGGAGTGAAGTAACTGAGTACAGTGAATATTCATTCATTCATTCATCATCATCAGCAGCAGCAGCAACATCACCAACACCACCATCATATTCACCAATACAAGGTAGCTTTTAAAGGGTCATTTGATCTGCCAGAAATAGCTGCTACATCTTACCATCTTGAAAAAGAAAGTATGCATCAGACAATGCACTATTTCCGAAAACAAGGCAGAGTGGTGGTCAAAGCTGGAATGCCTTTTGATCATAGATTTCCTAAATCAAGGCTAAACTTAATCTAAACAATATGATCACCACCACTCACTCAACCTCCTCCTCCTCTTCCGCCCACCACAACCACTGCTGCCACCACCACTACCACCACCCAATATATCAATCATTCATTTTCCCCATCCATTGAGTTGAGGTTTCTATTGACAATAAATCTTGAGGCTTTCTTCTTTCAGTTGTTTCTTTATGAAGCTCTTTCTCTGCTGTATTGATTACTTCCGATTGATATATTTTACAGGCTTAAACAACCACATCAGTGTTATCCAATAGTTTGTTATGAATTACGTAATATATAGCAATCCCTCCAAACCTTTTTTTTTTGTTATTAGGGTTTTATGTGAAATAATTCAACCTTGTATTTAGAGGAGAGCATGTGGAATATCGATAAATTCAGTTTCCTCTCCTACTTTACTCCACACAGAACAGGCCTACAACACCTTCATCTTTCTCTATTCTCCACTGATGAGCAAGAGCTGGAAATGGTTGATTTTTTTCATTCTTCTCCTCTTGCCAACTGTATTTACTGATATCCTTTGAACTCCTTTTAATCAATTACTACTGATGCCCACTCTCCCTCGTTTCCTTAGATTGTACTTTACACACACACACACACACACACACACACACACACACACACACATACATATATATATATATATATATATATATAGGTGCAGGCATGGCTGAGTGGTAAGAAGCTTGCTTCCCAACCACATGGTTCCAGGTTCAGTCCCATTGCGTGTCACCCTGGGTAAGTGTCTTCTACTACAGCCTTGGGCTGACCAAAGCCTTGTGGGTGGATTTGGTAGACAGAAACTGAAAGAAGCCCTTTGTATATGTGTATGTGTCTTTGTGTTTGTTCCCACTGCTTGACAGCTGGTGATGGTGTGCTTACGTCCCTATAACTTGGCAGTTCAGCAAAAGTGATTAGTAGAACAAGTACCACGCTTTTAAGAAGTAAGTAGTGGTGGGGTGGTGCGATTAATACATTCGACTAAAAATTCTTTAAGGCATGGCCCCTGCATGGCCAGTCTAATGATTGAAATAAGTAAAAGAAAAGAGATATATATTATATATACGGTGATACCTTGCAGTAGAAGTTTAATTTGTTCCACAACCAAGCTCGTCTTACAATTTACTCATTTCATAAATCAATATTTCCCATTAAAATTAGCTAAAATATAATTAATCAGTTCCAGCCCCCTAAAACCATTGAAAAATATTTTTTTATGGATTTAAAAATAAAGGTGTAGTAGTTACAAGTAAAGTGATAATTATAAAAAAGAGAATGCAAAAGAAATATGTAAACTAGTTTTATTAACTGAAGTACCTTAAAGACGAGATGATTTGTGTGCTTGTACTGTGGATTTCCGCTCATACTTCAAGACAAAAATTGGCACGTGTCTTGGCTCGTACAGCAAATTACTCATACAATGCTACATTCGTACTGTGAGGTTCTACTGTATATATATATATATATATATATATATATATACACACACATTATCATCATCATCATCATCGTTAATCATCTGCTTTCCATGCTAGCATGGGTTGGACAATTTAACTGAGGTCTGGCGAACCAGATGGCTGCACCAGACTCCAATCTGATCTGGCAGAGTTTCTACGGCTGGATGCCCTTCCTAACGCCAACCACTCCGATAGTGTAGTGGGTGCTTTTACGTGCCACTGGCATGAGGGCCAGTCAGGCAGTACTGGCAACGGCCACGCTCAAGGGGTGTTTTTTACATGCGACCTGCACAGGAGCCAGTCCAGCAGCACTGGCAACAACCTTGCTCAAATGTTTTTTCATGAGCTACCCGCACAAGTGCCAGTAATGCAACACTGGTAACGATCACGCTCAAATGGTACTTTTTACGTGCCACCAGCACAGAAGCCAGTTAGCTGCTCTGGCAATGATCACACTCGGATTTTTGATGTGCACTAAGGCATGACATTTAATTTTGCATTGCCTCAGCCTACCTAACCCAGAGATAAGTACAGGACAGGCTTTAGTAAGATAGGGAGTAAATTACCTGTGATAGCCAAACATCCCGTCCAAGGGATCTTTATCTCGTGTTCTCTTAATATCAGAGGATCTCGAGTTTTGTTGCTGACATCATCATCATCATCATCATCACCATCACCATCATCATCATCATCATCATCATCATTTAACACCCGTTTTCCATGCTGGCATGGGTTAGACGGTTTGACTGGAACTGGTAAACTGGAAAGATGCACCAAGTGGCATGGTGTGTATGGTTAGATGCCCTTCCTAATGCCAACCACTCCAAGAGTGTGACGGGTGCTTTTTATGTGCCAATGGTATGGGTGCTTATATGTGCCACTGGCACAGATGCCAGTTATGTGACACCAGTATTGGCCACAATTATGATTTCACAAGGCTTGACGAGTCTCCTCAAGCATGGTATATTGTCAAAAAAATAGCTTGGTCAGAAGAAGAAAGGAATCAACCATGGTTCTTCTCAGAATATCTGAGACTGATTGGAGGAAAAGAAGAATTGATCCACAGATCAGAGAACTTGTCTGGAGGCTTGCAACAGAGTGGGTTCCACAAATAACTCAAGTATCAGATTGTGGTATTAAACTTGAGAGATAGATTAAATTCTACTATCCAATAACAAAAATGGTCTCTCTAACAGACTCCCAGTCAGTTTCAAGCTACCAAGTTTCACTTATGAAGATTTGGTTGATCTGAGGCTGGAGTGGAAGACACTTGTTCAAGGTACTACACAGAAGGATTGTACTCAAAGCTATTTGGATGTAAAGCAATTTTTTTTAGCTGCAAAGACATGCCTGCAGAATGATTAACTTAATATTGGCATCTTGTATGATAATAAATCAAATGATAAGCTTACCTATGTCTGCATAGTTCTTTCTGGCTTCTTCATCCCAAAAGAGTCCATTCTTTAGAGTGTATGGTGTGTACTGGGTAAAGAGTAAGACAACATGAGAGCCAGGGGGAGAAATAGTTGAATCAACACTGGATGGAATCACCATTTCAATGACTGGCCTTTCAAAAAATAAAAAAGAAGAAACGAAAAAGAAAAGGCTTATAAAATCAAAAATTATATATGTATATATGTATGTATATATATATACTGGGAAGCACTCCGTCGGTTACGACGATGAGGGTTCTGGTTGATCCGAATCAACGGAACAGCCTGCTTGTGAAATTAACGTGTAAGTGGCTGAGCACTCCACAGACACGTGTACCCTTAACGTAGTTCTCGGGGATATTCAGCGTGACACAGAGAGTGACAAGGCCGGCCCTTTGAAATACAGGTACAACAGAAACAGGAAGTAAGAGTGAGAGAAAGTTGTGGTGAAAGAGTACAGCAGGGATCACCACCATCCCCTGCCGGAGCCTCGTGGAGCTTCAGGTGTTTTCGCTCAATAAACACTCACAACGCCCGGTCTGGGAATCGAAACCGCGGTCCTATGACCGCGAGTCCGCTGCCCTAGCCACTGGGCCATTGCGCCTCCACTATATATATATATATATATATATATATATATGAGATCAGTAGAATATCAGGTAAAATTATTATATTTGATGGCTGTGTGAAGAAGTTTACTTCCCAACCACATGGTTTTGAGTTCAGTCCCACTGTATGGCATCCTCAACAAGTCTTCTACTATAGCCCTTGGCTGACCAATGTCTTGTAAATGGATTTGGTGGACGGAGACTGAAGATCATTGTGTATATACATAAACTAATAACACCTTTGTTGAAACTTGCTCCTCTTGTGTTAGTTTTTTTTTTGTTTTTGCTCATTCACCATATATATGTATGTGTGTGTGTCTGTCTGTCTGTGTGTACTTGTCTTGGCATCATGGGATAGTTGTAAACATATGTCACTGTCATACAAACAAGGTCCTTTGTTTCTGGTCTTCCATAAAAGCATGGTCCTGCCACATATTACCTTACCTGGAAACAGGTGAAGGTTCCTGATAGGAAGGGCATCCGGCCAGAGAAAACCTGCCTCAAAGAATTCCATCTGACCCATGCAGGTGCGGAAAAGTGGACAAGAAAATGATGGTGATGATGGCTTATAAGGCAAACATTTTACCTAAAAATGTCCGAGAAAATCAGTCTTTATCTTATAAACATACAGTCAAGGTTTGGTTTATGGGTGGTTCAAAAAAAGGCTGCTAATTCAAGCTCATGTATTTTATAAGCCATCAACTGCAGTCATTTTTAAATGTCAGAAGAATTTGATCTTGTTACTGCAGATTACCTAATTATTTGTTAAATCTCTTTAGTTTGGTATTGTATACAGGATTTTCTCTTAAAATTTGTTTTTCTATTACTACTGCTATGTGTGTGCTTGGATAAGATGTGGATGTCAAGTTGACCCAAGTTGCCTCTATGGCGGTCTTTGGCATGTTGGTAGAGTATAGAGGACTGTTTTTTGTCACTGGTAATGATCACGCTTGAATGGTGCTTTTTACGTGCCACCAGCACGAAAGCCAGTTAGCCACTCTGGCAACAATCACGCTTGGATGGTGCTTTTAGTGCTCCACTAGCATGGATACCAGTCATCAAATTTGACTTCGATTTTGATTGCCTCAACAGGTCTTTGCAAGCAGAGTTTAGTGCCCAATGAAGGAAAGGTATGCATAAGTGGTCTGGTTACACTCCTGGCATAGGCCATGAGGTTATGGTCTCATTTGGCTTTCCGGGTCTTCTCAAGCACAGCATATTTCCAAAGATCCCGGTCACTAGTCATTGCCTCAGTGAGGCCCAATGTTTGAAGGTCATGCTTCACTACTTCATCCCAGGTCTCCCTGGGTCTGCCTCTTCCACAGGTTCCCTCAACCGCTAGGGTGTGGCACTTTTCCCACAGCTATCCACATCCATTCTTGCCACACGGCCATACCAGTGCAGTTGTCTCTCTTGCACACCACATCTGATGCTTCTTAGGTCCAACTTTTCTCTCAAGATACTTACAATCTGTTGAGTATGCACACTGACATTACACATCCATCGGAGCATACTGGCTTCATTCTTTGCAAGCTTACGCATATCAAGCTTACCAAACCTTGTGTGAATTTTGTATACGGAAATTGAAAGCTTGTTGTATGTATGTGTATATTTGTGTGTGTGTGTTTGTGTGTCTGTATGCAACACCATCGTCTGACAACCAATGTTGCTGTGTTTACATGCCCATAACTTAGCAGTTCTGTAAAAGACACTGATTGAATAAGTACTAGGCTTAGAAATAAATCTTAGCGTTGATTTGTTTGACTAAAGACAGTGTTCCAACATGACCACAGTCACATGATTGAAACAAGTAAAACAATAAAAGACTAATCCATTTTAATCCCAAGCAATGTCAGGTATCTCTGCTAGTTTATATATAAAACACTACAATTAGCCGTCATTTTTGACAGCACAGGGCCAGCTAGTTACTAACATAAACACTATGTCAACAAATTTAGTGGAGGAAGAGGTGGAGGAGCCAGTCAATTAAATTGATATTAGTACTTTACTGGTATTCTATTTTAATGAAGGAAATTCTATTTTTGAAGGAAGAAAGACAGAGATGACCTCTGTAAGATTTGAACTTAAAAAGGAGAGGGCTGTAAGCCATTTTGTCTGATGCCCTAAAAATTCTATTAAGTAGTTAATACTTTTAGTGATGAGAACACTGATGATGGCAGTGGTCATGGTGAGGAAAATAATGATGCTAATGAGGACTGTAGTATGATGATGATTAGGAGAAAGAATGAGATATGATGCTGATACTGATATAATATTAACAAACAATAGTATATAACTGTTAACTTAAAATATATATAATAACAACAGCAATGACAACAGCTAGGTGCAGACATGGTTTTGTGATTAAGAAGCTAGCTCCTCAACCATGTAGTTTCAGGTTCAGTCCTACTGTGTGGCACCTTGGACAAGTGTCTTCTACTTTAACCTCAGGCTGACCAATGTCTGTGAGTGAATTTAGTTGAGGGAAACAATGGAAATATGTTGTATATGTAAATATATGTGTGTGTGTCTTGCATTTGTATTTGCCTCCACATCACCTGATAACAGGTGTTGGGGTGTTTATGTCCCTATAACTTAGCAGTTTGACAAACTGATAGAATAAGTATTGGGGTCGATTTGTTTGACTAAATCATTCAAGGCAGTGCTCCAGCATAGCCACAGTTCAATGACTAAAAAAAGTATAAGATAGTAAGGACTAAGCAACAAAGGTTCGAAAGTTGAAATTCTTTATTACTTGCGTGAAGGATACCCATTTTGTGCATCTAGATAAGCTTGATGAATTAAATCAGTGTGTTCACAGTTTAAATGGATGGTACACTGGTGATGTGGCATTGGTGTGTTCTTCTTGGTGTTTGGATCAGCAGTAAAGTTGGGCAGCTCTTTCACAGCGACTAAAATTACATGTTGGTATTTGGAAGGAAAAAAAAAAATCTCAATTAGCAAATTTTATGACTTTAAATAAATTATTTATTCAATTATTTGACTTTATTTCTAAACATCAGATCCACTACCACTCCTCTCAAATAAGTTAGCTTTTCAAAGTTTTAATTTTATTTGATTGCTTTGTTGTTACACTGCTAAACCTCAATATAATTTACATTGTTAAATATGGCACATAAAAGGCACCATTTGAGCATGGCCGCCGCCAGTACCGACTGACTGGCCTTCATGCCAGTGGCACGTAAAAGCACCCACTACACTCTCGGAGTGGTTGGCGTGAGGAAGGGCATCCAGCTGTAGTCCAACTGTAATCCAGATTGGAGTCTGGTGCAGCCATCTGGTTCGCTAGACCTCAGTCAAATCGTCCGACCCATGCTAGCATGGAAAGCTGACGTTAAACGATGATGATGGGTAATCAAAAGATTGAGAGAGACTGTTACATTCCTGTCATTAATAGGGAACTGTTGCAAGTGTTATGCATTACATAAACTGGCTAATTGCCTAAGGCATTAAAATCAGGGTCCTCCCACATCAAGTAACCTACTCAAAATTTCTTAATACAGTTTGAAACATGAATGAAAGGAAGTGAGGTCATTCTTGGAACAAAGAAGAAAGGACATGGGTAAGTGGCAAGGCAGGGTGAGAGGTCTATGCGGTGTTATGACCTACCACATGATTCAACATGAAATATTTCAGATTTTACTCAGTGAAAATTTACTTATAGATTACTTGTTTGCAATTAATTAATTTTCTGACTGTATTTTCCAACTGGTGTGAAGGGAGAAATAGCTGAAGGATGTTCAGGGGTAAAATTGGAGACTCTTATTGTAGGATTGGGAGAAGCAGGTTACACTTTGTTGGACTGGAAGAAGGTCATGTAATTTGTAGGGATGGGTTAAGGGTGCTGAATATTTGGCCCCAGCCTGGTTCTTTTCTTACATGTTATTTTCAGAATTATGTTATTCTGTATATTCAGCCATTTTAAAAATGGTATGGAAAAGTTTAGAGGAGATTTGGCTATCATTTCTAGCAAAATGAGCAGCCACATACAAACTGCCAGTCTTCCTCAAAACATCTTGCCTGTAGACACATGTGCAGAAAACTAATTTTTATTATAAATAAATAAATATAAAAGAAAGCACAATTTTTTTCTTACCATTGATCTTTGTCACTGGTGAAGTATAATCTATCACTTCTATTTCTTTGGTAAGGTCACTGGATAAGGTTCCCTGAAATATTGCAAATTAGAAGCTTGACTTCATATAAGAAAGTACTTCTACCCTTACTGTAAATCAGTTTTAGATTTCTAACATCTAAAAATAAGATAGTAGAAGGAAGATGACCAGTGATGATGATGTTTGCAGGACCTATGAAAACCGTAGATATTAGGTTTGTTTGTAGCAAAAACATAGGCAAAGAAATAATTCTAGAGGAATGTAGTTTTAGAAAAGATGGATTGGGAAAGTAGGAAAGATTTTGATTAGTAACATTCAGATCAAACCACAAAGGTGTCATAATTTTGCCTTTATTTAGCTTTTTATTTATATTTGGTGTGGTTAGGGCTGTAAGTTCTCTCAAGATTAATTCATATTCTCTATGATGTTCTGTAAATTTCTTCAGAAATTACTTTGTAATGGCTATTAAACTCTACTGGAAAACAATGTTGATAATTCTGTCAACATTATGTTGATCTGTTGTTCAAACCAGCAAACTGGCAGAATTGTTAGCATGCTGGGCAAAATGCTTTACGTTTTGGGTTCAAATTCTGCCGAGGCCAACTTTGCCTTTTGTCTGTTCGGGGTAGATAAATTAAGAACCAGTCAAGTACTGGGGTTGATCTGATTGACTATCCCACTCCCTACAAATTCCAGGCATTGTGCCTACTGTAGAAAGGATTATATTGATCTCTTGTGAGTTAAATATATTATTTACTTGACAGTTACCAGATGAAGTGGAGTACTATTTACATAAATGGGATCCTGTTGCTATATACGCACTCACACATATGTACACATACACACACGCTAGCTCACATTCAACAGATTGCCAATCATTAAACTGATTGGCAATGATGCACTCACCTACATGCAGCAACAACTTACACACAAATAGGGTTTCTGCTCTCCTTCTATTGCTACTACAATGGCTTCTTTTCTGAACTCTATGCCCCATACCCTCTTATAATAATAATAATAATAATAATAATAATAATAATAATAATAATAATAATGAAATTATTGTATACAGTGCTCAGGTGCACCACAACTTGTCAAAAGTGCATATAAAGCGTATGCAGTAATGTACAAATGTCTGGAAAGTGAACAGTGTATGAGTCAGATACATGCTTGCGTGTGTATGGAGTGGAGAAAATCAGGTGTAGTGTTGGCGAATCTCAGGAAGCATAGAAGTTTTGAAGGATGCAGTGCTCCGACAACTAACAACTGATGCCGGCAGTTTGTTCCATGCTTCAGCAACTCTTAGCGTGAAAAAATGTTTCTGAAAGTCATGGGGAAGATCTTATAGTTCATTCATCTTTTTTCTTCCTAAAACCTCCATTGATTCTCACCTCACAGGCTCTGAATTAGTCTCAGAGAAGGAAGAGTTAGCCAGTGTACTACAGTTTTCAAGACCTGTTTCAACTAAATAATCTTTCCATTGCTTACAACAAGGAATTGTACTATTCTTTAAAACCTATTTACATCTAGATGAACTGGATTCTTGACAGTTGTATTTTGGTCAAATACTTAGTGTAGAACCAGTGCACAACACCTTTATTAGAACTTATTGTACCTCACCCCAAACACATCTTACTATATCACATCAACAACCTTATTATATCACATCAAACATCTTGCTGTAACACATCAAACATCTTGTTATATCACATCAAACATCTTGCTATAGGACTGTATCTCACATACTTAAGTAATAACTTGCATCAAAACACATTTTACTGCCTCATCACCGAACACACCTTGCTATGCTGTGCCTAAAGCACATTTATGCCCTCCTCAAACATAATAAACTATGTCTGAAGCAGGACAGATTTCTGAAAATTGGTTTAATTATGCCATAACTCTAAACAAGAAAAAAGAGAAAATGCATTAAGGAAATGGAAATGGCAAATAAGTACAAATAATTAACTAATTAAAAAAATACTAACTTTTGGAAGAAGATCCAAAAATGTAACTTTAGGAGTGGCATTGGACAATACTGCTCGAGCAATTACTTCAGTACCGTCTTCTAGAACAACACCTCTAGCTCTGTTGTTCTCTATCAGAATGGTGCTGACAGGCTGGAATAAAATACAAGGGAGATAACAGTGGGTTGACCTAAGAATAAAAACTTCTTTTGATTAGGTGCAAAGTTGAGCTGGAGTCAATTGAAATGGAATAGTTTATTACTCTATTGATATCTATGAAATACAAAACTAGATGCATTACAATGAAGTAGTCGATTTAGTACTCTGCTGTCTTAGCTACAGCAATTGTATGAATAAAACCAAAAACGAAGCATTATGTGAATATAACCAATATATTAATCAAATAAATGTATAATGAAATAAATTTAGTTATATATTATTCTGGAAAGGGATGTTATTATACTTTTGTTTTATTAGCAAATAGTTTGGGAGTTTGAAGTGATAAAAGAATAACTGAAGTTATTTGTGAAAAGTGTAACTGAATCCATATTTTTATTGGATAAAAATTAAACCATTTTTCTACTCTTATTTTATTCTGAGGCATCCTATGACTATTCCTCCTCCTCCTCAACCCTTGGACATTAGTATCTCCAGTCCCAGGAATCATAGGGCCAGTTACCTGGTTTATATGGTATATATGAGGGACTCCTGAAAAGTTCCTGATTTTGGATAAAAGAAAATACCGGAGGATCAGTTAATTATAATTTCATTCGACATATCCCCCTCTCAGATTCGCACATTTATTGCAGCTGTCCTTCAGTTTTTCTAAGCCCTGTAAAAAAACTCAGAAGGTTAGATTTCTAATCAGACCTTTCCCAATGCCCTTAAAGCCAGGAACTTTACAGCACCCCATTGTGAATAACCAAGATCAAAACATTCCCCCTGCACAGGATGCCAGTCTGTCACAGGGTTATTTATTTACAGCTGAGTGGACTGGAGCAATGTGAAATGAAGTTGTTTGGCTCAAGAACACAACACACAGCCCAGTGGGGTACCTCAAATTTTCTATAAGTGCAAAATAGAACAATTTCAAGTATGCTCGGAATGCTGACATGGTGGTATGCATGCTATAGCACAGATATTCTTTTACTTGTTTCATTCAATCTGACTGTGGCAAAGCTGATGGGTAGTATTGACAACTCCAACCAGTATTGGGCATACTACCCAGTTGGATGACCTGGAAAGAAATGGCGGAGGTACATTTTGTGGTTTTTTGTGAATTTAGCTATTGTTAATTCATATATTGTTTATGTAAAAAGCCACTAGGTACCTCCATTACCAAAGGACTATGATTATATGAAATTTTGGGTTGAGATTGCATCTCAGTTATAATAATAATAATAATAATAATAATAATAATGAAATTATTGTATACAGTGCTCAGGTGCACCACAATTTGTCAAAAGTGCGTATAAAGCATATGCAGTAATGTATAAATGTCTGGGAAGTGAACAGTGTATGAGTCAGATACATGCTTATGTGTGTATGGAGGGGAGAAAATCAGGTGTAGTGTTGGTGAATTTCAGGAAGCATGGAGGTTTTGAAGGATCCAACAACTAACAACTGATGCCGGCAGTTTGTTCCATACTTCAGCAACTCTTAGTGTGAAAAAATGTTTCCGAAAGTCATGGGAGCTGTGCTGTTTTCTGACTTTGTAAGCATGTCCACGGGTGTTAGACAGTTTGAAAAGGTGCTCAGAGTTATTGTTAGTAAGATGGTTAATAATTTTATGGGTGTCTGCAAAGTCAGCTGCCAGACGTCGGAGTTTCAATGCATCCATGCCCAAGGAAGTAAGGCGTTCAGAATATGGCAAATGCCTGATGAATGGAGGGTAAAAGCCCTTATGTAAGGGCTTTTCTTCAGGAAAGTACAGAATTGGGAGAAAAGCAAAATTAACTGAGATGGATGTCAACAGAGAAAATATCAACTTCCAATAGATTGCAATGAAATTAAGAAAGGTAGTGTTGATAATACATATTTTACAAATCTTTTGACACATGAACATAAGAAAAGATAATAAAGTATAATGTCACTATATGTCATAAGATTGAAGAATATAATTACATGTGTTATTTGGGTAGATTTTGAGATAATTTATTCAGTAGATATTCATACTGATAAAGTTGAACTCTTTAGTTCACCTTTATCACATCTGAGATTAAGCATCTTATATCAACAATACAAGCCATAAAACGACCATTTGACTAGTGGATATTATTTGATATTTTAATAATTTACTTCTAATTCTCCATATTATAAAAAGTGGAGTGTTTATTAACAGAGTAACAGAGTAACAGACTGTCCTTCATATCATTATCTTGCCATCTTTGAAACAGGATTTAACCATTTTGATGCCAACCTGCTTGAGATTGTCTCTGATTCTGTTTTTAAACTCTTTGCATTTAAATTAAAACTTTTTATCATAATTTTATATAAGAATCTTTTATTAAACTATGTTCCAAAAGCCAGTTTAATTATAATAATAAAAATGTTAATTTACTAAATCAATCCTAATTCTTAATTATTTTCAAAATACAGTCACAAAAGGGTTGAACAACTTATCAGTCATACAAACTGGGGCAAATTGACTTATGCATTTCAATTTATGACTTAACTAGCAGTATCGCCCGGCGTTGCTTGGGTTTGTAAGGGAAATAACTATAAAGCATTTTTAGAGAGTTATAGCCAAAAAATAGCAAAAAAATGGAAAAAAAATTATGGTAAATTTTATTTTGAGTTAAAAAGGTCGAGTTGCGTCCCCTAGACAGTCTGTGGTTTGAGTTTCTGATTCTCGACCCCATTTCGAATTTATCGTTTTTTTTCAGAACTGGGGAAATTTTCAAAATTTTCGCTGCGTTAGTTTTGAATTATGACATTGGGCTATGTGTGTGTCAAGTTTCATCAGAATCGGTTGAAAGCCGTGGTCAGGGTGAGGGTACAACCTGACAGACACACAGACATGCAGACACACAGACAGACAAACTGCCGTTTATATAGAGAGATATGAATAGTAATGCAGTACCCTAAACTCATAGTAATCGTGTCTTATACATTACTACAGATAGGAATATCTATTGGAAGATCAGAAAATTCATGGTATGTTTCTGCAGTTGACACTGGAAGGTATCAATATTCATCTGAGAAAGAACTAGATGTAAAAATCAAACAAAGATTAAGAATAATAAAAAAGCAATACCTTGTTTGTGAAAATATCTGCACCTTGGTCTGTGGCACAATTAGCAATTGCCTGAGAGACTGAACCCATACCACCTTGGACATAACCCCAAGCACCCTTCACACCTTCCAGCTGACCCATCACATGATGCAACAATACATATCTGTAACAATAAATACATTTTATATATCAACACAAAAAGACTTTTGCATTTCATGTCGTATCTAATTATATTTCTGAAGAAAGTATATATTCCTTTTAAAGACAAATAAGTCTTAATGGCTCTGTTAACCTTGATGGTTCAACACTGTAAACAGCCGTCCAAGAATTTGGACCTGGAGATCTCCATTTCCAGCGAGTTCGAGGGCCACCTCCCAGTGGTGTCAGGCGTCAACGAAGAGCCCTCGACTACAACAAGACGACCAAAGTTTTTTTTTTCCTTCAAGGTCTGGGGTTTCCCGCCACAAAGCCCTAGACTATCACCTAATCACCCATACCCATTTTGTTGCTTAACAACAACAACAACACTGTAAACAGTAAGAACATATGTATGATTGACGAGAGTCTTGTTGCCTACTAGCGATGCATATGTCAAATTTAGCCACGAGTCAACCTTAGAACAAACTAGTAGTTTATATGAAGGAAGAAATACTTTGCAATTGCTTAAAGCCATAAAAGAGATCAACTTCAATGCACAATCACATTTTCTAATAGCAGTAATGTAAGAAGAAGGAGATTGTTTTTACCATTTAAAAATGTCATATTGACCAAAAACGCCTCAGCAGACGAAAATGAATTATATAAAAAATTGTTTTGATGTATCTAAATCTGTTGTCAAAATTTTCTCTGTAACTAGACAAAAAGATTATTCTGATTGTTGTGCGAATATTGAAAATGTAAGCCACTTGGCTACCGAATGGCATAGAAATGTAAACAGAGTGTAAAGTCTGTTGTTGTAATAACAGGCAAGATAGATTACTCTACCTTCTTTACTCTCTTTTTACTCTTTTACTTGTTTCAGTCATTTGACTGTGGCCATGATGGAGCACCGCCTTTAGTTGAGCAAATCGACCCCAGGACTTATTCTTTGTAAGCCGAGTACTTATTCTATTGATCTCTTTTGCCGAACTGCTAAGTTACAAGGACACAAACGCACCAGCATCGGTTGTCAAGCAACGTTGGCAGAGACAAACACAGACACACAAACATATACATACACATACACTCACACATATATATACATATATATGATGGGCTTCTTTCAGTTTCTGTCTACCAAATCCACTCACAAGACTTTGGTCGACCCAAGGCTATAGTAGAAGACACTTGCCCAAGGTACCACGCAGTGGGACTGAACCTGGAACCATGTGGTTGGTAAGCAAGCTACTTACCACATAGCCAACTCCTACGTTTAGTGAATTTAAATGAAAGACTGACTTCGCAGTTCAGAGAAATATTTCAATAAGTGTTTAAAACGATATGGCTATTGATTTCTATGAGCTATTTTGAATTGAGCATCTCCAGGTCAGTAGGACAAAACTTTAATTAATCAACCACTACATTTCTGGAATGTAGGAATGGGCATTTAACAACTAGTGATGGAATCTTTATGTAGCTACACAACATGTTGCTGTAATTGTCAAACCTCTTTTTCCTTACACCACTTTAACTAACTGGTACTCCATCGGTTATGATGATGGGTATTCCAGTTGATCCGCTCAATGAAATTAACATGCAAATGACTGAGTACTCCACAGACACGTGTACCCTTAACATATTTCTCAGGGAGATTCAACATGACACAGAGTGTGACAAGGCTGGTTTCTTGGATTACAGGTAAAACTATGTTTTTCCGGATGAGTGGATTGGAACAGCATGAAATAAAGTGTCTTGCTCAAGGACACAGTGCACGATTAGGAATCGAACACACGACCTTACGATTGTGAGCAAATAACCCAACCACTAAGCCATGTGCCTTCACAAGTAAGCCACATTATTTAAGAAAGGAAACACAAATTGCAGTCCAGTACACATTCCTCTGAAACCAAAGCAGAATGGATACAGCTTGAACATTGATTAAAAAATAAATTGTAATATATGTGTAACGGTAATAATTTGTTGTTATAATTGCATGTTGTAGGATGTGAAAGATGAACAATGCTTGAAGTTTTAAGGAAATATTTATTTACCGTTACGTTACAAATACCTTGCCTTGACGAGCAGGTTGTGATAAATCCAAAAGTATGCGAAGTAAAGTTTGTGTTTGTGTCCTCTTCATTGTTTAGTAGTAGTAATTACAGAGAGAGATAGAATGATGTTGTAAGAGAACAGAATCAGAGCTAATGAGAATTGTAGGGTGTGGGACGTTGCCTCACAGTTACTGACAATAAACTTCATTTCTCCCCCAGACCAAGGTTCTAGCTGGTCAGCCAGACTTCATTGAGTCGTCACCGACTGTGACTAACTGATTTTGGGGTGTGCTTGCTTATATAACTATCCAGAAGGATAGATATTTCATTGAGAACAATAGATTTAGTTGGTGGTCGTGTTATCTCTATTCTAGCTTTTGGTGAAGTAGAAGAGGTTAGAAAGGGTCAAGTGATGAAGACATTATTTCGGCTTAGCTAAAGGCATCTGGAAAATGTAAAACTGCTGTCAGAGAAAAACCATTATTCCACCATGGGAAAAGTTCTGTCACAGCATTAATTTAAATTTGGCTATGGTGGATCAAATCCACTTCATGCATGCAAGATTCACTACATGCTCCTGGAGGTTAAAAACGGTAGTAATGTTGGTTCCTACTACCTTTGGTTTTGTTGAATAGAAATAACTAATGATGATAGGAATAAATGAAGCTATTGACTTACCCACTACCTGAATGATGAGGACTGGTCATTGATCCAATCACAGCATCAGTTGCCAAACTGGCTTTCAGGGGTTCTGATTCAAACCATTTATTCAAAACCTGAAAGTATCAACGTCATCAAATAGTCGTGAGGCTGGTTTAAGAAGGAATGGTACAAGAAGATCAAGGCAGACCTAGTAATTTTAATTCACATAAAAACCTGAACTAGATAAATTAGGAGTAATTAAATAGAAATAAGTTAAGTCGTATATAGTAAACAGAGATTGTAGAACAAATATATAAAGTAGAATTGATACAATAAGTTTGGGGCTGGGGATTATATTTCTTTATTACCCACAAGGGGCTAAACATAGAGGAGACAAACAAGGACAGATAAGTGGATTAAGTCGATTACATCGACCCCAGTGAGTAACTGGTACTTAATTTAACGACCCTGAAAGGATGAAAGGCAAAGTCAACCTCAGCGGAATTTGAACTCAGAACATAATGGCAGGTGAAATACAACTAAGCATTTTGTCTGGTGTGCTAACATTTCTGCTAGCTTGCCGCCTTTGGGACTGAGTATTAATGATAGCTAGGGTAGTGTTAAGTCAAGGTGTACCCCAGAGTAAAGAAGTCAGAATACACATTTGGAAATTGACAAAAAGAAAAAAGATCACTGTTGATCGCTGATGAGAGGATTATTCATCTGTGACTAACAATATGGCTTCTGTGGAATCATATCTATCTGAGACTTCTTTCCCTGTCACACACCAGGAGGCTCTTCTCATTCAGAACTTAGGTGAAATTTGCCAAAAAACATCGACACAGTCTGACATCAGCTCCTCCAAAGTTTCTGACAAATGGGTCTATCAGAAACATTACATCATCACAGTTTATACTGAGGATCTCTCTAGCTCACATTCATTTAACACTGGTAACGTAATTCCTTTTGTGAAATTATTTCCTCCTACTTCTTACAAATCTCTACCCAATGGTATAATTTTCTATTTCCCTTTAACTTTCTGTCCAGGATTTAAGCACACCATGAAAGATATTCAATATTTCCATAAATAGAAGTCATCATCATCATCATCATCTTCGTCTAACATCTGCTTTCCATGCTAGCATGGGTTGGACAATTTGACTGAGGGCTGGCAAACCAGATGGCTGCACCAGGCTCCAATCTTAATCTGGCAGAGTTTCTACAGCTGGATGCCCTTCCTAACGCCAACCACTCTGAGAGTGTAGTGGGTGCTTAGATATTTTCTAGCAGGCAGAGACTCGCAACCTAATTTCCTACAGCTGACTTAAAACACTCACTCACATGTCAAGAAAACACTCTTGCAACATTGCACCACCTAACTTTAAACAACACACAACTAAAACTCTCAAAGTTGCAACAAATGTAACACATTGTTGTCTCTGGTAATTTACTATGGTAACCACATATACAACATTATTAAATCAACATCCTAAAGACTATGACACATCTTCAGAGCTAAGATGCACTTTAGCTCTGATCAGTAGCTAATCTTCTACAAAGCACAAACAAGACTCCAATGTTTACATATTGAGAATGGGGCTGTTCCACACAATACAACATTCTAGAACATATATAAAAGAAGGTCATTTGATCGACTGCAGAAAACTAATTTACAATCAGACATGTTTTTCTATCCACATCCTCTGCCACTATTTCAATAGTTTCTCCCCTTCTTAATTAACAAGCTTCATACCACCATTGCCTAATCCACTGAATGCATCAATTCTTCTTCTCTCGTTCACCATTCTGTGTATCCCAATCTTCCCCATAAACACTTTTACTAGTTATTCCTCCCAAGAACTGCAGACCCCTGAGAACGTTTTCTCAATCCATTGTTTTTCTACGGGCATTAACCTACACAAGTTGAAACTGAACATCAGTTGTATATATTTCTCCAGTCTAGTGGATATTTATGAGGACCATTGGTACTTCACACACACACACACACACACACACACACACAGAAAAAAAAGAGACAATCACATTTTTTCAAACATGATAGAATCAGTGTGGACAGCCCTCTTGGTTCTCAACATTTTCCAGACAGAAAATTTGTTGGACAAAAGAAAACAAGACATTGAGTGAAACTAACCTTGGAAGCAGGGGCTGTCATTAACTCGAGAAGTGCTGTTTTATCATGTTTCAGTTGTTTTACTAAAAATAGAACAAAATGTTGACATTTCAAAAGAGAAAATATTTAGTGTAATTGGTTAAAATAAAAAAATTATTTGTTTGTGGTTGTGTGTAAGAGGATTGCTTCCTAACCATAAGTTTCTGGGTTCAGTCCCACTATGAGGCACCTTGAGTAAGTGTATTCTATTTTGGCCCCAAGCCAACTAAAGCCTTGTGAATGGATTTGGGAAATGGAAACTGAAAGAAGCCCCTTGTATATTATCATCATCATCGTTTAATGTCCACTTTCCATGCTAGCATGGGTTGGACAATTTGACTGAGGACTGGCAAACAAGATGGCTGCACCAGGCTCCAATCTGATCTGGCAGAGTTTCTACAGCTGGATGCCCTTCCTAACGCCAACCACTCCGAGAGTGTAGTGGGTGCTTCTACATGCCCCCGGCACGAGGGCCAGTCTGGCGGTACTGGCAACGGCCACACTCGAAATGGTGTTTTTACGTGCCACCTGCACAGGAGTCAGTCCAGCGGCACTGGCAACGACCTCATTCGAATGTTTTTTCACGTGCCACCGGCACAAGTGCCAGTAAGGCGACGCTGGTAATGATCACGCTCAAATGGTGCTTTTTACATGCCACCGGCACAGAAGCCAGACAGCCGCTCTGGCAGTGATCCCGCTTGGATGGAGCTGTTAGCGCTCCACTAGCATGGGTGCTTGTCATCAAATTTGGTTCAATTTCGATTTCACTTGCCCCAACAGGTCTTCGCAAGCAGAATTTAGTGTCCAATGAAGGGAGGTTTACATCAACTTATCTCCTCTGAAATTGCTGGCCTTGTGCTAAAATTTGAAATCAACTTAAAACAATGTTTTATTGTAAGTAGCTTCGAGTTTTGGGCCTTGCATTTCTGAACTGAAATGGTATTTGAATTCATGTCAGTATTTGTTTCTAAGTTAGAAATTATTATTAAACCCACTCTTATGATATCTGTCTGTCTGTCTGTCTCTCTCTCTATATATATATATATGTGTGTGTGTGTGTGTGTATGTGTGTATTTAGCATTCTTCTCTACAAAAGTGAAGTGACTAATAACAACAAAGGTATTTTGATCATTATTTACATTATTTACATTTGACGGATATTTGTCCTCATCTTGTTTGTTGTTAACACATTTCGGTTGATATACCCACCAGCCTTTATCAGGTGTCTTGGTGAAACTTCAAACCTGGGTTCTCATTCCTAAGGTATTTTTCGATATTATTATTATTATTATTATTATTATTCAGATCTTACTACTTGGAATCAAACTTGGAATCTTGGGGTTAGAAGCTTGCGCTCTTAACCACTATGCCATATCTGTCAAATGTAAATAATGTAAATAATGTACATAATTCTTCATCTCTTAAATATAGAACTGAACAGTATTTTGAGTTGTTTATTGCAGATACTGCTTTTTATATTTGGATAGATCACTTTATCCTGCATACCTCAGTTTACTTAGAGCTGTTATTGATAGACTTTTATGACAAGGTTATGTGATAGAGTAGCATCTATCTAGATGAATACTATTTTCCTTGTTTTGAAACTTAAATGTATTGAGAAAATGGTTGGGCATAAGAACCCAGGTTCGAAATTTCCCAAAGACACCTGATGAAGGCTGGAGGGTATATCAGCCGAAATGTGTTAACAACAAACAAGATGAGGACAAATATCCTTTAACTGTAAATAATGTACATAATTCCTCATCTCTTAAATATAGAACTGTAAAGACAACTTTATCTGTTAATCTACCTGTGATTCCACTGCACCTCTTATGTGTCCATAGTTTCTTCCAACTTCTTTCCTACATATTGAGCAGGGCCATTTACCCGATGGAAAGAGAGTTTTATCTTCTTTCTTACTAACAACTTTGGTCTTTGCTAGGTTAACTTTAAGGCCCTTTTATTCCAGGTTTTGTTTCCATATCTGGAATTTCTTCTCCAATTCTGCTAAAGATTTTGCAATAAGAGCAAGGTCATCAGCATATAACAGTTCCTATGGGCACAGTTTTGAATTCCTCTGTTATGGCCTGAAGGACTATAATGAATAAGAGTGGGCTGAGAACTGAGCCCTGGTGACTCCCTACCTGTATGCTAAATTCATCACTGTATTCATGGCTAACTCTCACCTTACTGACAGCACCAATGTACATGGCTTGTACAGCTCTAACAAGCTACTCCTCAACTCCTAACTTCTTTAGAGACCACCATATAACAAAGCTGAGAACTCTGTTGAAAGCTTTCTCCAGGTTGACAAAGGCTTACTTTTGGCCAAGTACCTTTCCTGCAGCTGTCTTACTGCATCTGTGGTACTCTTTCCAGGTACAAAACCAAACTGCATCTCATCAATACATTAAAACTCTTGAAGATACTATCTTACCTTTTACCAGTAAATAAAAAAAACCCAAATAAAACAAAAGGATTCTTATATTTTAAACCATTTTTTCATGTCATTGAAGCAGATATTGAACTGCCATATATCTTTCTTTCTTAATAGAGAAACTGTAGATTATTGTGGAGGTGGTATAAACTTAAAGGGATATAGAAAACCAACACCATGGCTTATGATAAAAGGCGGGTAAAAAAAGACCCATATTAAATATTTAGAAACATAATATCAGAAATATTATCAAATTTGAGAGAATATCAGACAGAATAATTTGTGGTATATTGTCCCTTTAGATTCTGATTTCAAATTTAGTTGAGACCAGCTTAACCTTTTGTACTTCTGAAGCCAATGAAATAATATATCTCCCAAATACTAGTGTTGATATAATCAACTACCCCATTTGAGGATTTGCCCCAGCATGGCCACAGACTAATGAGTGAAACTAGTAAAAGAATAACACAGACAACTTACTAGACTTTCCAAAAGAATTCAAGGATGACCATAATTCTATGTATTTCTTAATCCCTCTTTCATTGAAAGTTGGTAAATGTAGAGCAGGATTATCTAACAAAGGATCCAGAGAATCCACAATTCTTTGTAATTGCTCTTCATATCTTTCAAATTTCTGAAATATTTGTAAATAAATATAAATGTGTGTGTGTGTGTGTGTGTGTGTGTGTGTTGTGTGTGTGTGTGTGTGTGTGTGTGATCACAGTATTATACCTTTGTTAGAAATGTTTGTGAAATATTGTTTTGTAAATGTTGACTGGAATTGAAGATGAAAAATATCTTCATAATATAGGTGCAAAAATTTGAATGAAGATGCATTTTATGAACCCTCATTTAATAAACCTTCATTATTATATTACATAGATTTATAAAACATATTTGTGTTTACAATAAATGAATTTATGATTCTTTACCTCAGCATCAGATTGAGAGAACTGAGCAATTTGCAGTTTATTAAGGTGGCCATCTCGTCCCAGTGTGAGAGATTTAGCTTTAGGATTTGAACTATTTGGCTGCAACAATGGTGTGTAAGAACTTGGATTTCTTAGAAAGATCTTTAACCCATATTTCTGGAAAAAGAAATGAAAGAATAAAGTTATGTTTACATTAAAATTTGATGCTGTCTTCAGAAAACTTATGAATGTAGTTAAAAACCTCTTTATTTATACTCATACAGGATTGGTAAACTGTGGTTTTGAATACAGAGTGCAAAGAAGATTATGGACAAGATAATAGTTTCTTGGAAATAAACACCTTAATGTTTAAATAACTATACACTTTATTTATAAATATTGAAAGAAATGTAAAGTAAATTTAGAACAGGAGACCCGTTTTGTAAATATTGAACAGAATATGAAAATAACAACTCAGCACCAAGTGTTGCTACCTAAATTTTTGACATTATGTGATAGTGATACAGACTACCATTCTTAATTTCTTACATTCTCCTGTGGCTAGTATTTATCTGTGCTTGAATATGTGCTTACTATCTTCCTTCTTAGTTTCAAGTCACAGTGGTTTTGGCTGCTGTTACAACAATTAAATGGTAGCAGCTTAGCTTGACAGTTGATGTATGCAAATTGTATGTTATAATGCATTGTAGTGTAGCTGATGAAATGAAAATTGGTAATTTATTTGCACTAGATAAAATTACACAATCATTATGTCATCTCTATTTGTGAGTATGCAGTGCAGACATATGACATCAAAACATACACCTACCAAATCTAAATATATATATAAACTACATCAACATACCAGAACTAAACATACATAAACTACATATGCATGTATATATCTCTTATTATAATCTATATATATATATTGTATCAGACTGCCTGAAGGGGAGCTAGGAGACAGGTTTATTTAGCCAGAGGGGAAGCAGATAAAAAAAAATTTGCCAATGTTCTGTACCATGAGTACCAAAGACTTGACCTATTTTGTGTTGCAAGACTATGTGAGAGAGAATTGTGATGTCATGGATGATGGTTCATTTGCATTAAACGAGGCTGCAAAGAGAGAGGTTTGGAGATACCACTATGAAAGGTTACTAAATAAAGTGAATGAATGGGAAAAAGAGAGTCTGCTGAATGCCAACCCAACAGAGGCACCAGCCATCCAAATTGACAATACCTTAGTAGATAAAGCAATTAAGGGTATGAAGACAGGGAAAGCCCCCAGCCCATCAGGAATCATTTGCAGAGATGCTCGAAATATCTGGCGGTGTTGGCTATAGCCTAGTCACCCATATAGTCAACCAAGTGACACAAGAAGGAGTCATACCCAATGACTGGTGTAGCAGCATCATAGTCAACTGCTACAAAGGTAAAGGTGACACATTAGATACAAATAATTACAGAGGGATCAAGTTGTTGGATCAGGTAATGAAGGTCACAGAGAGGGTCATAGCCCAACTAATTAGGGAAAGAGTCAGCCTAGATGAGATGCAGTTTGGGTTCATGCCAGGGAAATGCTTAAATTCATTATTTTAAACTCTGAAGCTTGCATTTAAAAAGTGACCAATCCACCCTCCCCTTTTTCAATTCTGTACAATCTTAGTTATGGTTGTAATGCACAACTTCCAGTTGTTCATTTAAAACTTTCATTGCACAACCTAAATATATTGCTTCCTAACATTAGTACAATGCCATACATTCTGGAGAAGGTATAGCTGATTAAATTTACTCCAGTAATTTATTCCATTGACCTGAAAAGGACAAAAGGCACTGCTGTTCTCAGAAGGAATTGAAGTGAAGTCATTACAGGATGTAATGAAATATCACAATGGATGTGTCTAATGCTCTTACAGTTCTTGTAAATTTATTGCCTTTGCAGAAGCTAAATATATTAGTAATACAGATATGTAGTTATTTTGTGATGTGGTTGGATACATTGTCTATCCCAAATGACTTTTGTTTAGAAAAGATGTTGATAGGCACTGTGGAAACTTGTGAAAAATATAAATCTCTCTATATATATAAAGCTGAAGTTGTCTGTGTATGGCAGGTTTGGTAGCCTTCAACTAACACTATCTCCTCCAAGACCCTGCAGCGCAAGTTGACCAAAACTGAGAGTATGATAGAAGAAGGCTTGCTCTTCCTTCCATAGAAGAAAACAATTCAAATCGGACCATGTTAACAACAAAAATTATTTACATCAAAAAGGTGCTTTTTTCCTATGAAAATCCCTATTTTTTACGATTTTTTTACTGCTATGTCACCATTTTTCAGTGTATTTCAACCAGAAAAATGTTCACTTAAAGAGAATAACAAGCTACATAATGCTAAATTTTTACTTTTCAAAAATTCCAATTCTAAAGGGTTGAAACAAACCCAAGCAACGCTGAGTGATACTGCTAGTCATAAATACAAATAAATGAATAAATATATGTATGTATGCACGCATATGAATATATGTGCGTATATATTATTTATCGTTACATTTTAGCTTTTACTTGTTTCAGTCATTGGACTGTGGCCATGCTGGGACACCACCCTGATTGGTTTTAGCTGAATTAATCAACTTCAGTATTAATTGTATTAGACCCTTTTACTGAACTGCTAAATTACAGGGACATAAACAAACCAACACTAGTTGTCAAGCAGCTGTGGGAGCAAACACACACAAATACACATGCACCTCCACCACAGACGCACACACATGATAGATTTCTTTCAATTTCCATGTACCAAATCCACCCACAAGGTTTTGGCTGACTTGAGGCTTTAGCAAAGACGCCCAAAGTGCTGTGCAGTGGGACTGAACCCAAGGCCACATGGTTGGAAAGTAAGCTTCTTAACCACACAGCCATGCCACATCCACCCACACACACACATACATCTATCAGATTCCTTTTTAAAATAAATATGAACTGCAAAACGCAAAACCTCATATACTGCATTACCTGCCCAAACTGCAAAGAAAATTACATTGGCAAAGCAAATAATTCCCTCTGCCAACGTGCAAGAATCTACAGGCAACATATCCGACAAGAAGAATTGCGCAAGATTCCATAAAGTAAGCATCTGGAAATATGCGGTGATGGAAAATTCAAAATTTTTCCCTTTTACAAATGTGCATGGGACGATTTGCAATACCAAAAAGCAATGGAGCTACATTTCATCAAAAAATTCTCTCCAAAATTGAATGCTTGAAAGAAAAGCAGAGACAGTACGTTTTGTAAGTGTTATACTAATGTTCTCTAATGCAAAATCATGAATTGAAAGAGGCGTGATCGAAGTTACACAGTATAAACATGGACATATTCTCAACCACACATACACACACAAAATCATGCACACATACACACACACACTTCATCAAGGAATCTTCCCTAAAATTGAATGCTTGAAGGTAAAGTGGAGAATTTGAATACTTTATTCCAAATGTAGCTCATCTCTAAAAATGTTCAGATACATATATGTGTAGCATTGGGATGTTCTAGCTTTACATATATATATAAACGTGTGTGTGTATATATATATGGATGAATGGATGGACAGATGGCCAGATGGATGGATGGATGGATGGATGGATGGACAGAGGGATAGATGGATAGACACACGGATGGATGGATGGATGGATGGGTAGAGGGAAAGAGAGAGAGAGAGAAGGGGGATCCACCTTCCTATTCACCATTCATTCATTTATTTAATTATTTTGCCTTTACCATTATATTGGAATGGGTTTAATGATGGTGACCACTTAAAAAAAAGAAAGGAAGGAAAAACAGGTGATGATGATGATGATGATATATATATATATATTCATTTTATTTTATTTGTTAATTTGCAAATATCATACTAATGTTTTTTCCTTTAGAACTACACTGTATCAAAAAATTCCCTCCAAAAATTAAGGTTTGGAAGGGGTATATTCTAAATATAACTCAAAGAGGAGAAAAAGAGTGGAGGAAAAAGGAAAAAAATGAAAGAAGAAAGGGGAAAAGGAAAAAGAAAGAAGAGAGATAGAAAGAAAGCAAAAAGACTTTCAGTGATGACCAAACCACACCTGTTTTTCCTTTCTTTCTTTTTTTTTTTAAGTGGTCACCATCCTTAAACCCATTCCAATATAATGGTAAGGGGAAAATAATTAAATAAATGAATGAATGGTGAATAGGAAGGTGGATACCTTTTCTCTCTCTCTTTCCTTCTACCCATTCATCCATCTATCCCTCTGTCCATCAATCCATCAATCTGGCCATCTGTCCATCCATTCATCCATCCGGCCATCTATCCATCCATCCATCCATCAGCCTATCTACCTACCTATATTTCTATCTATTCATCTCCATTGTCTTGGAACCTCACCCCCAAAAAACAAACAATGTTCTCTTCTAAACAATCCCCCCTCAAAAAAACGTCTGTTTTATATAAATGAACAAGCTGTTTGTACATTCACAAAATTGTATTTTACAAGTTCTAGAGAGGAACGAAAGTGCTAATAATAATGAAGAAATAAAAGGATATTTTCTCAAAGTTCTGACTTTTTTTTCAATACATACACATACATACATACATACATACATATATATATCATCATCATCATCATCGTTTAACGTCCGCTTTCCATGCTAGCATGGGTTGGACGGTTCAACTGGGGTCTGGGAAGCCTGAAGGCTGCACCAGGCTCAGTCAGATCTGGCAGTGTTTCTACAGCTGGATGCCCTTCCTAACACCAACCACTCCGTGAGTGTAGTGGGTGCTTTTTATGTGCCAATGACACAGGTGCCAGACGAGGCTGGTGAACGGCCACGCTTGGATGGTGCCAGGCGAGGCTGATAATGGCCACGATCGGATGGTGTTTGTTACGTGCCACCGGCACAGAGGCCAGTCGATGCAGTGCTGGCTACGGCCACGTTCGGATGGTTCTCTTACATGCCACCGGCACTGGTATCACAACTACAAATTCCACTGATGTTGATTGATTTCGATTTTGATTTTCACTTGCCTCAGCAGGTCTTCACAAGTAGAGTTTTGTGTCCCAAGAAGGAAGGTATGCACAAGTGGACTGACTACATCCCAGGTAGAGGCCACGGGTTATGGCCTCACTTGTCCTGCCGGGTCTTCTCACGCACCGCATACTTCCAAAGGTCACGGTCGCTGGTCATTTCCATATATATATATATATATATATATATATATATATATATATATGTATACTTTTGTATGTATATGCATGTGAGTGTCTGTGTTTGTCTCACTACTTCACAACTGTTGACAACAGGTATTGGTTTATTTACATTCCTGAAACTTAGTAGATCAGCAAAAAGAGGCTCATAATTTAAGTACCAGACTTCTACAAATGATGTAAGAACTGGGGTTGATTTGATCATCTAAACCTTTGAAGGCAGTGCTCCAGCATGGCTGTAGTCCAATGAGTGAAACAAGTAAAAGAATATAAAAGATATACCTTCAGTTCCAAATCTTTGTAAATCTGTGGCCGTAACAAACTCAGCAGATATGAAGCTCTGGAAAACTTGAATCCTAGAATGATTAGTAAGAGTAGCATGAATTACATGGCTAGTTTGGCATCAAATGTACATGGGGTTACATAAAAGGACATTGAATTATATAATAATTGCTTGCTTTGATTAGAAACATTTTTATTTTTGTAAGCAGGAAGTTATATCATCTGCCGACTTGATTTCATTAGATTAAGTAGGAATGACACAAAATAAACTCCAGTACAATAGAATTTAGAACAACGGTGAGACAACAAACAAGGTATGTAGTAGTAGTAGTAGTAGTAGTAGTAGTTGTAGTAGTAGTTGCAGTTGTTGTTGTTATAGTTGCAGCAGCAGTGGTATTTGTTTTGGTCTTCTGCACTCTGAGTTCCATCCCTGCCAAGGGTCAATAAATAAAGTCCAGTACTGGGACTGATTATACTATTCTATATTTTTGAGATGATGAATTATGTACATTATTATTTACAATGGACTGATAGGTGTCCTCATCTTGTTTGTTGTCATCACAACATTTCGGCTGATGTATTCTCCAGCCTTCATCAGGTGTTCTGGAGGAATTTCGAACCCAACCCTTTAGTTGTCTACTGGGGTACACTGTTTTCATTCTTAAGGTATATTGCTGATGTTATTTTTCTGTTGATATTATTTTTCAAGGCCCCTACTTGGGATTGAACTTAGAATCCATTAGTCAAATAAAAGGTTGGGTTTGAAATTCTACTAGAACACCTGATGAAGACTGGAGAGTACATCAGCTGAAACGTAGTGATAACAACAAACAAGATGAGGACACCTATCTGTCCAGCGCAAATAATGTGGGATTGATTATTATTATTATTATCATTATGCACTCTATTAAGTTTAAAATGCTCAAGACAAGCTTATATCAAGACAACACCCCTGTAATTCCATCAGGAGTTGAAGGACCAGGAAGGATCAAGTATGTGACTTTTTGGGAAGGAGAAATAAGATGTGATGTTTATACCTTTCCCAAAGACCCAAAATTCATTTCAAGAAAATGAATCTAACAGGTTACAAATGTGACTCCCTGAGATTTCCATGTTGTTAATTGACCAGACATTGCTATTGAAAGTTATCTATTAATAAATCAATATATCTAAGTGAAGGCTATAGTAAAATGGTCATGTTATTGTAATTGTATAGATGCCAGGTGAGCTCAGTGCTATAGAGCTGACCTACGATCAAAACTGTTCTGACCATGACCATCACGTCCCTTTTCTGTACATCCAGAACTACATTGTCCAGTATATTATTATTTTCTAAAGACAGTACAATATGATATGAAAGATTTAGTTGTTTGCCGGTGGCATATAAAAAGCACCTTTTGAGTGTTGGGCCTCATGGAAGCAATGACAAATGACTGAGACCTTTGGCAATATGTTGTGCTTGAGAAGTAGACCCATCAAGCCAAGTGAAATCATAGTCACAGCAGATACTAGTGTCACACAACTGGCACCCATGCTGGTAGCACATAAAAACATCCATTACACTCTCAGTGTAGTTGGCATTAAGAAGGACATCCAGCCATAGAAACCATACCAAATCAAACTGGTGTCTGGTGCAGACCCTCAGCTTACCACTTGTGGTCAAACTGTCCAACCCATGCCAGCATGGACAACAGATATTAAACGATGATGATTATGATGATGATGATGATGATGATAACATAGATGCTCTGATAAAAAGGTACTAATTTTTCTGTGAAAATAACCTGACATAAACTTGAGTTATATCCAGGAGGTGACTATCTCTCGTTTATTTAACAAACAATTAGGGACAATTAAACTGAACCCCGCAGTAACTTTCTGTTGCAGTCTTTAACATGAAAGGACTTTTGAGCACTTCAATTCAGTATAAGTTAATGAAATAGTCATCAATTATACAAGCAATCTTTAGAAAGGTCCCCACTTCGATTGAACTTAAGGTATGAGTAATTAGGTATGAGAATGGGTACTGAAGAGGATTGTACATATTATTATTATTTGTACATTATTTTGTGAGTGTTGTATATCTAAATGAGATTAAGTAGTGTACTAAAATATTGAAATAGACAGAAACACTCAAGGAATGTATAATCACTAAACCTTTAAAATACCGTGTGGCTTTGGATAGGCAGAATTAGTTGCAGGTGAGTGCAGATGGTACATACATGTCTGCTTTTTTTTTTCTCTTGTTGTATGTGATACTGAAATGATATTACCCAGGCAAGTGTAACTAACTTTAACATTATGCACATTATAAAGCATGTATTATTTATGTAACCTCATCATCATCATCGTTTAACGTCCGTTTTCCGTGCTAGCACACTATATAGTAGCAAAACATAGCAAATTTAGCTATTTCTCTGCAGATTGAAAAAAACTGTGAACTGCTGTAATCAATTTTTGAACTTTATTGGGTTCTCATTAGGAGTTTCTACATCAATTTGATCAATCCCAGAGAAACAAGCAGCCAATCTGTTTGTATACTCATCGAATCCAGTAGCTATAGAAAGCTGTAGCAATTAATTTCCATACTATAAGTGTTTAGCATTTTATTTAATATCAGGGGCCTGTCAGTTATGTACATATATACATCCCTGCATGGAAAATTGCTTGGAAACAGCTGAGAGTTGGTGACAGGCAAGGTGACTAGATGTAGAAAACCTGCCACAATGAATTCTCATGTATGCCTGGAAAAGGTGGACATTAAAACAATGATGATGATGATGAACATGAGTTACTTAAGGTTTAATTACATGCAACACTTACCTGGTATTATTTCCTCTGTTACAGCTGCTCCACCAATTACATGACGTTTCTCCAAGACACAAACCTTCAAGCCAGCTTTCTGCAGGTAGGCAGCCTGTGAAAGGAAAAGTTGTTAATAATATATGTTGACTGCTCAAATATGTGGATCATTTGAAGACTTAATTGTTTACTTTAATAAATTGAAAGATTTACTTCTTAAATTCACCATCACTGCCACAAGTATCACAAGTAAGCCAAAGACGAATGAAGGCCTCTACATAATTGCTTACCCTACTAGAAATAGCAGCCAAATCTTCCCACTGTCTTAAAATGGAAGTATGTTAACCGTAGTTGAAACAGTTTTGGAATTAAGCTTTTCTAGATCATGGCTGACCCAAGACTAAAAAAAAAAAAAATCATTATCTCAATAACTGCTATCACCTCCCAGAAATAAAGGGATGAGCCATTGAACAAAGATCAATGTAGAGTTACTTGAATCAGATTATTGAAACAATCAAGTCTTTCCCATCAGACTGTTGGATTCAAGATGTGTGTAAGAGAATAGATTGCATTGAGGTGGACCATATGCTTAAGCATTGCAGGTGTTATTGCATTTGACCACATCTTTGCATTCTTCTAACTTCTTGGTATCAAAATCATTCTTTTTTCTGTCCCTACTCTCACATCCCTGAGAGAAAAGGGAGAAGAGAGACAAGAGGAAGAAAAAAGACAGGGTGACTGAGAGATCTAATCTAAATTAAAGAGGGGAGAATTAAAACGTTGTAAAGCAAAAAAATTGAACTTCAACTTACAGTGATCAATCCATTGTGTCCTGAAACACAGAAAGAGAGAGGAAGATGAATCAAAGAATAACAAAGAGAATGAAAGTCATAGAATAATTAACACAAATGAATCACAGAATAAGTAACTAAAATGAAGAGAGGTTTAAAATAATCTATTGTGAAACATACTTCAGAAATTTCCTTGCATTCAATACTCTTACTCTTTACTCTTTTACTTGTTTCAGTCATGTGACTGTGGCCATGCTGGAGCACCGTCTTTAGTCTAGTAAATCGACCCCAGGACTTATTCTTTGTAAGCCTAGTACCTATTCTATCAGTCTCTTTTGACGAACTGCTAAGTTACGGGGATGTAAACATACCAGCATCAGTTGTCATGCGATAGTGGGGGTGAGGGGGACAAACACAGACACACAAACATATACACACACATACATATATACGATGGGCTTCTTTCAGTTTCCGTCTACCAAATCCACTCACAAGGCTAAACTGTTACCACACAGGACAAAATGCTTAGTAGCATTTTGCCTGTCTTCATGTACTGAGTTCAAATCTCACCAAGGTTGACTTTGCCTTTATTGCTTTCAGGGTTAATAAAATAAGTACTAGTTGAGCACTACAGTTAATGTAATCAATTACCCCAACCATTCAAAATTACTGGCCTTGTGCCAAAATTAGAAAGAAATTATTATTATTGTTGTTGCTAGTTTTCCATAGGCATAGGAGTGGCTGTGTAGTAAGTAGCTTGCTTACGAACCACATGGTTCTGGGTTCAGTCCGTGGCACCTTCAGTAAGTGTCTTCTACTTATTGCTTTCAGGGTTAATAAAATAAGTACTAGTTGAGTGGATTTAATAAAATAAGTACTAGTTGAGTGGATTTAGTAGACGGAAACTGAAAGAAGCCCATCGTATATATGTATATATATACATGTGTGTGTATATGTTTGTGTGTCTGTGTTTGCCCTCCCCCCAACATCCCATGACAACTGATGCTGGAATGAACCCTTGCGAAAATTTTGTCGATCTGATAACAAATGTTCATACGTTTTAAGAGTATAATGGGGGTACCAAAAACGGGTAGTGTGTTATATCTATTTAATTTGTTAACAAAAATTATTTACGTTGTTTAGGAAAAAAAAATTTATTTGTTTAAAAAAATGATTTACTTTGTGTTAAAAAAATTATTTATTTTCTGTTTTCTCTACTTTGCTATGTAGTCGTTGTAGGATCGACTAGCCACGACTAGCTAGCGCGGATGCGCGAGTACGCGAGTGCGCGCACCGAGACCGCTCTTCTTATTATCGTTATAACTGTTGACTCCGACATTTCATATTATTGTTTTACCTAATCAATCTTACTCGTTACAATTGGTAACTATACTAATTAAACCTAAACGTTACACACTCGTAAACAGACTTGTATATTTATTAAAAAAAAAAAACACTCTCTATAAATTTCTTAGTAACATGCAGAAGCATTTGTTATGGTAGTAGAAACTTCTGTTAAAAAATATAGAGCTTGTGCTTGAAAAATAAAACTCGTAAATCCAGGATCTCGTAAAGCGGGTCCTTGTAAAGTGAACTATTACTGTACTGCTAGGTATTTTTGCCCGGCGCGCTAACGATTCTGCCTGCTCGCTGCCTTAATAATAGTAATAGTAATTCTTTTTATTAAAAGCACAAGGACTGAAATTGTTCTGGGAGGTAAGTAGTCGATTTCATTTACTCCAGTGTTTCACTGGTACTTAATTTATCGACCCCGAAAGGATGAAAGGTTAAGTCGAACGTGCAGATGAACGTGCAGAAAGGTTAAGTCTAACGTGCATTTTGCTCAGTGTGCTACCGATTCCGCCAGCGCGCAGCCTTATAATTATAATAAGAGGAAGGCCTTAATCGATTCCAATGACTCTAGTACTGCACTGGTACTTTATTTTATCGACCCCCCCCAAAAAAAAGGATGAAAAGCAGAGTTAGCATCGGGGAGATTAACTTTGCTTTTCACCCTTTCGAGATCGATGAAATAAAGTACCAGTGAAGTATTGGAGTCAATGGAATTGACGAAGACCCTTCCCTCTGACGAGGCATGTTGTAATGTTGATGCATTTCCCTTACTAATGGAATTACAAGTGAAGGGCTTTAACTTGTAAGCGAATTAGCAAAATATCTTCTTTAAAATAATGTTGACATTTAAAATCAAAGAAACATAAAGCACACATAAAATAATTTTAAAATTTTAAATCAGAAAAGATGAAGAAAACCTGCTCCAATAATAACAGCATCATATTTAAGTTGCAGTGCTTTGGGTTTACAGTAATATCTTGTCGGGTTTTTGAAGAGTTTGTGCTGAGCAAAAACTTGGTAATTAATTCTGGTCCAAGAAAAAGACAAAAATCTGGGGTTAAACATCATTGCTTCAACACTTTTTTGCTGATGAGAAGTTATTAGGTAGTTATCGTTGTGCTAACAGCAAAGACCAGTCAGGTAATAAATTTATGTCAAGAGCTTAATTCTTATCTGAATAATTAGAGAAATCGCAAGTTATTCGAAACGAAGTTCAGTTTTTTTTTTTGTAAGATTATGTTTAGCTTTAATTTAATGACATACATGTATTCTAGTGATGTTTAACGTGTATCAAATTTCAATTGCTGCTGCTGCTGTGTAACCTACTTGTCCCGGTATCAGTATTGTCTTCTAATATTTAACAAGCAGCTGCGGTTTGGTAGAATCAGTAAAGTGGCGGGGTTAAAACGACATACGTTCTTTAGTTCTCTTTACGTACAGATTTATGATTCCACCAACATAAATTTTGCATTCCATCCTTTTAAGGGTATCAGTCAAAATACTGAGATTAATATGATTGACTATTCACCCAATCAATTTGTATCAGTGTACCACTGTTTGAAATCAATATTTATTAACAGCGTGCAAAGAAGCGGTCTTGATACAGGACATAACAACTTAGTGACCCAGCCTAATAGCAGTTGGGTGTTGTGTTTAGCAACAGGCGGAGAGCTGGCAGAAACGTTAGCACGCCGGGCGAAATGCCTACCGGTATTTCGTCTGCCGTTACGCTCTGAGTTCAAATTCCGCCGAGGTCGACATTGCCTTTCATCCTTTCGGGGTTGATTAAATAAGTACCAGTTAATCACTGGGATCGATATAATCGACTTAATCACTACATCAGCTAGCTTTCGTTAAATAGAAACTCACTTTACCTATACTATGCATGTCCTTGCTAAATGTATATAAACTACAACTTTTCTTATTTATTTATCTTATGCTGTGCCTTATCTAAAGAACTACGTCCTTGATGAAAGTATGAATACTACAACCGCCAATAAATATTTATTTGACACTGTGTCTAGATAAAAGGTACGATATAAGCTACAATAAAACTCTCTTCTCCACGCTCTGAAAAACAAAGAGTAACTTACAATCTGTAAATATAAAATATTATATTTACAAAAGAAAGATCGGATAATGGGGTGTTCATACAAGGCCATCTTATAGGCGCCCGTGAAAATCAATGCATTGAGCCCTGTAATATTTGTCCCCGGCCAGCGAATTTTTTCCCCACGAGAGTTCCGGACCCCAGTTATGAACTCATTTGCATACAGCCAATCAGAGCTTAACTATCAAACTAGTTTCCACCTAGTCACGAAGATACTCTGGTTGAATTCAGTGGAAAATGTGCGTTATAGCAAAATCTAACTGTTCACGGGTTAATAGGGGTGACAAATGTGAAATTTAGTGTATAAAGTGATGGTCCGTTTTGCCCCAGCACTGGGGCAAAAGATTTCAGGTTAGACCGTTTTGGCCCATTAGGCCAAATATCACGAAGTGTTATGGACTTATAAAGACCAGTTGCAGCTTAGATAGCAATTATTCCCTAATCCATTGGTTGCTTAGATAGCAATTATTCCCTAATCCATTGGTTGCAGAAGAGATGTGGTGTTCGGAGGGAGGTATACGACGGCAACGTTGGGGTCAAAACCTACGATATTTTGCGGGTGGCCAGGAGCATTATCTAAGATATGTAAAACCTTAAGAGGAATCCCCTTCTCTTTACAGTATTTCTCTGCTTCAAAAGCGACAACAGTAACCCATGCCTTAGAATTAGCCATCGATATAACAAGGAGAGATGCCTTGGGTATGTTCATCAGGGAACGGGGGTTGTGTGCATGATACACAAGCAATGGCTTTAACCTAAAATCTCCTACACAATTACCTCCCAACATAATGGTCACACGTTCTTTTGAGACCTTGTTGCCTGGAATACTTTTCTCCACCTAGGAAATAAATGAACGGTCAGGCAGTTTTTTTTCCAATACAATCTAGTTTCGTTTCCGTTAAAAATCTGTTCGGGAAGAAACCCGTTTTTTTTTCGATGATTTTCTTTAATGCATTAGGATATTCCGCTGCTGCTTGTTCGTCAGCTGATGTACTTTCACCTTGCTTCTTAATGGAGTGATAACTTCGCTCCTTAAATCTCATGAACCCTCATTGACTTGCCTTGAACTCTACATCTTTATCGTCTAGATATTTTCTCTTCAGGTCCTCAAACAAAGACAACCTTTTCTTGACTAACAGTCAAGAATGATTTGACTAATGTTTTCATGACTGATAATAGCACACTGACGATTCAACCTAAGACTCCAAAGAGAAAGAAGACTTTCCATTTCTTCAAAAATTTTGCTCCTTTTCTTATTGATGACAATGTTTTTCATCCCTGGGCTTCAGATTTGATATGTGCTGAAATCTTGTCCTCATTATGTAGAATCATCGATAGAGTTACCCGACTCATCCCAAAAGATTGTGCAATTGCTACCACTTTTTCACCTTTTTCATGACATTTTATCATAGCCAGTTTACCTTCCAGCGTTATAGCATAATGCTTAACACTTTCAATATGAATTTTTAGGAGCCGTGGGGGCAAAAAAATAAAGTCACAAATGAATGAGAATGAGAAAGTAGCCAATAAACAGGCGTAAACAAATTTGAATTAAAAATAATCGCAGGTATCAAGAGTGACAACGACGCCTAACGGCAGATATTGGTGCTGAAGTGCAATAGGAGCTCCAAAAGACCGATAAATAAGACAACATAGTTGATTTCATGATTTCGTTCACTAAGCTACACAACTTTACTGTACGTATTTTAATATGATTTTATATGCTTTTATTCTTATTTATTATACAGTAACATGGTTTTATGTGCTTTTAACGGTTTTCTAGTGATTTTTGATTTTAATTTTTCCTTATATTATTTTTGAAAACCGACTATAATCGAGAACGACTTAAATCGAAACGACTTAAGCCGAGTTATGCCTGTATATATATTTAATTTCTCTTAAATGTTTAATTTATGAATATTCATTGAAAAGAACATATCACGAAAGGAAACAAAGAAAATAGATAGAAACAGTATAGTAGATATATATTGGAATAGAGGTCAGCTAATTCCCTCAATTATATATCGCGCCAAGGGAAAACTGGTGTTACATTCTAAAAGGTTTTGAGACAGTCCAAAATACTCACGGCAAAATTGCACTGGAACAGCCAGTTAACTTCACTAACATCATCTAATAATTCAGATTGACTGGACGCTAGCGAAGTCAAAATTTTGCCGTCGGTCCAGTACCTTCCGTCCTCCAACGTCTCAAAAGTCATAGGTTGAAAACGTTAGTTACCGACATACTCTGATATTTCAGTGCTTTATTTCATTCAGTCACAAATACAGTAATACCCCCCACCACTTCCCATATCTACTACAGCATTTACGACGCGTGACATACAAACGAATCGCTCAGCGGTAGCGTACAACACTCAGCATCTTACTCTAACCCGAAAGCAAAGAGTGGGTAAGTCGAGCCTCTTCCCTATAAAGTCACTGTTTCGTGTATACATGGTCTGATCAATAAGTATCCGGACTGTTGCCATAGTAACGAAGCTAAAGCACTCGCGTTGAAGCCGCTTGGTACAGATTGACTTTGAACTCTGCAGATTGAACTCTGCAGATTGAACTCTGCTCGATCGCCGCATTGACCATGACAGAGAAAGTTGAGCAGAGAATCTGCGTCAAATTCTGTCAAAAGCTTGGTGATACCTGCTCAGAGGCCTACGCAAAGTTTTTAAAAAGTTTTCATCGTTCTTGACACAATCAAGGAGATCATGTGCAACTGATATCCGAGTGTGCTTTTGGTCAGCTGAAAGCAGTTTTGGCACAAACTTGGCAGATATGCGTATCATACGCAAGTCTTCAGTGATAATGGACTGAAATGAACTGTAATCTGCACATCCTCTGATAACTCAGGTTATGTTGATTTGACGATTTCCCCTCACAGCTGCATGCACATCTGCGATGTTTTTCTCAGTTCTGCTGGTTGCGGGTCTCACTGAATGTTCGTCAATATCGACATTTTTTCGGCCATCTTGGAAACATCTTGTACACATATGAGCGGCTCACAAACTCTTCTCCATACACTTTCTGAAACTTTGAGTAGGCCTCTGAGCAGGTATCGCCATGACAACTTTCTCTGTCACGATCAATGCGACGATCACACTCTACACACGTTCCTTCCAAGCACTGTTGTAAGAGCGGAAGTGAACTAGAACGTTAAAACTTACAGCGCTTGCACAACAGAGTTCTAGGTCAATCTTTGCCAAGCGGCTTCACTCTGCATGTTTTAGCTTTGTTACTATGGCAACCGTCCGGATACTTATTGATCAGACCTCGTATAAGTAGAAATATTTTCAGTGAAGGAAACTTGGAAATTTGTAACCTCTATACATCCATTCCTTCTTTTCTCAAAAGCATTAATGATTCAAATGAATTATAATTGGCACAACTGGAGACTGAAACCGAACAGCAGTCTCATACCGTTCAATGTTATTCAAAATAATGAAATCTCGAAGTAATGTAGTGAGGTAGATTCAATGATCTATACTACCCACTACAAACATTAATCCAGCGGTTCATGTTTTGTAAGTGTGATATAATTAACTGGTGTGATCTTATTACATATTGGTACTATTTCGTTAAATCTGTGGGAAGATGAAAAGAAAGCAAAGTTGACTTTGATGAGATTTTGTCTCTCAACAATAGAATAATGATGAAAATATATGTTGAGGCGAACTGCTTTAAATTTTGAAATAGCAAATATTCTATAATAATGGTTTCAGATATTGGCATACGGCCAAATTTTGGTACAACGGCCGAATTTTAAGTGAAGGAAGTCGATTAATTCGAAGAAAATCGATAAATTCAACAAAAATGGATGAAAAGTTAAGTCGACTCGAGCTCGGCGGAATTCAAACTCAGAATGTAAAAAGCCGGAAGAGATGCTTCTAGTCATTCTGTCCGGCGCAATAACGATTCTACCAGTTCGGCACTTTACTAATACTTCATCGCAATAATAATAATTAAAAAAAAAAAAACTATTTTAAAATAGCATAAAATTGACAAAACGAGAAAACAAATAATAGTTTAAGGGAGATAACTCTTCTTCCCAACATTGCAGTTACGCTACTTGTATAATCTTGATGGCATCTTTTAAATAGGCCACGTTTTAAACAGTAGAATATACTATTGTAAGGGGGTTTTATTCATAGAAGGAAATAAAAATTATTATTTACTGCATAGTTTCTGGAAAATATGATGGTGGAGAGTTCTCTGAATAAAACTGCATCACAATACGCTAATTATTGGGTTTAAAATATCTCAGGGGATAACTTTTCCCTTAATACATCCAAGAGAAAAATGTATTCCAAATTCCCTTTAATCTTCATGTCACAGTCCAGCATGGAGTCAGTGTGATTCAACAACTTTCTGGTTATACACACAAGAGGAATTAATATTTACTCCAAATGGATATTACTTATCAGTGGCGGAGTCACAGGGGCGATTTCCTAAGGCGCAGCATTTCCAAATAAAACATAATAGTAATAATAATAATAATAATAATAATAAATATGATAAAAATAGTTACGCGACCCCCCAGCAATACTTGCCGTGACCTGGGAGCTGGAAACCCTCGCTATGTCACGGGTCCTTTAACTATGGATTCGTTATCACACTGGTGTTACAATTAAAGCTCCGGGGCCTTCGGCTTATCCTCTATTCGAGTGACTCGAATTTTTGGAGCTTTTTCATCTCTTAAAAAAAGATTTTCTTACATGGTCATAATCTTTCTGTGGGGAATAATTCACCCGGGTTCGCGCCTTCGGTTATATGCTCGCCGCGGCACCGTCCTACTCGATCGGGCATCGGAAAGTCACCTTGCCGGTAATTGTCACATCAGAGACAAGCTAGGACAAGATATAATAATATGGGTCACAGGCTCAGGAATGTTGGATCACCATGATCTTAAGTGCAAGTAAAAGATTCTCAAAATGTTCAATGCCATTCTCCATATAGCTGGGTTTTTTTTTATCAGATTGACCTTCTCCTTGAGATATGCTTTAACAAAAACTGAGATGTGCTTCACACCCAGTGTGCTTCCAGTACTCCGGGCACCTACCCGGAATTCCTGAGGGCCCGTGTTATTACTATATAGTCGTTGAACTTACACTAGGTTCATCCGTTCTTTTGATAGGTCTTGTTTGTAGTCCTGCTAGGTTTCGATCAGGACAGACTGTTACCTTTTCATGAGGAGGAATAGAAACACTTACGTCTCTTTTAAGAGCATTTGTTATTAGTGGGAGAAGATAAATGGAATGCCTACAACAAAGTAGATATACTTTGGTTTTATAACAGATGATGGATTAAGTCTACCAATCAAGAACAGGAACGGTTCTTCGGATAGGCTTTGAACCCAATTATCCTCACAAGGCTTTGGTCAACTTGAAGCCGCGCAGTGAGATCGAACTCAAACTCGCGTAAATGCAAAACGGAACTCTTTAGCCACACAGCCAGGTATATTATATAAGCAATGTAAAAGATAAATCTTTAATTATCGTAACGGTTTCATTCTTTAATTACACGCAGCATGTATATGTTTAGGAGAACATTTAGTCTTTGTTTGCAGGCAAAGGGCAACTGTGGATATGTTTAGGTCTATTAAAATGCACTAGTATAATACAATTTCTGCAAGAATGCACGATCAATTGACATTAATTGTTAAATACAGAAAAACAGATATTCATGTTTGACCAGTGCAATTTCTATAATAAAAAACCAACAGAAACAACACAGCACAAAATGAGTTATAAGAAATAACTGTAATGGACCAATGGCATGAATTTAGATACGTTACGGGGAAATGTACTGAATTCTATTTGCAAAAAACTCTAAATTAATAACATTTTCTTTCTTCGTACTAGAAATATTACAAAAATGCGGCATCATTTGTTAGCAAATGACAAAGGGAAGGGAAATAATTTTTAGAAATTAATCTCTTTTGTCGGCAAGGGTCACATAAAGACATGATACAATCTATAAGACATCATTAAAACAGCATAGTCTCATCAAGCCGGTTTGATCAGTTGACATAAGTTCTTACATATAAAAAAGTTACAAATATTTTTTGGCCAATATAATTTGAGACATTTATTCCAGATTTCTTGACATTACTCCCCCGCCGTGTCGTTTAGAGTCACTGTGTGTGTATAGATGTTTTGTTAATACGATATAGGTTTAAAGCTTATATGAATCCAATACCACATATGCATTTGTGCTAAAATGATATCTCCCTTAACCAAGGGGAGGTAATTCTCATTTTTAGATCGACCAACATGGCGACTCTAGGTCGCACATTTTCAAGTCTTCGTCCGAGGTTTTTACTTTCGAATGGGACTAAATCTTTTCAAAGATCCTTCTTGTCGCCTGTACCAACTTTCAATGCCGGTAATTTAAACTTAGTGTGTCCAGAAAAACTTCCAGAAGCGCCTCCTGAATATCCAGGATATAAAGTGTGTAAAGAAGATTTTAAATACGTTGAGAGGCTTTTGCCGAAGGAGATCGTCCCTCCACCACCAGCCGAATCGGTAACAGGGGTTCCTACACCATCAGGATGGATACCGCCTAATGAGAATGGCTCAAAACATCCTTATTTCGTGAAACGAACCAAAAATCATATGTTGCCTTTATATCTGGAAGTAAAGTTCCACGGGTCTCGCATCCTCACCAAAATTTGTAAAATCGATGGGAATATCTGGAAACTCGAGTCAGATTTAAGGACATATTTGCAAGAGAGAAGTACAAAAGACATATATACCCAAGTCCATGAAGTATCAAGTTTTATAAGGGTGAGAGGAGATTATTGTGAAGACGTATGTAAGTTCCTTCTATCTAAAGGATTCTAAATATCTGAAGTTAACTACAAACTGTTCTTCAGAAATGATCGAAGGACATTTTAGTCTTTGGGTGAACTATTTGTTTCTGAGTAACTCTGTTGACCTTTTTGTTGATAAGAGCTTATATTCCTTATGCTGACAGAGTTACTATTGTATTACTGTATTATATCTAGTTTTATATTTCATCTCCACTATTCCTTGTAGTTGGATTAAAATTTTTTTACTCAAACTACATGCATCATGTGTATGTTATTATTTCTCCTGTAGAATTGATATCGTTCAATTTCAGTAAAACGGTATGCTGATTCGAAGACTCTTTTTCAGGTGCAAAGAATCTACAGTCTCGACACCGAATTTTTTATTACTAGTCAGTATTGAGATTTTTCGATAAAATCTTACCCAACGATAAAAAGGATGCTTAGAAATTTTTTAAGAGTTCGCAACAAATCCCTTTTTACCAAGGTTAAAATTTCATATAGATTCAAAATTTGTATCCAACCTGTCATCAATATACATTTTCGTAATTTTAACCCTCACAGATTGTTAATTTGATATTATTGCTTGGATATTATGATTATAAAAAAATAAGAAGGCAGTTTCAGATTATGATTATAACTTTTGCTATTCTTAAAAAACAAACAAAGAAAACAACATTTTTAAAAAAAGTTACGAGGAAGCAAACTCAAAGAGCTGTACACTTGTATCGGTATACCCATTTCTCTGTATTCTTAACCTGTTTTATTATTTGCTCTATTATTTTATACCTGTCTTCCACTTTAGAACATCCACAACTTCTGTGTTCTGTTTCTCTCTTAACTAAGAGTATTAACTTCACATTGTATGTAAATTGTCTACACAATGATATTTGCCATCCCTTCTCTAGTTTCTTAGTTAACCACTAAAGCTTAAACCTACAGAGAAAGAATATAGTGTTCTGATACTGTGACATTTTTCTCATATATATTAGGGACAGAAGTGAAATGGATTTGTTTCAACTGGATGTCAACATAGTACAGACTTAAGATAGGAACAATTTATTGTAATTTTGATGGTAATTCATTCATTTTTTTTTTTACCATGCTGGCATTGGTTGGTAAGTTTGTTACACAATATATATGATGCATATTGCGATCATTAGTCCCCGTCCCTTATTCTTAGATCTGCATTTCACACATTTGCCCTGTCTTACTAGGTTACTTTTTGCCTGAGTAACTACCATTGACAGTAATTTTTACACTCATTGTCCATTCACATAACATTTCTCATCATCATCATCGTTTAACGTCCGCTTTCCATGCTAGCATGGGTTGGACAATTTTGACTGAGGGCTGGCGAACCAGATGGCTGCACCAGGCTCCAATCTTGATCTGGCATAATTTCTACACCTGGATGCGCTTCCTAACGCCAACCACTCCGAGAGTGTTGTGGGTGCTTTTTTTACGTGCCACCGGCATGGGGGCCAGTCAGGCGGTACTGGCAATGACCTCGCTCGAATCTTTTTACATGTGCCAGTGAAGCGACATTGGTGACGATCACGCTTGAATCGTGCCCTTTTACATGCCACGGGTACGGAAGCCAGTTGGCTGCTCTGGCAACGATCACGCTCAAATGGTGCTCTTGGCACCCTACTAGCACATGCACAAGTGCCAGTAAGGCAACGCTGGTAACGATCATACTCGAATGGTGCCCTTTTATGTGCCACTGGCACGGAAGCCGGTTAGCCGCTCTGTCAACGATCATACTTGTATGGTGCTCTTTACACCCTGCTAGCACGGATGCCAGTCACTGAATTGATTTTGATTTTGATTTCACTTGCCTCAACAGGTCTTCGCAAGCAGAGTTTAGTGACCAAAGAAGGAAAAGGTACGCATAAGTGGGCTGGTTACGCTCCTGGTGTAGGCCACAGGTTATGGTCTCATTTGGCTTGCCGAGTCTTCTCAAGCACAGCATATTTCCAAAAGTCCCGATCGCTAGTCATTTCCTTGGTGAGGCCTAATGTTTGAAGGTCGTGCTTTACCACTTCATCCCAGGTCTTCCTGGGTCTACCTCTTCCACAGGTTCCCTCAACCGCTAGGGTGTGGCACTTTTTCACACAGCTATCCTCATCCATTCTCGCCACATGACCATACCAGCACAGTCGTCTCTCTTGCACACCACATCTAATGCTTCTTAGGTCCAACTTTTCTCTCAAGATACTTACACTCTGTTGAGTATGCACACTGACATTGCACATCCATCGAATCATACTGGCTTCATTCCTTGCGAGCTTACGTATGTCCTCAGCAGTCACAGCCTATGTTTCATTGCCATGTTGCATGGCTGTTCGTACACATGCATCATACAGTCTACCTTTTACTCTGAGCGAGAGGCCCTTTGTCACCAGCAGAGGTAAAAGCTCTCTGAACTTTGCCCAGACTATTCTTATTCTAGCAGCTACACTTTCAGCGCACCCTCCTCCACTACTGACTTGGTCACCTAGGTAACAGAAGCTATCAACCACTTCTAGATGTTCAAAATCACCTTGCATATATTAATAAATACTGTTCAATATGAGTCTGCTCACTCAGCTCATTTGTGTTCTACTTTTCATGCACTTTAACATTACGTATTCACTGAACCATATACACTTGTTTTTGCTGATCCATGTTTTATGAGCAGCAATACACTTGTTGCATAAGCTTCTTAGTTTGATTAGGTAATAAAAACTATCATCTCCATCTGAGTAATTCATATATTTTGTTTCATGGGTGTGCTCACTACCAAGAAATCCCATTTCATCTTATATCTGTTGTTTGCAGTAGGTACACAAATTTGACTCTCTACCAAATCTTTTCCTTCATGTTAAGCAAGGTCACTTCCCAGATGACAATGACATCTTCTGCTCTCTGTTACTAACTACGACTTTAGTTTTTGCAATATTGAACTCTTGACTATACTAGGTATAAACTTTTTTCTTTGGCTCCTTAACAGGTACTGCAGTGGGAACTAGGCTGTCAACTGTTTCTTAGATATGCAGAAGGCCACCATTTTGGTGGATTAGGGGTTGATGAAATTGACTCTTGCACTCACTTGACTGATATTTTATTTTATCAACTCCAAAAGGATGAATGGTAAAGTGGCAGGATTTGAACTTAGAATATAAAGGGCTATTACTAAATACCACAAAAATATTGTCTAATACTTCAATGACTTGGCTATCACATAATAAAAATTACAAAGATTGATAATAAATGAAAGTTGAATAGATTTTTACAAATGGTTTCTGAACACTGACCACTCAACCATCAAGTGAAAACTAGTTTTTTGTCACATAATATAAATCCTCCCAAAATACATCAGTAATATAATCTTTCCTATCTGATCCAGGTAAACATTTCACAGTAAAATATTAAAAGATTAGCATCAATTTTTATTATTCTTGGGCGACACTTTGTGTTGGGATGCCATCTCCTTGTGATAAAGTCTAAGAACACTTAAAGTTACATTACATCTTTTAATACCACATTGCCTGTTTCTGTTATTATCAACCCATATGAATAGCTGCATGTCCAGCTATTCCACTAAACCAAATACTTCAGCTGAGTGTGTATTTTCAGATGTGACAACCATGGTTTTCAAGATATGTTTATTGTCCCTGTAAATTTAATTAGTGAAACACTGTCATAAGTCTGTTTGAGAACAACTGACAGCTTGTTCAACATGTTAGTGGCACAGTTTGAACTTGGGGCTTTAACAATTCATCTTATATACATATATGTAATTTGTTGCAAGTCTTGTAACAGATCACTTATCAATCAATGATGACACTACTCTATTCACAGTCTCAGTTGTTGGGGTAGTCCTAGCTTCCATCATCTTTTTTAATTGTGTAGCTCATTGCCTCATTTAATGATGTTTTAAGGAGCAAAGGTTGTATTTGTTCATGTTTGTGCTGCAAAAGAGTTTAGTGAGACAGAGGTTCCTTTTAACATCTCTTACCCATCAGTGATTATAGTTTGCTAGGAGGAAGCCAAGCGTACTTTGCAAGCAAAAGTGAATTATTGTTGAAGAGTGATGGATAATCATCTCCATGCTTTGAAGCCAATATTTTCATCACATTTCACTATATATTAGATAGCATAAGCCAATGTCAACTATATGAAATATATCATCTTGTGAATTTAACTATAAGGAAGGTTTTATGAATGGTATTTTTTGTTAAAATATATATATAGTAAATATGTCATCATACTGTAGGAAATGGTATGAAATGAAACCTTAATATTCTATACAGATCAATCTTGATGTAGTAGCTATCTGCCAGATATTCTGTAGGAAGCAAAATGACAAAAAAATAGTCCCTGTACCATAAGGTCACTAAAAATTTTATTTTTTATTTTGAAGATGTGTGTAAGCCAGTTTTGCTGCTATCATTCTTGTGGTGGAGGCACATGGCCTAGTGGTTAGAGCAGCGGACTTGCGGTCGAGGGATCGAATCTCAGAGCAGGCGATGTGTGTGTTTATGAGTGAAACACCTAAGCTCCACGCAGATCCGGCAGAAGGTAATGGCGAACTTCTGCTGACTCTTTCGCCACAACTTTCTCTCACTCTTTCCTCCTGCATCTTGCAGCTCACCTGCGATGGACTGGCGTTCCGTCCAGATGGGGAACCTATGCGCCAAGGAAACTGGCCCTATGAGCCAGGCGTGGCTCGAGAAGGAACATCAACTATCATTCTTGTGATAATTGAGTTGATTGTCCAAATTGATATTCATGGTTATTATGAAGTCATCCTATAAATAATCATCATCATTGTCGTTTAACGTCCTCTTTCCATGCTGGCATAGGTTGGACGGTTTGACTGAGGACTGGTGAGCCAGAAGGCTGCACCAGGCTCAATCTGATCTGGCAAAGTTTCTACAGCTGGATGCCCTTTGTAACACCAACCACTTTGAGAGTAGTGGGTGCTTTTATGTGCTACCTACATGTGAACTAGTCCGGTGGCACTGGCAATAACCATGCTTGAATGTTGTTTTTCACATGCCAGTAAGGTGATGCTGGCAATGATCACGCTTGGATGTGCTTTTAACGTTCCACAAGCACGAGTGCCAATGAAGCACTACTGTTATCGGCCACGTCAGCGATTTTGATTTCACTTGCCTCAATAGGTCTTCGCAGGGAAAGTTTATTGTCCAATGAATGAGGGGTACTCATAAGTGGGCTGGTTACACCCACTGGCATAGGCCATGGGCTCACTTGGCTTGTCGGGCCTTCTCAGGCACAGCATATCTTTAAAGGTCTCATTCACTTGTCATTGCCTTGGTAAGGCCCAATGTTTGATGGTCGTGCTTCACCACCTCATCTCAGATTTTCCCGGGTCTACTTCTTCGACAGGTTCCCTCAACTGCTAGTGTGTGACACTTTTTCACACAGCTGTCCTCATTCATTCGATGTACTTTGTATCAAATTTTTCAGTATTCTAAAATGTCAAATGATATTACATACTCATATGAATTTGGAAATTTCAAACTTATAATTCCTTTTTACAGAATAATGAAACTGAATTAATTACTAATATTAACCCCTCAAAGATGGACATATTGAAGGAGTATTCATGAGTTCAAAAAGGGAAACAGTGCAGCAGAAGCAACCTGAAATATCCATTCTGTTTATAGAAAGAGTGCTTGAACAAAATAAGTTGCAGAAAATGATTTCCAAAGTTCAAAAATGGTGATTTCAGCCTAAAAGAGATGCCGTGATTTTGTTGAATTTGATGAGCTTTTGTCACAGTTTGAAAAAGATAATGCTGTATCAGTTGAAGAATCGGCAAGCAAGCTTAATTCAAGCTATTCAACTGTTCACTGCCATCTTCAACAGCTTGGAAAATAAGTTCTTCATTATTTGACAGAAGCCAACCAAAAATCACGAGTGACTGATAATGAAAAATGGATTTTTTATGAAAATGTTAAGTGACGCAAACAGTAGTTTAGGTGTGGAGAACAGCCTAAACCACAATCCCAAAAGGGTCTCCATGCAAAAAAGGTTCTTTCTATTTGATGGCGTTGCATTGGAGTCATCCACTTTGAGCAGCTACCAGCTAATGCAACTATTATTGCTCACACCTTTTGCCAACAGAGTGTTTGGATGTTGCTTTGAAGTAAAAAAGGCTGGTTTTGGCAAATCATAAGGGAGTTATGTTTCATGATAAAACAAGGCCCCACACTGCAAAGATCATTTAGATGGATTAGCTCTCAAAAGCCCCAAACAGGTTAAAACTGACCTCTCTTTCTTTTTTCTCATCAAAACCAAAGAAGTTTTTCACCAATGGAATTAAATCACTTTTTCCTTACCAAAATTAAGACATTATTTATGGGATGACCTGATATTTAAACTATAGGGGAAAAAAATCTCATTGTTTTAGTGTACTTTCGATTGTTTCAAGGTTTTTATTTTTTACTTGAGATTGTAGCTCATTTGCCTTTGAAAGGTGTCTTACAATATGGATGTTGCATACTGGTGCTTGAGCAGTTGACATATCTCCTTGCTTGGATAGAAATTCCAGTCCAAAGCAGCAGATGCTTTTCTCATTTTATGGTAGTATTTGAACTTAGCTTTACCAATTACAGTAGCTTCTTCTGCGTGCAGCCGTAAACTGTCTCCCTAGAGTACCTATTTCAGAACAGGGCAATTGAGAGTTAAGTGTCATTACCAAGGTCATAAACACCATTCTGGGATGCAGATTATGGTTAGTAGACACATTTTATATAGTATCAGCAATACTAGTGCTACTATTACTAATTAAAGGTACAAGTTTCAGAAAATCATCATCATCTAACATCTGCTTTCCATACTGGCATGGGTTGGATGGTTTGACTAAGGACTAGCAAGCTACAAGGTTGTACCAGGCTCCAATCAGATCTAGCAAGGTTTCTACAGCAGGATGCCCTTCCTAATGCCTACCACTCAGAGTGTAGAGGGTGCTTTTTACATACCACCAGCATGAGGGCCAGTCAGATGGTACTGGCATCAACCACATGCTTTTTGTGTATCACCAGCATGGGAATCAGTCAGGCGGCACTGGCAATGCTTTTTATGTGCCATCAGCACAGGAGCCAGTCAGGCGGCACTGGCAACGACCATGCTCGAATGGTGCTTTTTATTACCACTGGCCACGACAGTGATTTCACTTGACTTAACAGGTCTTCTCAAGCACAGTTTATTGCTCAATGATTGAAGGGCCAGTTATGCTACACTGGCATAGGCCAGTTATGGTCTCACTTGACTTGCTGGATCTTCTCAAGCACAGCATATTTCCAAATGTCTCAGTCGCTTCTCATTTGCCTCAGTGAGGCCCAATGTTTGAATGTTGTGCTTCCCCACCTCATCCCAGGTCTTCGTGGGTCTACCTTTTTCATAGGTTCCCTCTACTGCTAGGGTGTGACACTTTTTCAATCCATACGTAACACATGACCATACCAGCACAGTCGTCTCTCTTGCACACCACATCTGATGCTTCTTAACAACAAAATTTAACAACTTGAAACAAGTTAAAAAAAGAATGTATTTTATGTTATTTTATGATTTCAATTAATGTAAAGTGAAGCCTAATACTTCTTTTACAGTCTTCATTGTGTTTTCTGAAATGTTTGTGGCTTTTTCTTTACCAGTTTCTAAAACCTGAATAAGATAATCTTTATTAGCTTTTAATTCTTTTATGCATGAACTGATAGGTGTTACTGTTTCAATAATAGCTTCAGCCACTACCTTTTTATATTGTCCTGTGTCTAAATGAGTGTATTCTTTACATAGCTGTTCAGGTGTGAGGTCAGTCAAGTTGCTATGGATACTGATTAAATTAGAGACTCCTGGTCGGTTGGCAGGGTCATATGTGACTGCTGAAGTAGAGTCTGTTCGAGCTTTTTTTATTTTTAAAAATATTTCATCAGCACTGTCTGTTAAGTCAATCCGGCTTAGTTTATTATTGTCTGATTTACTCATTTTATCTTCAGGATTTTGCAAACTCAGCACTTTGGGCAACTCGCCTAAAATAAAAAAAAAAAAAAGAGCAAAGAGTAAGTTATCAAAAATACTCTCAGGCTATAAAAAGACAAATACAGAAGATCTATAGTGATGGGGAAATTATGAGTTCACTATAAACTGCTGGGATATATAGAAGAAAGGTTGGGTTGTAAGTGAAAGGAAGTGACTTGGTATCAAACTCATCATCATCATTTAACATCCGTTTTCCATGCTAGCATGGGTTGGATGGTTCGACTGGGGTCTGGGAAGTCAGGAGGCTGCGCCAGGCTCCCGTCTGATCTGGCAGTGTTTCTACAGCTGGATGCCCTCCCTAATGCCAACCACTCCATGAGTGTAGCGGGTATTTTTTACGTGCCAGGCGAGGCTGGCAAACGGCCACGATCGGTTGGTGCTTTTTACGAGTCACCGACACAGACGCCAGTCAGGCAGTGCTGGCATCCACTACGTTCGGATGGTGCTTTTTACGTGCCATCGGCATGGGTATCATAACTACAATTTGCATTCGATTTTTATTTATATATATATATGTAAGAGACATTTATATTTTGGTTTGGACATATAAAAATGAACGGATGACAATGGAAAGAGTGCCTTGAATTGGTGGTAGAACTTGTGCACTGAACTGAAGATATTGGACCTCACAGAGCTGAAAGAAAGTATTGCTAGCCTATGCATGCCATATCTGTGCAAGAAATAAAATGTTAATGGTCACGGTTGAAAGCTCTTTTTGCAAGAATTGTTGGAACAAGTTATTCTACAGCTGGTTACTACTTCTTGATAGTCTTCACACTTCTATGATATTGGTATGATTACATATTTACTTGTAGGTCAAACATAAGACAGTTGTGGGTATTATTTCTAAGCATTAAGGTTGAAACAATTCCAGTATCTGACCTGGTTAAATCTATTGCTAGATAGATGAAAGAAATAATCATTTCAATAGAATCATCCTATTTTGTTACCTGTAAATAGTGACCATGCAGAGCTAGAGCTTGTTATTTGTAAACATTGAGGACAATGTATAATTGAGAAATATCTTGTCAGCCTGTGGTGCAGGGTTCAAATCCTTCCATGAAGTCAGGTAAGGTTAAGCTATTGTTACTGAGATAAAGTACTGAGTGATTAACATAAGAGCTGATCATGTTGGGTGGGAAATTGGTAAATATATGACAATTTTATAATAAAATAGTATGAAAAACATATTAGAAAATATAAATAAATTCTTCAAGTTACCTGTAAGAATATTTGGTTTCACAAAAATATTGCCATATTTACGATTGAATTGTTTAACAAGATCTCTGGCTAGTTCAATGTGTTTTACTTGATCTTCTCCAACAGGAACCAGTTGGGATCTGAAAATGAGGGAGGTAAGACATGAAGTAGCAAAATTTAAACATTCAGCTGCTAAGATTTTTAATAATACTATTGTTTGAGTAGCTTCACTCAGCTTTAGTGAAGCATACCAATGAAGAAAACAGTAAATTAGATTTATTTTGTGTTTGTCTAGCTCTGCCTACCCCAGTCATTACTGTGGAAGATTTAGGGATTTCTATTATTAGTCCCTATTTTAAACAATTTAAAGAGTTTTTTTTGCTACGTAGTTTGGTTTGGTGACAGAGTGATGACATGTTGGAAGAAACAAAAGCTTTCAGAATTGACTATCATTTCTCTTCTACCCATATTTTCCTGGCAGCTGTTCAGGCTGACCATCAGTCACATAGGAGGACCTACCCTTAAATTATATATATATAAAAAAAAACACAAAGAACGTGACTAATACTCTACACATTTTGTGTATTTAAGGAGGTGTTTAGTGAAAGAGAAAGTAGATCCTTTATGAACTAGAGTTTGGATAATTAGAGTCTAATTTGAGTAGTTGTTAGATTAACACTCTTTGGAAAACAGGAATAGGAGAGATTTTTGTGACACAAGAAGAAAGGTTTAGGTAGAACATTTAACATGAAATTTATGTGCAGGATGCAAATGTTTATGCAAAACTAATCTGGAGGAACCAATATAAAATATTAAACTTAACCAATGAGAAATACTTTCACTTACTTATAAAGAAGAATATCTGCAGCTTGTAACAGAGGGTAACTGAACAATCCAACAGAAACTGTCTCCTCATTTTTAGATTTCAGCTGAAACACCAATATACAAATATATAACAACTGTTTATAAAGAAAATCGAGCATCATTTAGAAACTTCAGGAATTCAAGGTTTTGTATTTTGATCTATTTTTTGCTGTAGTAGGGAATGGAGTCAGTGGTTCAATATCCATTTGTTCATTTCAGCAGTGCCATGGAAAAAAAGACAATCCAATTGAGTTAAGTTTACAAGAAAATAAAGAGGATCTAACATTTTGTGGGTAATATTTTCTTGTGATAAAGGTTGGTGATCAGAACTGGTACTTTGGGAGTGACCCAAATATTTGATTAAAGTGGTGCAAATGTTCAAACAAGGTTTGTACTACAAACAGCATTTCTCAGTTCTGAAGTGAAGAAGTAGTAAGACTAGTCTTCTCAAAGATTAGCATTTTGCTCTCAGTGCTCCATCAAAGAATATCAAAAGGGCCTTTTCTCTCTGGCCCACATTCTACCAACTCTGGTGTAACTAAGGGTTTGATTAATCCTACCACACTCTTTCATGTTTACGATATTGACCTCTCTGATGTTACTGCTAACCAAACACTCAGGCATTATCCTTATGTATTCTACATACAATACACTACAATTGCACAACTTTACGACAGACCCCTGAAAATATTATGCAAAGGAGCCATTACAACCTTATAACATTTAACAGCACAAAGGCAGTCACTATATGTATCATTAACATTCATATTTTCACTGTTGATAAACTCAACTAAAATCTCTATAGTTTTCACATAATCACAAGATCTGAAAATAATAATAATGAGCTTATTGTATGCAGTGCTCAGGTACACTACAATTCATTGGAAAAGAGTAAAAGATGATACAAAAAGCAGTGATAAGTAAAGAAAGATAGCAATGATAGTCAGAATTGGTTTTATAGTACATCATCATCAAGACAAACAAAGGAACAGTAAAAGAGCCATAAAGAGGAAAGGTTGCATAGGTACATCAAGAGTAGTGTTGATGATTTCAGGAAACATGGAATTTTTGAAGAATGCAATGTCCTGATAGCCAATAATTGATACAAATAATTTATTCCAATCTTTGTCAATTCTAAGTGTGAAAAAATGTTATTGAAAATCATGGGTACTGTGTTGCATTTTGATTTTATAAGCAAAATCTAGAATTTTATAATTTTCAATAACATCTACATATTTCTGACATAGCCAAAACTGCATCCAAATATTAGACTCTTGTCTCAGAGACTCAAATCCCTTCAGGTTTAAACAGTTGCTGAACTTCTTGAAAGCATCCATATACTCTATATTAGAGAACTGTTCTCATCTCTGGTATCCCAAAGCTGCCACACACCAATGATCTAAACCACATACTAATAAAAGGTCATTTATCAAATTAGTAAACCTTCCCCATCAACATGTTACAACTATAAATTCAGCGATATTTTGTATCCTTGTATATCCTTTTGGGTCTCTTACTGTTTCTGGTTTAGACACAAAGCTGGCAGTTTTGAGGGGAAGGGATGGTAGTTGTTACCATTGACCCCAGTACTTGACTTGTACTGTATTTTATTGATGAATCTTTTACAGTTAATAGAAAGGTTTCTTGCTCCTCTGACCAAAAAAGGTGTGTACCAACTTTAGCCGAGCCCTCCTGATGTACCAGTCTTTCTAACTTTTATCATTGTTCCTGTATTAAATATCTCATGCAATGCTTCCTTGTCTGAATCTTTTTTGTAACTTCTGTATCAAAAGAACTAACCAGCTGAACATCAACCACACCAAATTCACTGGTCTGGTTAATGATGCAAATGTAATGGACACTGTCCTTCATCAATGAGAAGAAACAAACAAAAAAAAAAACAAGGTAACCATGTGTCTCTTCTACAGCAAGATGCTTGTTTCTGACCCTTTCATGGTTTAGCTTCTCACGACCAAGTACAGGGCTACCTCCCTCAATACCACTCTCCATCACTGTTGAAAGGGCTCTTTGTCAAGTTACTTGGTGATCTTGCCAGTGCTGGTGTCATCCAATGCACTCGGTAAAGTGGTTGGCATTAGGAAGAACATCCAGCTGTGGAAACCATGCCAAAGCAGACAGTAGAGCTTGGTGTAGTCCTTTGGCTTGCCAGCTCTTATCAAAATAGCCAACCCATGCCAGCATGGAAAATGGACATTAAATGATGATGACAATGATAATGAAAGCCGGTCCAAAAGCAGGAATTTCACTCAGCTCCAAAAACAAATAACCATTGAACCTCTATGGGTGAAAGAGTTGATACCTTTTAGTTTTAATCTCTTTTTCATCGACTTACATTTAACCTCTTGAAGGAAGATCTGAAGAGGAATTAACAGATGTTATTGCAAAGAAACCTGATACATTTGAATCCAAAGATCCCTTCCTCAGTTATCTATAAAAAATCCTAATTTTTCTTCTATTTTTTGTACTTAAAAACTTGGAAATATAAGAAATCTTACCTTCCACTGTGGTAAATGCTTCAACCGTGGCAGAGAACAGTTACAAGAAAGAATCCAAGCAAGTTCTGTGTGTTGTGGAATCTTAAATTCAAGAAATTTCACATTAACATTCATTCAAAAAAGAGTTGGTGGTATGTAAAATACTAATAGTCTTAATGACTCATCTCAGACATTTGTTTAAACGTCTGAGTCGAGTTGTTAATAAGATTATAATTTTTCAGAATGATAATGATGATGATGATGATGAGATTATTGATCTCTTCTTCAGAGACAAGATATTTTCTAATCTTTATATCTTAAATACGTATTTGTTGGTTTTTATCTCCAACTGTAATAGTAATATATTTTTCAGCTCTAAAGATGATGAAATCAACAGTCTGAAAAAAATCCTCAAGAGAATTTAGATTTCAGCTCAGAAGGCACAACAAGATCAAGTCGTATCCAAGTGTGATATATTGGAGAGCTATTAAACTCATGCTAGTGTTAAAAATAGGATGTAAATTGAATGATGATGAGGACATCAAGAATTATGAACCTAATTTAACAGTCTATATAGCATGGGCATGAAAGAACTGCTTATTGTAAGACAAATTTCTCCAGCAGAAAGAATTTTACATAGAATGGTAATTGTTTCACTAAATTCTGCTTATGCTAGACTGCTAGCTTTTCCATCATTGATTTGCTCCAGTCACTTACTGTAGTGTATAACACAGGTATTTATTTAGTCAATAAATTTTAACTTTTAAAGGAATCAGACATTGGGCTATGGTGTCATAAATGTAGAATTCTCATTACCGAGCTACAAACTTCTGAATTGAGACACATTGTGTCACAGTGTGAAAAGTTTTAGATTTATGACATCATAGCTCAATGTTTGATCCTGATAAAACTTCAAATTTATTGTTTAAGTAAATACCAATACTATATTGCAGTGAGTGGCTGAAGTCTGGAGTTTGAACAAACTTCTGATTTGTCACAGTTGGTGACAACTTGATGATATAGATGAATTCTTGGTTCATTAGCATAAAATTATGCTAACTTAGGATTCTAACTATAATTTTTTTGGTAGCAGTTAAAAGAAGAGCGGCAATTAAGAGGGGAAAACTTGCAGTTGTAATTGTTTAAGTGTGTAAACTTCCCTTGTAAAAAGAATGACACTTTCATCTGTAATGTCATCATTTCAGATCCAGTTGTTGATCTTCTGATTTTTTTATGTGCAGATGGAACACATGAACTTATAAACAAGTTTGGTGCTGTAATGACAACTGCTTAAGATGCAGGTGTGGCTGTGTGGTTAAGAAACTTGCTGCCAACCAGGCAGTCTTGGGTTCAGTCTCACTGTCTGGCACCTTGGGCTGACAAAAGCCTTATGAATAGATTTGATGGAAAGTGAAAAAAGCCTGTAATATATATATATATACTGCTTCAACAAATTTCGTCCATACAAACATGGAAAAGTAGATGTTGATAATGATGATAACCATAAGCTTAAATCTTGCTATAGACATTGGGTCTATTTAACTAAGGAACATCAACTAGTTTATTTCAATAGTTCAGGTTGACAACAGAAAAAGTACTGAACTGTAAGAGTAATGCTCCACAATAAGCAAATGTCCAAATTTATAAGAACCATCCTACCCATGTTAGGATTAATGTACAAACTTAAAAATAGAAAAAAACCCCCTTCAGCTGAGTTAAGTAAAGGTTTCTGAAAAACCTACATAATTTAAGAATTTTCTATAGTGTTCTCTGAACATGTTTGTGAGTTTCTATGGCTTCACTTATTGTACTGATACTTAATTTTAAATACTAAAACTTCAGTGACTAAAGAAGTCTTCTAAATAAATATAACAACTCACCTGAGATTGCTGGAAAAGAATGACTTTTGTAGGGTCTAAACCACAGGCGAGAAGGCAAGCAGTCATGTCTAGAATGTTATTCCTTAAAGAAATTATTGTAAAAAATTAAAATTATAAATATTTAGAGGCTTATTTTAGATGTTAATTGTTTTATTGAGGAACTTTCATTTGTATCAATATTAAATATTTAAACCTAACAATACTATTTACAAAACAGCATTTTTAATATTATTAGATTAAAATGATAATGAAAGTTATTTTGATCAGAGACCTTTTGAAATATTGACAGAAATCAACATTTAGAAATATTACATTTCTAAATCTCTCAGGGAGATTTATACAGTAGTAGCATGATAAAGTGATGGTATGTTGCCAACTTAATGTGGAAGTCCCACAGGGGAAGAATGCTACTGCTATTTAGCCCAAGGAAACACCGTTTCTATTTGGCCATGACACATTTTCTGTGTCCTTTGAAAACATAAGGACACAGAATATGTGTTGTGGCCAATTGGAAACGGTGTTTCCTAGGGATGAATAACAGCAGCATTCTTCCCCATCATGGGACTGCCACATCAAGTTGGCAGCATACCATCACTTTAAATCAAAATTTATTTAAGATCATAGGTAAAGAATATATAGCTAAATATATGTATTGACTTTGATTTAGAATTATAATGCTTAAATAGATTATAATCTTAAATAAATGTTGATTTAAAGTGATGGTATGTTGCCAACTTGATGTGGCAGTCCCATGATGGGGAAGAAAGCTGCTGTTATTTATCCCTAGGAAACACCGTTTCCAATTGGCCACAACACATATTCTGTGTCCTTATGTTTTCAAAGGACACAGAAAATGTGTCATGGCCAACTAGAAACGGTGTTTCCTTGGGCTAAATAGCAGTAGCATTCTTCCCCTGTGGGACTGCCACATTAAGTTGGCAACATACCATCACTTTAAATCAACATTTATTTAAGATCATAGGTAAAGAATATATAGCTAAATCTATGTATTGACTTTGATTTAGAATTATAATGCTTAATGCCCTTGAGATAGCCTTGAATATTGCAAATTCTATTTAACTATTTCCTAAAAGTCATAAATTTCATGATGTTTCTCTCATGAAAAAGTAGTGTAAAACTTTTGGTTAATACTAGAATTATATATTAAGACAGTGAACCTGCACACAGTATTAATATTAATACAGGTGTTTTATTGTCTGTGGCCCAAATCCTTAATTCTATATGCTTTAGTGCACATAGCTGGTAGGAACTGGTACATAATATTATTTGCTTGTCATCTTTAATATCTGGTGTGCTTCACTAAAGGACTTAACTTTTCCACTCAAAACTATGTGCATAGGGCAAAGCACCTGACCTTATGAAACAATAAAACAGCAGTTCTATTAGTGTTATCTGCACCAACTGCAACACTATCACTCATACCACTGCTACCATTATCATCAACATCACCATCAAAATTATATTTAATATATGACAGTATGTAATACAGTAGAGTTTACTGTGTAAAGTATGGGCAGTAATGAAATGCCAATAATATTGGTACATAAACTTAATAATAATAATTTTTCCTTTTTAAAGATGAAACATATTTTCATATTTACATCTACACTAATTGTTCAGTAGTAGTAGACAAGAGCCTTAGTTTAGGAATATCATCATCATCATTTAACATCCGCTTTCCATGCTAACATGGGTTGGACGATTTGACTGAGGGCTGGTGAACTAGATGGCTGCACCAGGCTCCAATCTTGATCTGGCAGAGTTTCTACAGCTGGATGCCCTTCCTAACGCCAACCACTCCGAGAGTGTAGTGGGTGCTTTTATGTGCCACTGGAATGGGGGCCAGTCAGGCGGTACTGGCAATGACCTCGCTTGAATCTTTTTACAAATGCCACCGGTACAGGTAATGATCACGCTTGAATGGTGCCATTTACGTGCCACCGGCATGGAAGCCAGTTAGCCGCTCTGGCAATGATCACGCTTGGATGGTGCTCTTAGAATAAAGGTTCCTAATTCGAATTCAATCCAATACAGTGTAATATATCCGAGAATGAAATAATTATGATAATTACAGATCAAACAGATTAAGATGTAGTGTGGCTGTAAATATATATATAAAAAAAACAACAACTTATCTAAGACATTGAAGTAATGATTCATTAATTAAGGAAGAAGCTTCATAAAGGTAGGTAAAGTTAACTGAAATATTGTATTTGCTTGGGGATAGTGAAATAAAGCATCAGTTAAGTATAACTCAATGGAACATCATCTTTGAACAATCCATATTTATCATCTAAATCTTAGGTTATATTAGAATTAAGAAGTTTGGGCGAAGCATTGTGTAATATTAAGTTAGATAAAAACTTGTTAAGACTGAAACTGTGAGAAATGAAATACAAAAAAGCACCATCTGATCGTGTCCGTTTGCCAGCTTCGTCTGGCACCTGTGCCGGTGGCACGTAAAAGCACCCACTACACTCACAGAGTGGTTGGCGTTAGGAAGGGCATCCAGCTGTAGATCAGACTGGGCCTGGTGCAGCCTTGTGGCTTCTCAGACCCCAGTTGAACTGTCCAACCCATGCTAGCATGGAAAGCGGACGCTAAACGATGATGATGAAGACAGCACAATTACATCTTAACTTGTATTTCCTTGATATTTTGGGGTTAGGGCCATTTTATGAGGACATATGGAGAAATTGGAGATGGAATGAAGTTATTGTTGTTGCTCAGACATGTGTGTGAGGGTAGTGATATGCAGAGACTAGGGTTGTTGTAGTAGCCAGTCAGCTTCATTATCCCTTTTGTTACTGTATTTATTTTGAGATGCTCTGTGTTTCTATCAATTACTTTAAATATAACAAAGAATTTATCAAAATAACTTAGTTAACATTCAGCTAGTGTTAGGAACATAAATTGTGACCAAGGTTTGGTGGAAGATTTTAATTCAAAACTTATGAAAACAAGCTATTTGTACTCAGAGCCAGAGCCGGTTTGGTAACGAAAGGGTTAAATATTTAAATAACCATGATATTTAAAACCCAAATCTTAGTTAAAACTACAGCACACTTCATATCAAATTCTAATGGAATTAAGACAAATGAACAGATAATTTGGTACATGTTTCAAAGCAGTTATTTCAATGAAAATGTTTCTTAATGCTTTCACACCTACCTGAGCTGTTGAGGTTTGTGAGGCAGTGTAATTGTATGAAGGTCAACTAAACTGAGGATTACTGAAGAGTGTTTGCTCTGTAGACTGACCCAGTTCTTGATAGCACCAATATAATTGCCTAAATGTGGAACATCTGATGTTGGCTGGATGCCTGAAAATAACCGTTGTGACGAGTGATCTGGGTTTGATTCCTGTGTAATGAACATTAAGACATAATTAGGACTTCTTTTCAACGAAGCACAAAAATTAATTTTTACAAGAGGAATAAATCAGACTTCTAGGGCCTATATAGCTGCTTATTCTCAGAAAGATAAAATGTTAGAGAGGACCTCTCAAGATGAATACCTCAGTATTTGGTGTTCTAACAAGACATCCATATGAAGTTGAATATAAAGACTGCCTTTTAGTACTGATACTGCTTCCATCACTAATAACACTGGTCAACACAATTTTTGGTGCCAAGAAATAGAACATGTTTTTGTAGCTAATTTGATGGTGCTGATTCTGAAAATGACCTTAGATTTTTATGATTAGCTACTACCATTTTTGTTGTACTGAAATTGCTCATTTTTGGAAAAAAGATCAATTTATGATCTTCGCTGATCGCAAAATTTAGCCTGCTAAATGTTGACCCAGTAGAGGGACTAGCTATAGATAAAACAGTTAAGGGTATGAAGCCAGAAAAAGCCCCCAGCCCATCAGGAATCACTGCTGAGATGCTTAAAACATCTGGTGGTGTGGACTATGGCCTAGTCACCCGCATTGTAAACCAGGTAGTTCATAATGGAGTCATACCCAATGACTGGCATAACAGCACTATAGTCAACTGCTACAAGGGTAATGGTGATGCTCTAGATAGAAATAACTACAGGGGTATTAAACTGTTGGATCAGGTGATGAAGGTCACAGAGAGGGTCATAGCCCATCTCATTAGGGAGAGAGTCTGCTAAGATGAGATGCAGTTTGGTTTTGTGCTAGGTAGAAGCACCACTGATGCCATATTCCTGGTTCGACAACTACAAGAGTCAATGTAGCAAAGACCAAAGTTATAGTAAGTAAGAAAGCGAACTCATCACACACCCCCTCAAGTAAGTGGCCCTGCTCAATCTGTAGAAAAGGTGTAGGTAGAAACTTCATAAGATGTATCCAGTATAAGCTATGGACGCATAAGAGGTGCAGCAACATCAAAGGAAAATTAACTGAGAAGATAGCTTTCATGTGCGGCACAGGTGCAATAGACATCACAGATACTCAGAAAACAGATTCCATCACACTCCAGGGAGAGAAACTAGAAGTAGTTGATAGTTTCCACTACCTGGGTGACCAAGTTAGTAGTGAAGGTGGATGTTCAGAGAGTGTCACCACTAGAATACGAATAGCCTGGGCAAAGTTTAGAAAGCTTCTACCCCTACTGGTGACAAGGGCCTCTCGCTCAGAATGAAAGGTAGATTGTACGATGCATGTATGTGATCTGCCACGCTTCACGGTAGTGAAACATGGGCTGTGACTGCAGAGGACATGCGTAGGCTTGAAAGAAATGAAGCTAGCATGATCCGCTAGATGTGTAATGTCAGTGTGCACACACGACAGAGTGAAAGCACCCTGAGAGAAATGCTGGACATAAGAAGATCAGAGGTGGCGTGCAAGAGAGACGTCTGTGCTGGTATGGTCATGTACTATGGATGAATGAGGAGAGATGTGTGAGTTTATGGCTGTTTCCTGCACCAACTTCACAGAAGCCCCAGTTCATCCAAACTACCTTGGATCCCGGTCGAACCGTCCAACCCATGCTAGCATGGAGAACGGACGTTAAACGATGATGATTAAGGCAGTGGATTGGATGAAAGTTTAGAGTTATGGCTAAAATGCCTGGTCATATTTTGGCAAAGTTCTTTCATTCTGAATTAAAATCTTGCCAAATTTAACTTTTGAAGTGACTAAAGTAAAAGTACCAGTCCACTGCTAGGGTTGAATTATTCCTATAATGCATCTTAGATATGAATGGAATGATAATAGAAGAGAAAGAGAAGAACGAAATACAAACGACAGGCATAACTCTATCTAGTATACATCGGGCACCTCGAAGTGGTGGAGTTCGTTCATTTCTAATTTACTCCGCTTTACATGTTAATGAACCACGTCTCCACCGTTTAATGGGTAATATGCACTTCAACATGTAGTTAGTGAGGTTGTTGTTGCTGATTAGCTGTGACCATCACATTTTTTGAGAGATATGTAGGAATACATGATTTAATGTATCATTCTTGTTTAAAACGGTAGTTGGTGATTTGAGGGAAATTTGACCCACCCATTTCGAACAAGTCGAACAACACAGTGGTTTCCCCCAGCTGATAGATTTGACCCGCGTAAACTGTGTCGTTGTTGAGGACATTGTCTAGCGCTAGTCACAGGATACGAGCCATTTCGTGACCCTCAATAACATAAAAGGAAAACTAATATAATTTTATGTTATACATGTTAGGAGGATGTGGAAAGGCTACGAGCAGTGCACTTCTCAAGCAGATAAAGAAATACATGCAAATATATGGCAATAAGTGTAATTATTTAAAGATAAAAACGGATGCAGGAAAATGTCATTCACATCTCTACTCTCTAAACTTCAAAAGTCCCCTCACAATAAGCTATCAGTAAATATTAAGAGAAACACCAAACATAAATACAAATCTGTAAGGTGACATTCACGGAATATCATACTTTTGAACTTTGAATGGAATTTACAGTCGAATTTATACTTACTGTCATTGTATGCACAGCGGTGGTAGGTATTGAAGAACGTTGTCGATGATGTGATGAAGGCGACAATAATTTGGACACAGAGAAATGACACGCACCTTGCGCGTAACGTGCCTTCAAACCAACATGTTTAAAGGACGACGCCATGATTGTTTACTTTATAAAGGGAAGCAACTCTAAAAAAAATAGATTTTGATGGAAATTGCCTCCCTTCTTTCCTATGAAATAGCAGTCATAATAAGTCATATGTAATGAGTCTTGCTGTAAATTTAAGACACAGGAGGGATTTTCGGTTGTTTGGAATGAGGATCGAAGCGATTAGCTTCATTGTTATTTAAGAAACCACCAGGATTTGAATGTCTCTCTTTCACAAAATGCCGAATGTCACAGAAGACTACACATTAAAAAGTAAACAAGCATGTGACTTAATCTCGTTTACATAATAGTTCAAGTTTAATTAAAAAGCAACACAACGTAGGTTACGGATAAATCATATATCCTTATACGTTTGACCTCCCTATGGAATTAAGTCCCACGAAGGCCTTTTTGGTAGGATTGAACTGCTTGTTCAATTGTTTTACCAATTCTTTTGACTCATAACAGTGACAGACTGTTCTTTCTAATTTTGGCATAAGACCATTAATTTTGAGCGAAGTTTATCGATCCGGAAAGGATGAAAGGCAAAGTTGACTACGACTGAATTTGAGCTTAGAACAAAGAGCCTGGAGAAATGCAGCGAAATGCATTTTGTCAGAACGATTCTGCCAATTCGCCGCCTTCAATTGATAGCTAATTAACCGCAAGAACTTGTTTTAAAAATGTATGGAACCATTATTATCGAAAAGTTAGACACTAAAATATTTAGATGAATTTAATTAATTTGCAACAGTAATTATTCATACGGAGTTGAAGTAATTATTTGACATTACAGATGAATGCTAAACAAAAAGCTGTAGATTAAGAAATACTGTACGTCATTCTCGATGCTCTGTGAAACAGTAACTGTTTGGAAAGATACAATGGTACGTCCTTTGTTAGCTCTGGATGTGTACATTGTCTATAACACTGACAAAAATGTTGAACTTCGTAATAATAATAATTGTAAATAAATGAAGCAATTAATATGTGAATTCTCCGTATCTTTTCCTGAGGAATTTCAACCGTGTTTCGTGGTCTGCTCCTTTATAGGATCCAGTTAGCTCGAGACACCATCAGGAGGAACCACGTCTGGTTTCGGCCCCTACTCCTCGGTTAAATTCCTTAATTTAAAATTCAAGGTTCTAATCGCGCTAAATATCTTGATGAAAGGATTATTTCTCATGTAGTAGCTGCGGCCACGAGGGGAACCACACGCGTTTGAGTATTTTTTGGAAACTAGGGTATTTCTTCGGTGTGGGGAAAGATCTAGAAGTTTACCTTGATTGTTTCCTGTATCTAACGTCAGTGTAAGGGAAGTATTGTAAGACTACAGAGGAAGTTGAGAATGTTTTCCCTTTTTACGAACTGACCAAGTCCTTGATATTTAATGGTTTGATTTATATGTAGACCTCAATATGATTTGGCTCGTAGGGGTTAGAATAACATTTGCCGAAATCATTTTTTAAAACTGGGGAAAGATTGGAACAATTGAACTGCAATACATTATTCCTGGCCCGCATCGCTGAGCTTTTGATTCAGATGTTTAACTCGTTATATACAGTGTTATAGAAGCTGCAGATATAAGTGGGACAACAGAATAATTGGGTATTGATTGAACAGATCTCTTACGATACACGATCGGTTATTACTCTCCCAAAATAAAACGAATCGGGGTACCTTTCACCCACATGTATTAAGAGAGCCCACTTTACATTCGAACGTCATTTTTCACAAGAAAAGGAAAGCAAGAAAGAGGGATGAAAGAAATAAGATGGGGCTGATCAAGAGGAAAAGGAGATGAAGGTGAAGGCGAGCAAGGAATGAAGTTATAAAAACGAGCCAGTTTCAAATACTTTTCGAAAAACAAGAGGGTAAGTCAGAGAAAGTTGGGGGGGGGGAGAAAAAAGACCTGTATTCTGTGGAGGCTCCGTGGCTTATACCACTATAATAATCCTACTCGAGGCACAAAACCTGAAATTTTGGGTGAGGAGACTAGTAGATTATATTGACCTTGTACTTATTTTATTGATTCCGAAAGGATGAAAGATAAAGTCTTCCTCAGCAGAATTTGAACTCGAAACATAAGGTCGGAAGAAATGCCGCTGAGCATTTTGTCCGGCTTGCTAACGATTCTGCAAATTCGCTTTCTTGACTCCGTTATAATAGTCTTTTCTACTATAAGTACAAAGCATGAAACTTTAGTGGGGGGAGGGCGCTAGTCGATTTCATCAACTCCAGTGCTTAACTGATACTTATTTCACCGACTCCCAAAAGATGAAAAACGAGGCCAACCTCGGTGGAATTAGAACTCAGACTGCAAAGGCGGAGAAAATACAGCAAATCCTTTTGTCCGGTGTGCTAACTATTTTGCCAGCTCACCGCCTTGACAGCACTGTAATAAAACCAGTAAAAACTTCATCGTTAGATTCAACCATTTGCAAATGTAGCAGCTCAGTTTTACATCGATAACTACTAATTATTTACAGTAGCTGACTGAAGTAGTCAAGGGAAGATTTTCTCGCAGGAAAATATTAAGCCCATATATAATGAATGGTTGGTTGTACATTGCTGCAAAACGAAATACGAATTAGATTTCGCTAAACCATCTTGCTTGGTAAAAGAACAAGAAAGAAAATGATATAGTTAGAAGAAATTTATGGGAGTGTTATTAATGAACAAACTTATGGGAATGCTATGAACGAATAACTTTCGTGTGAGTACTAGCAACGAGTAAACAGGTGAAAATGCGAGTAACGAATATATTTGTTAGAAGCTGTAATGAAAAAATTGATGGGGGTAAGGGTAGCGAACAAATTGTTGGTAGTCAGAGCAGCGAACAAATTGTGAGGGAGTTAGCAATGAAAAAATTGGTGGGAGTCAGCAACGAACAAATTGGTGAGGTTGCTAGCAATGAACAAATTTGTTCTGGGGTTAGCAACCAACAAGCTGGTGAAAATCCTAGTTACGAACAAATTTGATGGGAGTGTGAGAGCCACGAAGAAATTGTTGGGAGCCACAGCAACGAGGAATTGATGTGGGGGTGAGAATAACAAAACAATAGACAAATTGTGGCGGGTGAGTGGGGGTGGAGCATAGCAACGAACAAATTGATGAGGGAGAGAGCATCGAACAAATTCTTGGGAGCCATAATAACGAACAATTTGGTGGGGAGCGATAGCAACGAAAATATTGGTGGGGGTGAGAGCAACGAAGAAATTGTTGGGTGCTATAGCAACGAACAAACTGGTAGGGGTGAGAGCAACGAACAGTGGTGGAAGCCATAGCAACGAATACTTTGACCTGCTATCAATAAACAAATAGGTGGGAGTGCCTGCAATAAATAAATTGATGCGAATAATACGAATGAGTATGCTGGTGGGGCCGATAACAACGAACAAATTAGTTGGGGGTGATAACAGCAATCAAACTAACGACGAAATTGGTATTTTACAGTTTCAAGATCGAAATTTCAATGAATGATTAACTAATAACTTATCCTTATTTGATATCACTGGCAGAGGTCATCTCAACCTTTAATCCCTTTAGAAAGTAAGTGATCGATTAAACAAATACTTGTAGAATCTAGATGGATGTTAAAAAGCCTGGTGGATATTGTATTAGCTGATGGCATTTTGAAATTCATCTGTCGTCCACTCGCTAACAACAAACCAGTGAAGAACCGATGATTTCACAAGCTTCTGAGACATTAAATTAAACAAAAATTAATTAACTAATTAATTAAATTCTACTAGGTATAGCACTTATTTAGCTCTTACCCCAGAGTAGTATTAGGTTAACAAAAGTGAAGCATTTGACACGCTTATGTCGGTGAGCCGACCACTTTTCTGACTCAGGACAAAATATCAATATATTCTCTTTCCATCACTATCAACCAATCGTTTTGTTACCGAGTCGGAAATCTTAAAAAGATGAGGTTACAGTGACATGTCTGGTTATGCTGACATTCAGCTGGCGTCTCGAGAACAGCTGTGATTCCAAAACCAGATAACATAACAAATGGCAATTCAGTTGTGTTTATAACGACTATACAATTTCATTCAAGCGTAATTCAGTTAATATCAATATATTTATAATTATTCCTTTAGATTTTGTTTTTCATATTTTATTTCCGTCATTGCTCTTAGTATGTTCGACTTTACTACGTTCCTTCTCAATATCTTTGTAGCAGTTTGTTGTTTTTGACAAACCCGTTGTCAATATGTGGAGATGTAAAGAATATTTTTGTCACACATTTCTTTTTGAATTGTTTATTGAAAATGTTTTTATCACATAAGTGCTTTTTATCTATCTTTTAAAAAAATTGTTTCTGAGTTATATAGCATATTGCTTTGTTTTTGTTGATCACTGTCGATTTTATTTATACTATTTTTACAGAAGTGAATTTTCAGTTTTCAACGAAATATTTTCTTTTATACAAATGTCATCGTATTGGCAAACATATATTTACTCTGTTCACCTGGTTTATATTTCTATACGGTGTATGTTTGCGTCGTGACGCTTCATAATTCTAAGATTGTAAACATAACGTTATTTAAATGTCGTCACTCGAGTTGTTTTCTTTTCAGACCAGTAATTCAGCGTTGGAACTGACACAAGATTGATAGCAGCTAAATTATAGCAAATAGTTGAGTCCATTTCAAAATCATGTTTTCTATTTCTAGTTTGGTTTTTCTCTGGAGAGCTCGATCTTTGGTTTTATTTCACTACGCCTATATTAGATTGACATAAAGCGAAGAGCTGGTAGAATCGTTAAAACACCGGGCAAAATGCTTAGCGGTATTTCGTCCGTTTTTACGTTCTGAGTTCGAATTCCGCCGAGGTCGACTTCGTCTTTTATCTCTTCCGGGTCGATTAAATAAGTACCAGTTGAACACTTAGGTTGATTTAGTCGACTTATCTCCTTCCTGAAATTGCTGGCCTTGTGCCAAAATTTGAAACCCATATTAGATTGATATACCTCATATTATAGCGAGGATATTGATTGTAAAATAGATTCGTAGATTAGTCAACTTGTCAGAAGTAAATGATATTATTTCGATCGTGAATCTAAAAACAATTTCAAATTCCGACTTCTAAGTTTCATACAGAAAATCCTTAATGCTATCATTCAGAGAAAATAAACTTTACACACCACCAGTAATGTAGGTAGTCGGCGATGGCGACATTTTTGAATCTGGTTTATAAGCTTATACAGGCTGTGTATCAAGAGTCGGCCCAGTGTATATATATATATATATATATATATATATAGGAGACCCCCTTCGGTCATGAATGACCATGGGATTGCACCTAGAAAGTTACCCTCCGAGGCACAAGTCCGAGCAAGATTGTTTGTGGAAGGCTAGCTGTCGCCCATGCACACCAGCCTTCCTCTCCACACCACTGATGTTATCCAAGGGAAAGGCAAAGGCCGATACAGCTTGGCACCATTGACGTCGCAACTCATTTCTACAGCTGAGTTAACTAGAGCAACGTGAAATAAAGTATCTTGCTCAAGAACACAACACACAGCCCGGTCCGGGAATCGAACGTCACAACCTCACGATCGTAAGCTCGACACTCTAACCACTGAGCCATGTGCCTTCACCCGCCCCCACAGACCCCCCCCCCATATATACGTACTCTACAAGCTAGTAACCAGGAGTGTCCCTAGTTTGGTTAATTGATTCTTTTGTTTTTTACCAGGACAGGGAAGAGTTTTTAGAAGTGATATTCGTGACTTGCTTTCTCAAATGTTAATTTCAGGAATTGCGGCCGTTTCTGTAAAGCATGGTATTTTGCTGGCAGGAAGCATTTTAACTAATTTCTCGACATTTCGTCTGCTTCTATTATTGTCCGACTTAACTTCTCCGTTTCAACAGAACCAACCTCGTACATTATCAGTATCCATTTACAGCTGTCTTAAGCTAACGACAATATCTTTTAATACTTGTAACTGCTAGAAACATGCATTGCATTCGCATACGGAGAAAAAAATATATAAAACACACCCACACACACCCACACACCCACACACACACTCGCGCATGTGTGTTGTATGTAAGTATATGAATATATGTATATATTATGTAGGCATGTATTTATTTGAATATAAAATACCTGTTTATATTTCCCAGTGTAAATTCATTCTAACTATAATTATATATATCATAGCTTATTGCTCTAAATCTGATTTTATTCATTTTTATTAAGCCCTTTTGCCTGATGATAGCAGAAGTGTGAAACTCAAGTCGCAAAACAAACTCTCAGTGTCAGTTTAAAAAAAACAAAAAAACCATATATCCTCTACAAGAACTGGGTACTCATTCGTTCGAATATATCTCTCTCTATATAAAGCTGAAGTTGTCTGTGTATGGCAGGTTTGGTAGCCTCCAACTAACACTATCTCCTCCGAGACCCTGCGGCACAGGTTGACCAAAATTGCAAGTATGATAGAAGAAGGCTTGCTCTTCCTTCCGTAGAAGAAAAATTTCAAATTGGACCATGTTAACACCAAAAATTATTTACATCAAAAAGGTGCTTTTTTTCTATGAAAATCCCTATTTTTTAACGATTTTTTTCTGATGTGTCGCCATTTTTCGGTGTATTTCAACCAGAAAAATGTTCACTTAAAGAGAATAACAAGCTACATAATGCAAAATTTTTACTTTTCAAAAATTCCAATTCTAAAGGGTTGAAACAAACCCGAGCAACGCCGAGAGATACTGCTAGTATATATATAAAGTCAGTCGCTACATCAAAATGGCTATTCCATGTTACTACTAGTTTAACCGCAGGCAGATTCTCCGTCAGCTGGTTATCGGTGCAACCATGTGTGTGTGTGTGTTGTGTGTGTGCAGGTGCGTGGCCCAGTGGTCAAGATGTTGCACTTACGATCTAGTGATCGTGTTGTGCTCTTGAACAAAACACTTCACTTCACGTTGCTCCGGTACACTCAACAGTAAGTGGGCAACCCCGTGGCGGATTAGTCTTCCGATCAGTGGGGAATGTTGTCCTGTTCGCCTAGTCATTCGAAAGCTAGTATCATTCGAAAGCTAGCATTGTGAAAATCCGATAATCTGGTCGATCACATGATATATATATATATAAGTTTGAGGCTTTGCATATCCTCTGTGATGAGTCAATAAATAGTTTACATAAAAACATTGAGATTAAGTAATAAAATGTTTTACAATGATAAGAAGATAAAAATTAGTTTACATAAATATATCCAAATCGAGTAATGGAGTTTTTGACAAGAAGATAAGGCATGTCTGGTTTGTCAATAAGTGGGTGCTAAAGTTTTAGTCTCACTGTGATCAGAAACCATAATTGTTTGCAGCACCTTAAATTGAAAAAAATGGAGAATAGAGAAATAACAGGCCATTTATAGTTCTCGGATCTGACAGTAGGGTCTCGCACCCACTGATTGACAATCCAGACACGTATATGTAAATATACGTTTATATATGGACACACGCACCCCACCACACACACACACACACAGCAAATGAAAGACGGAAGATGGAATATATATTCTTTCATCCTTTTCTTCTTTCACTTGTTTCAGTTACTGGAAGGTAGCCATGCTGGGGAAACACTTGAAGGGTTTTAGTCTATCGGTCCCTTTGACCGAACCGCTAGGTTACAAAGCATAAACAAACGAACATCTGTCGTTCCAGTGATAGTGGTACACAAACATAAACGCTAAACGCTAACACATACACACATATGTATGTATGTATGGCTGCCCCTCGTTATCGAGTATGGCCATTGCACGAAGCTTAATCAATGTTGTTATCGTGCAATGCCTGTGCAAGAAGATTTTTTTAAAGTGAGGAAAGGCTGTGCACTGAGTCCATCCCACTCACTAAGCAACAGCAGCCATAATCCGAAAAGAAGAACAAGTCAACATCATCGGTAATCACTGAGCCGCAGGTTTTATGTCGGAGTTATCCCAGTTACCTGAGTTACCTTCTCCTAGAAGGGTGCCCTAACAAAGGCTAGGAATCATACACTCCCAATGGTTTAACCGCGCGATCGGGTATTCAGTCTGATTATTTCTATGTCCCCGCGCATGATACAGGCCTTAAGACATTTATTGGATGGCCGTTGACTCTCAGAGTTCCCGCCCTTTGACGGGTGTTGTTTTTCATCCCGCAGGTGTCCAATAAACACCCTCCTCACCAAGCAAGCTTGGTGGGGATTGCCGGTTTAGTCGCCGACGACCCGACCATGCAACAGGTTGTACTGGGTTACATGTTACCAGTAGCACTCAAAAGTGACCTGACACTAACATACATACATACATACATACATATATATATATATACACTTTTTTTCTGATGTATTTAATTCTATATATTAGGGGGAAGATGGACCTCCTTTACTGTGGTGAAGGCATCCCATCTAGGAGAGGGAAACGCTGATATAAAACCAGGTCTTTTGTTGCTGAGGGTCTCCTTAACAAGCTGTATATTGTCAGCAAACTCTGACTCATAGGGTAGACTAGGCTCTTCGGTTTGTTTATAGTAGCTCGTCTAGGAGATGAAAACCTGTGAAGAAAAAGCCCGAGGTGTATTGTTCTTGGTATTGTGGCACATATGTGCACCATATTCTTGCTAACATCACTTCCAAAAAGTGTGACTGGTTCTACACAAACCTTCAATACTCAAATCAAGTTATATGTGTGGGTTTTCTGACAACTTACATTTATTCATTCAATATGGCATTGCTTCAACTTGAAAATATTCCAAAAGTCTTCTGGCGAGAGAGTGAAAGCGGCAGGAACAGGTAAAGGATATTACTGGAAGTTTCTTGCTGGATCTCTACACAGTCAGCAACCATTGGGTAATGGCCGTTCCAGCACAGAACTTGTGAGTAAATGTGTCGTCCGTGTCTTCCAATGGTGACAAAGCAGGTCTATTTAGATACAGCACTACTTTCCCCAACAGGACGAGAAAAGGAGCCCCAAACATTGCTTACTCACCTTAAACATGTTAGCCTGCTGCAGCTGTCTGATTATTCAGTAACGCAGTCGAAACACGAACAAATCTAAGAATATTTACCTCGGCTCTTGGAATGTGCGCACTCTCCAAGACAGTCACTCAGCACCAGCACGAAAAACAGCACTGGATGCCCCTTGAACTAAAGAAATACAACATTGACATAGCTACATTCAGTGAAACTCGTTTAGCAGGATCATCACATTTAGGAGAAAGTAAAGGTGGATACATATTTTTCTGGTGTGGAAGAAATGAAGACGAGACACACCACTCTGGTATTGGTTTTGGCATCAAAACAGAATTAGATAGATCCCTTCTTTCTCTACCCAAAAGTATTTCTGATCGCATCATGACACTAACGTTGGAACTTGATCACAACACTCGTACCAAACTTGTCAGTTGCAATGCCCCAACCATGATTTTATCTCCAGTTGTCACCATAGGGATAAACGTATCCTCATGGGCGACTTTAATGCTGGTGTTGGTACTGACTATCAGGCATGGAAGGGTTTACTTGGTCGCCATGAATATAGATCGAATGAACTCTAGCGGTCTGCGTGTGCTTTCCATCTGCAGAGAATTCAGTCAAAGCACCACAAATACCTTTTTTCAACAGCAAAATGATTGCAAGGCGACCTGGATGCATCCTAGATCTAAGGATTGGCATCTCATAGACTATGTTATCACTAAGAAATGAAATTTTAGGAACTTTAAACATTACACGTTCCTTTCATAACGCCTGCTATATCTCTGACCATTCTATTCTCCGTAGTAAGGTTACGTTCCATTAGAAACACACAAGACTACAAAAGTCATCAGTGCCTAAGCACATTAATGTTCTGCCTTTGAAAACTGTTGAAAAGTAGGCTGAAATCTCTATCAAGTTGGACACTGCACTCAACATTGTTGATATCAATGATGACATAGAATCATCTTGGAAGGTTTTGCGTGATGCAACGCACACTGCATCTGTAGAGATTCTTGAAATTCCTGTTCGTAAACATCAATATTGGTTCAACAATAACAACACAGATGTCCAACAGTTGATAGATAAAATGCACAACTTTTACAAAACATGGATAAATGATAAGAGCTCATCCAGAAAAGAGAATACCTGCAAGAAATGCAGAGGCCAGGTGTAACATGCTCTTAGACAGATGAAGGAGGCTTGGTGGTCTTTCAAGGCTACTGACCTCCAAGAAGCTGCAGACAGAAAGGATTCTAAAGCCTTTTATGATGGCCTCAAGAAAGTGAATGATCCTCAAGAGCACAGTGTTACTCCTAATTTTTCATCGAATAGAGAGACACTGCTGACCGACAAATCTGACATCTTGAAACGATGGAAAGATCACTTGGAAGCCGTGTTGAACTCCACCTCAGTCACTAATGATGACGTCATAATGTCTGTCCCACAGCACACTAAAAAACCGGAACTGTCTCTGGAGACAACCTTCCTGGAAACTGAAATACCGGAACTGTCTCTGGAGCCAACCTTTCTGGAAGTGGTAAACTTTATTAAACAGATCTCTTCTGGTAAAGCACCTTGCAGGGATGTTATTCCTTCTGAAATCTACAAACATGGTGGAAAGACGCTTTTGAGAATTTGCATGATCTCTTCATAAAGATTTGGATGGTAGGCCGTGTACCACAGGACTTCAAGGATGCTTCGATTCAACATCTTTAAAAGAACAAAGGAAACAGAAGTGTTTGTGATAACCACCGTGGAATATTGCTTCTGTCTTTTGCTGGTAAGATTCTTGCTCGACTCATTCTCAACAGGATCATCAAACACGTTGTAAATGATGTCTACCCAGAATCACAGTGCGGATTTCGCTCTGGTCGTGGCACTATCGACATGATCTTTTACCTCCGACAAGTCATGGAGAAGGTACATGAAGAAAATCAAGAGTTGTTCATGGCATTCATTGACCTTACTAAGGCCTTCAACACTGTTAACTGGCAAGCACTATGGAAAGTTCTGGAAAAGCTTGGTATACCTGACAAGATGTTGAATGTTATCGTCTCTTTTCATGAAGGAATGAAGGCTGCTGTCGTGTCTGGTGGGGAATCTTCGACTTCCTTCGACGTTATAAAACGGCACAAAGCAAGATTGTGTTATGGCCTCTGTTTTGTTTGCACTCTTTGTTTTTCGGTGACGCTGAGGTATGCTTTTGACTACGTACAAAGTAGTATCAAATTCCAGCTTCGAACAAGTAGTGGACTATTCAATCATCAGCGTTTCAAAGCCAGACCACTGCTACACATCAGTATCATTCGTTATCTACATTTTGCAGATGCTGCTGCACTAGTAGCGACATCCTTAGAGGAAGCCCAGGAATTCTAGACCGGTTTCTGCCGAGTCGACTTTACTTCTCATCCTTTCAGGGTCGATAAATTAAGTACTAGCTGCATACTGGGGGCGATCTAATCGACTAGCTACTCTTCCAAAATTTCGAGCCTTGTGCCTAGAGTAGAAAAGAATATCACCCCTTATTCTTATTTCAAATAGGCACTTATTTTGTCATTTCGTGTTTATCGAATCGCTAAGTTACTCCTTAACAGAAAATGACACATTAGCCTTTGGTCTGACCATCAGCATAAAGAAGACGGAAGACACCAGCCTTGCCCTATTCCTAAACAAATTCGAGGTGTCAAGTTGAAGCCACCGGTTCACAATTTCCCTGACACTCCTATACAGGTTGATGGAAAAAAGCCTAAATTATGTGAAGCCGTTTACATATCTTGGTAGTAAAGTGAATTTGAGTGCTTCCATTGATGATGAAATCGCCAACCGTCTTGCAAAGGCACCCAGCGCACTTGTCATCGCCTAGGGAATGAAAGGAGCATCAAACTTCTTGACACCAAAGTACAGGTCTATAAAGTAGCCATCCTTACTACTCTCTTGTATGGCTCAGAATCGTGGATACCCTTTAGACGACACATTAACCAACTAGACATCTTCCACAAAGACTGTTTGAGGACAATCTGCGGTTATTCCCTAAAGACAAAGTTTCTAATGCCGACTTGTTTAGCAAGTGTAAGATTGGTGGAATTGAGAGCTTCCAATTGCGCTGGGTTGGTCATATCGTTAGAATGAGTGACGAAAGAATATCCAAAGTCCTCATGTACAGCCTGCCTGAGAGTGAGCACAGGAATATTGGTCGACCATGGATCAGATATAAGGACAAGCTGAAGAGTAACGTCTTAGAGATGAAGATAGCTCACAACACCTTTGAGTGAACAGCCTCGGGACGAACAAAATGGAGATCGTTGTGTCAAACTTAAAATTGTATTAAAAACTTTGTTGCATCCAGCATTAACAGGCCTCGGGGTGCAAGGCAAAGGAGAAAAGCGGCTGCAAATATATCATCTGCACTGACCTGTAATCCTCATACTTGCAACATCTGTGGCCTTCTTTGCAAAACGTTGACGTGACTTAAATGTCACATTCGATATAGGCATTATGAGTGGCAAAGAAAGAGTACGTTGTCGGAGCCTCATACGTCGAACACGTCAGGAGAGTCTCATCATCATATACATCTATATCTATATAACACCCCACTCCACACACATATGACAGACTTTCAGTTTCTGTCGACAAATCTGCTCAAGGCTTTGGTCTGCCCGGGGTTATAGAAGAAACTTGCTCAAGGTCCAATGTAGTGGGACTAAACTGGGAACCATGTGGTTGGGAAGCATGCGTCTTACGATATAGACATGTCTCCGCCGCAGTTAGTATTGTTTGGTTTTAGCATTGCTCTGCTGTCATACTTTAAGGAAAGGCAAAGGAAAAGAGATATGTTGGGGATACAATACTTATCAGAGAGGAAAGGAGCACTCCGTCGGTTACGACGACGAGAGTCCCAGCTGATACGATCACGGAACAGCTTGCTCGTGAAATTAACGTGCAAATGGCTGAGCATTCCACAGACACGTGTACCCTTAACGTAGTTCGCAAGGAGATTCAGCGTGACACAGAGTGAGACAAGGCTGGCCCTTTGAAATACAGGTACAACTCATTTTTGCCAGCTGAGTGGACTGGAGCAACGTGAAATAAAGTGTCTTGCTCAAGGACACAACGCGTCGCCGGGAATCGAACTCACAACCTTACGATCATGGGCCGAATGCCCTAACCACTAAGCCACGCGCCCTCACTATCAGAGAGTAATGTTCTGGTGGTGAGGTTAAAAAAAGGCAGATAAAGGGAGATGGGCAAGGGAGGCAGTTACATTAAGAGAGAGATAGAGAGTGAGAGAGTTAGTGGAAGTTAGAGGTGAAGAGAAAGAGAGAAATGTTAAAGTGCCTAGAAGAGAGGAATCTTAAAATCCTCTAATATATTATTATTATGACTAGAAGTGAAATAACTCAGCCAAATAAAAATGAAAATGCAAATCATCCTTTCTCTCTTAAGTATCTTCTCTTAATCTGTTTCGTTCTGTGGAATTTCCCCGGCTCCAACTAGTATATAATTATTTCTAATTTAGGGACAATGTCACAAATTAGGGACAGAGAACTGTTGATTAAACCAGCTGTACTTTTGAGAGTATTTGAAAATATTTTTCATCTTTTAAGAAATAGAAGTAGACTACATTTTTCTTTGCTTACTCGACGAGTGAGATGCTGTTTTGAGAAACGTGTCTTTTCCAAATTGCCTTTTTTCTACAAAAAAAAGTTTCATGTCCAGGCATTCTGTATTATTTAAAATACTAGCGAAGATGCTGTTACTAGGCGATAACGTCGAAATGCTTTCGTTTGACAAAGACAGTGTGTATGTGACAGAGCTGTTGTTGTTTTTGTCGGCATTTTCAGCAGAGATATTCAAACTGGATGTTAAAATAGTGTTTTGTTTTTGATCATGATCACCATTAATATTTTGCTGTGCGATCAACATACTAATCTTTTCCTGTCTGTATTCTGTTTAATGAAATGTGTTATTTTGTTAATTATCAGTTTTCTTTTTGGGGGCGTCACTCAGAACATTCGTAGCCATTGTGTGTGTGTGTGTGTGTGGTGTGTGTGTGAGAGAGAGAGAGAGAGAGAGAGAGGAGAGAGAGAGAGAGAGAGAGAGAGAGATAGATAGATAGATAGATAGATAGATAGATAGATAGATAGATAGAGAGAGAGAGAGAGAGAGAGAGAGAGAGAGAGAGCAATATTATAGAAAAACTTGGTTCAAAAATTGAAGCACAAATCTTAGTTTTTCTTTTCCCAACTCCAGTAGGTGGAGATTCCAATTTTTAGGAAGTTATCTCTATGCGATTAGTTTTGGTAGAAAAAAAAAAGCTAAACAAGACAGAAGAAATCAAAACAAAACTCTTTATTAGTTAAAACCCTTTGTTTCCGAGAGAGCAACTTGTAATTAACACATGCTTCGGTCAGCAGCGACTAATAATAATAGTGGTTTCAAATTTTGGTACATAGGTCCAGCAATTCTTGAAGGAGAGGGGACAAGTCGACTGCATCGATCCCAGTGTTCAACTGCTACTTATTTTATCGACCCCAAAAAGATGTCTGGCAACATCAGCCTCGGCAGAATTTGAACTCAGAACCTACTGTTAATGCAGAAGGTTTTACCAACAATGAAGTTGAGAGTGCAAATGAATTCCGTTCACGAATAGCCAACGAGAGAGAAGAAGCACTACTCCGAATGGAACTACATGGTCAGTTTCATCTTTCATCGCTAAACTAACAACTTAAACTAACAACAATGTGGCTCAGCAAAGATGGCCTTAAAAAGAGTACTGAAAGCTTGAACATCGCTGCCCAGGACCAGGCATTGAATACCAAGTTAGTGAAAAGGGATACCACATAACTGAAACGAACCTCTTCAGAATGTGTAGGAAGAAGGTCTCACATCGTTAGCGCTTGTGGCAGTTTTGTGCAGAAAGAGTAAAAGCACAGTCACGACAAGGTAGCCCCGGAATTTGGCATAGATAAGAACGTGATATTAGTCATAAAAAAGAACAGATAGTCAGCAGTGAAGGTATTCAGTTACCAGATGACCAGACATTAAAATAATTTAAAGAAGGAGAAATCTGACAGAGTACTAATTATAGAAATGAAAGAGATTGTTGAGGAGTACATTAGAAGGATGACGAAATTAATGAAGTCGAAGTTAAATGGTCCGAATCTAGTGAAGGCTGTAAATACTTGGACAGTATCGTTACTTAGTCAGCAGCTTTTGTAGATTGGACAAAACCTAAATGAGCAGATATAGGCAGAAAAACTAGGAGAGAATTCAGTATGAATGAAGGAGTTCACCCTAGAGTAGGAGTAGCAAGGTTACATTTATCTAGAAAGGAAGGTGGAAGAAGTTAAATATCAGTAGATAAAGCCTCCTATGTAGGTAAGAGTGAGGAAATTTTATCAAGAGCTGCTAGTGTAAAAGTAGGAGATAGGGAAACCAAAAAGCCAAATGCAGTTAGAAACCAGAAAAAGGAAGCAAGATCATCTGACTGGCTAGAGAAGGCTTTGCATTGTAGATTTCTAAAGATAGCTGCAGAAAATAGTAATGATTGTAGTTGCAGAAAGGAAGGTTGAAAAGAGAAATAGAAAGTTTGTTAGTAGCAGCACAAGATCCGGTATTGATGACTAACTAGATAAAATCCGAGGGAGAATAATAATAAGGAGGAAGGTGTCACTCATATAGTTAGTGAATGTAGTATGCTGGTACAGAAGAAATACAAAAAGACATGAAACCTAGGGAGAATCGTCCACTGGGAGTTATCTAGAAAGCTAAGATGTGATCATTCTGATAAGTGGTATGAACGTGAATCTAGAAAAGCGCTAGAAAGTAAGAAATGTAAGATGTGGGATCTTAACATTCAGACTGACAGAGTAATAGAAGCTAGAATGCCTGATTTAGTAGTAGTAGCTGTAGCAGCAACAACAACACCTGTAGTAGTGGGTGTATCGTTAAACATAGTTAAACAACCCTTATGCAGGGACCTTTTAAGCGGGATGGGCTACTCGACCTGAAGAAAATTCTAACTGGGTTTCACCTGCAAGGTCATATAGATGGGATTCGTGTGCCTGGTGTACCCCTATTAGGCGGGTAGTCATGATGTAATAATCCCTTCTATTATAAGCACAGGGCCTAAAATCAACTTATACATCCCATTAAAATTCACTGGTTTTGTACTTAAATATATTTATATATGCATTATTTATTACTACTATTATTTTCATTCTAATTCATACTAGAGTTAATTTTGACTTTTATCCTGCAAAGTCCGATAAAATAAAGTTCCAGTCAAGTTCTGGAATCGATTTAATCTAATATTCCCTCCAACCAAATTTGAAACCATGTACCACAAATTTGAAACCGCCATTTGATCGACTACATCCCCCACTCAGCAATTTTGTGACTTTACGCCTTTGTTAGAAATCATTTGTAAAGATACTTAAATTATTTTTCTCATAATTGATGTCATTTTTAAAATTTCATATTTGGCAGAAACGGTAGGGAGGCTGGCAGATTGCTTTTCGATATTTTCTTAAACGTTTTTACATTCTCAGTTCAAATTTCGCCTGATAGGATTTGCCATTTCCCCCTCCTTTGTCGACAAAATGAATTCCATCAGTCAAATACTGGGTTTGACTTAATGGCTTCCTTGCGCTTATGATAGAAACTGTTCTTGTTAATTTCTTTTTTCTTCACATCATTTCTTTTGTGTCACTTTTGCCATCAAGGAAATCATTCTCCATTTCATGTCTCCTTAAAATATAAAGTTCTTGCGTTGTCGTTGTTGAAAGATATTAACATTTTGTCATGTAGCCATCAAGTGTAGCACGGTTAACCATGGCAGTGGTAGTTTATAATTGTGGCAATTGTTTACAGCTTGTATTGTTTAACACGATGTCAGCATGCGTGATATGGACAGGAAACGGTGAAGAAGCAATAACTGTAGTCAATTCATACTGCAGTTTCGGAACTGTAGGCAGATTTTAATCACGAAACTCAGCAAGACTAACCAGCTGTTTTTATGTTCTTCATTCTCAGCGTCACCTGGATTATTTGATCGCAATAAAGTTTTTGTATAAAACTGAGAAACGATGCAATAGAAGCAGGGGTGATAAAGCAGAGTTAGTTCTCACTGTATTTACAGCTGAATCTCTGAACAAAATCAAGACGGCTCCCTTACTCAAGATACAGTAAAAAAGCCCGAGACATCGTTTAGTTGTGACTTTACCGGTAGGTTAAGTCACGATTTGTGACTCATCTAATATGGATTACCAGCATGCGTCTATTGTATGTGTTTAATATACCATTATCATGATAGTTTTTTAAATAGTCCAGTCGTTGCTGTCACATACAATGTAAAATACGTGTGTAAAGGTGACTTAAAGAAACACCGAAAAGTACTCTTAGAACTCAAAGTTTCATGCAGTATTAATATGTTTAAAAACATAATCATGCTGTGGAATGAATTTTCGATACATATACATACATAATACACACGCACATGTATGTATGTATGAATGTATGTATGTATGTATGTATGTATGTATGTATGTATGTATGTATGTATGTATGTATGTATGTATGTGTCTGTCTGTCTGTCTGTCTGTCTGTCTGTCTGTCTGTCTATCTGTCTATCTATCTGTCTATCTATCTATCTATCTATCTATCTATCTATCTATCTATCTATCTATCTATCTATCTATCTATCTATCTATATATATATCTATCTATCTATCTTTCTAGCTATCTATCTATATTAAAATTCAGGTGAATAAGGCATTTAAATGGTAAGGCATCGGGTTGAGTCAAAATTAAAATGCATACCCAGCAACTATAGACGAATACAAAGACTGGTACTGAAGTAAAAGCAGAAAGATATTCAGGTTATGAACTCATTCTGCGACCAGCGTTGTGGAATCACAAAATATGCACAAGCAGTGGAGTTTAAAAATTTTTTTAAATGTCCTTAATTGTATAGTTCATGTTTTCATCTGAAGAAAACATTTTTTTTTATAATGATATAATGTATTCATTAATCAATTAAAAAATTCTTTGGAAACAGCTGTAACGCATTGACATCAATTCATCGTTGCATACCCACATACAAACACAAACACACACACACACACACAGAGCCAAATTGTCAGTAAAATGGTTGGTACGGGTATCAATGTGACCGCGGTTATAGGTTTACTAAACCAAACCAATAGGTAAAGATGGGGTAGACCACATTTTTGCCATTCTATAGAACACATGAAACAGTAAAAGTTTTCAATGACGGAATTTTCAGTAACAGTTCTTTCAATATAATCACATATGTGTAGAAAAGCTCTACGAAAATATATATTCCAGTGATGAAGTTGTTGGCATTAAAACTATTTTGGTCCCTTTTGGTTGGTTCTGCTCACAATTCGGAACAGATAATGAGTCTTTGAGTATATTCATGCATGTATCTTGGTACTTGTGTGAAAGATGATTTCAAGATGGCAAGTCAACCAGCGTACGATTGATTTTCAATGTGGTTCAAGCTTTCTCTTGGTTCAATAGATTTTAAACTCTCGACTCAGGTTGATTTCGTTTGAAGAATGTAAGAAGTTCTGACTTGATTTTTGCTTAAATATCCACTCAAAGCTGATTGAAGAATTAGCAGAAGTGATAAAAAAAATATACATTAAAATGGTTAGCCGACATTGTTTTTCCTATCAAATCACTGGGCACTAATGTTATGTCGATCTTCCAAAACATGAGAAAATATCGGAATTGGTCATATGGACACTGTATTTCTTAGATTCTGATGAGAAATTGGTCACGTTTCAACAGAATCATGTTTCTCTTATAAATTGGCCAGTAATTAGAATAGCAACTTCGTTGCAGATAGGAACTTTAAATGCCATTCATGTTCTCTAGATGCAATATTCCTTGATTAGGTTTCTATTAGCCTTGTGTTTTAACATTTTGGCTTTACGGGAAAGTAATGATTTATAAAAGCAGCATGTGGCTCTGTGAATCAGAAACTGAAACATATAAGGAAGTAAGAGGCTGGCGCTTCGATGGTAGGAGTTTGTAAAGAGTGTGGTGTTAAAAAGTAAACAGATTTGGACAAAGGAAAACTCAACTGCATTTTCTTTGAAATATGATATTAATGCAAATTATAAATCATCATTTGCTGGTGTAAGGAAGCGTGCGAGAGACTCAAAATATACAAATCTTGAGGAAGCAGTGATGAAGTGATTTATCCATCAACAATCTTCTAATAACGAAGTCTGTGGTACAGAAATTCAAAGGGCTACTGCCAAACTAGTTAGGCACATAGACATCAAGACAGTCAAAGCTAGTAACGGGTATCTATAGCAATTTAAAAATCGCTATGGAATGGATTAAAATTTCACATGGTGAAGAAGACAGTGCACTAACCGACGAAATTAGACCATTCAAGTAGCAATCAAATGATTTAATTATTTGCGAAGGACTCCTTAAAATTGGGTTGTATTGGTGCTACTACCCCGGAATGCCCTAACTTTTAAAAACGAATCCACCAAATAGAATAAGGCGCGTTTTTCAGCGCTGTGTTGTGTAAAAGCTTTCGATATGCATCTTTTAAAATTAGTGGTGGTGGTGATGGCAGTGGATCGACATGTCTGCAAGTTTTGATAGGTATCAAGCACAATCTATTGGTATATTTTTGCCATTCCAAGAAACCTTGGCCCAACAAACATCATTAATATTTGTCGTTTCCCGCATTTCGTTCCTGCCTTGGGTTACAACTAGGGAAGAACCTAAAAATTTTCGCTGAAAAGGTGACAATGATTCTAATTCTGAACAACTCACCTACTCGCTCAAACGTCATCAACTTGGCAGTAATAATAGTAATATAATGTGCATGTTCTGGCCAGCAAATATTTCTTCCACGAGTCAGCCGATGGACGAAGGTATAAATTGTAGCCTGTGAAATAATATATCAACGAATATAATTGGCTAAACGTCACATAGTGGCATAAGACGATCTTCGGAAAGAACACACACACACACACACACACACACACACACACACACACACACGCACACACACACAAACAAACACACAATTCCTCAATAACATTAAGACCTTAGATTTGAAATATTTTATTTCTTGGAAAACACCGAAGATTGCTTCTTTAGCCAAAGTTTGAAAGAATATTTTTGTACGATGCTGAGATAGAAAATGATTTTGAAGGATTCAAGGCAAAAAATTTTCAATGTAAAATCGTTACAGTAGAAGACTATATCAGAACCTGGTTAGAATTCAGAGGGTGACTCGATACATAATCTTAAGAGAACAAATAGCTGATGAAATTCTCGTTGGCGACAGTAGAGATAGACGACGAATCAATTTCCAAGAAATTCAAATTCTGTGATACGGGAATTCCTGCATATTAATATTTCGTATACTGAAACTTATATCCAGTAATATCATCAACTCCTTAGAGATTTCAGGGAACTCATTCTCCAGAAACGGTTTCTTCAGCAAGGGAAACAACTGGAAATTGACTCATTTTTCGAGCCAATTCACTCGAACCCTGCTGTAGCAGCACAGCCTGCTGTTTGATATTGATGATTTGACTCACCTGCTATTGACCTAAACCTTCCACATTCACCCCATACTTCTACGAAGTTGGGGTTAGGGTCAATGAAATATAGTTTTCATATTCACCTCCGCCTCTGACACCACGACATCAAACACATCTACCATTTACCATTTAAATGAAATTAAAAATCAGCGTATCAACTTTTTGGCTTAGGCGTACTGTAAAGTTAAATAAGTTTATAAAATATACAGATCTCAGCTTCATTGTTTATCATATAAGTTACAATCAGAATCCTGCTCCGATAGCCTGAGATTCTTGTTGACAGAGCAAGTCTGCCAATATTTGTCAGCCGGTTGGAGACCTGACTAAAAGCCAAAAATATCGCTGTTGTAGGATGTTTACAATATTATCTGAAATCTTGTTACTCTCGATCATGTCTAGCATACAGTATAGATGTCTTCAATATCGTTTAGGCATACAGTACTAATCTGTATCTTCAATTAACGCATACATTCGGTTAACTCGGACACCTCTAGTACGTTTTAACGAGATTTCACCGAATTTAAGAACATAAATGGTCAGCTAATTAGCAGTCGTTTTTCTCTCCTCTTACTCTACCCCTACCCCACCAAAGGCACCACTATCGCCGAGGAACTTGCACAAAGTAGATGTAGCGGTTTTAAAATTAAAGCTGGACATCTTCCTGTCGAGAGTCCCAGATGAACCTACCTCACGGCAAGAGGTGCAAATGAGAGTAGCTATATCAAAATCCATTCTTCACCAAGTGCCACATATTAGACGAGGTTCTTCACAATAACGGTGTAGCACAAAACGGCGGTGCATCAGCATGGCCGCAGCTCTGAGTTGAAACCAGAGAAAATATATATATATATATATTAATATATAATAAAATAAATGTGCCCTTTTAAAGCCTAGCCAGGCTCATGGGCCCGGTTTCCCGGTTTCAATGGCGTATGTGTTCCCCAGCTGGATGGGACGTCAGTCCATCGCAGCGTTACTCATTTTTGCCAGCTGAGTGGACTGAAGCAACGTTAAATGAAGTGTTTTGCTCAAGAGCACAACGCGTTGCCCGGGCCAGGAATCGAAACCACAATCTTACGATCATGATGCTGACACCCTAACCACCAAGTGCACTGGTATTCTGGTCGAAACTGCCTTCGAATTTTTCTCTCCTAAAGGGATCTTCGACCCAATATTTACATTCTGTACACACATAGCTTTATGTGTGTACTTCGAGAAATGCTATTCCCAAAAAGTACTATTTCTCGTTCTCTCGAGAGTTTATCAAATTCTTATATATACATACATGCCTATATATAAGAATTATGCGAGTGTGTGTGTGTGCATGTAATATCAAAAGAAAATGAGTTTAAAAAAATAACTTTGAGCGGCTACTAGCATGAATATAGACAATAAATACGAATATTGGTATATTTAGAACCATACCAGATAAATTCGTGATTTATTGAATATACATGCATAACACAGGTTCATACATACATACATACATACATACATACATACATACATACATACATACATACATACATACATACATAGTACGTACGTACGTACGTACATACATACATACATACATACATACATACATACATACATGCATCTGTGTGTGTGTGTGTGTTTGTGTGTGTGTGTTTGTGTGTGTGTGTGTTTGTGTGTGTGTGTTTGTGTGTGTTTGTGTGTGTAAA